>NW_022900937.1:25519144-25680455 GCF_012274545.1 Fukomys damarensis | reverse complement strand
AGGCGGGCGGGGGGCGGAGGCAGCGAGGAGCAGAGCTGGCTGGGCAAAGCGCCGCAGACGCCAACAGCAGCAGGTATGTGTCCCTACCGGGTGCAGGGTGCAGGGTGCGTGCCCAGGATTGGGTATAGCCCTGACCTTCATCCCTGGCCCAGAGCCCGCAGGGTGCGTGCTCGGGGCAGCCCGGGGCTTCGGTCCAGCCCGGGGATCCGCTGCTGGTCACATGCTTCTTATTTTTGCAAACTGCCCTGGGTCGGGCCCAGCTGCAGATTCCTCCCGTGCTTTGCCTCCGTGTGCCATCTTGCATTTATTAATAAATCATGCAAGCTGGGGGGAGTGCTGCTGCTGGGGAATCCCATTGCAGTAGGGCAAGCAGGCGCTGGTTTTCAGTTTTCAGACGAGGTAGAGAGGTGGAAACACCGCACCCCGGGGATCTGTGGTTTGGTGGGTCGTGACCACTTCCAGTCCTGGTGGTTCCTTCGCTACCAGGAGCACCCAGTGCAGGCTGGGCTGGGCTGGCTGGAAAGGACGGTGGGTTTTCACTGGCAGGCCAGAACCCTGTTCGGGGAACAGGTTCCATCTAGGGACAGGTCCCTGCTAACTCCCAGGGAGGCTTAGACCCAGAGAACTGCTTTTATGGATTCCCAAAGCGGCCTTGAACGGAATCCCTGAGACTTGTATACTCAAACTCATTAAGATTTTGCATTTGAAAATACCTAAAACTAGCCACCTGTTGGAAGTCAGACCCCAGGAGAGCCTCATACTCCATCCCAGTTCCCAGTTCCCAATACTGAGATGGCTATAGGCCCATGTGGGTTTATTCTATTCTCTTTAATGCTGGTTGGCATTTTTTTTTAAAAAATAAAATCTACGCTGTGATGCTTCAGATGACATAGGTTGAAATAATACAGTTTATGTTCTATATGCATACCTGTAACATTGAATCCTAAGGACTGGATTTCTCTTAAGTATGTGTTACCTATTCCCCTGGCTATTCACGTTACTTTGAGCAACAGTCAGAAAAGTGTGATGTGTATAACTGTTTACCTGTTTCTTCTCCCAAAATAATGTGATGAAAAGAACAATAAGAGCTAGAAATGGTTATTACAAGATGTTGGAGTATGAGGGCTGGATCAGAGTGAGACATCTAACTCTGAGGGTGCTTGTGTATACCAAGGGCTGAGCTAAAGCTGTTTATGCGTGAATCTTCACAGCAATGTGTTACCACCACATTGAAGATGAGGACCCTAAGATTTAGGTTAACTTTCTTGCCCAAGGTCACATTGTCAGAGCTATGGCAAGGATGTAGCCTCAACTGCATCTGATTATTGGGGTGAGGGACAAGGGAGGAGGACCATCTTTAATCCCATGGTGCAAGCTTATGCATGAGCACACCAATTTGGATCTGGTTTTCCTTTTCATAGATTCCACATCAACTTTTTTGTGGTTTTTTTCAATAAGAGAAACTTGTTTCAGAAAGAGCCTATGTGGGCTTTTTTTTTTTTTTTTTTTTTTTTTTTTTGTGGACACTAAACCTACTTTAAAAAATGGGTACTAAGATCCTCCTGTTGAACCCTCCTACGTAAGCAGTTAAGTTTATGCAGCTGCTTCACTCTTGATTTAAACCTTCAAAGTGTATATGAATTAATTGCTTATGTTTTTCACAATCTCATCTCTGCATGTTATCTCCTGGTCTCACTGCCAGTCATCACAACAACACATCACTTTCCTGTGCGTGCCTTAGTGGGGTGAAAGAATCCAGACCAGCCATGGACCACGAGCTCACCTCTCCACAATTGTATCAATGATTCATTCAAATTTATTGGAATGTGTGCATTCCACTATGGATAAGTATTTAAACATTTTTTTGACAAATAACATTGTAAGGCAGGCTTGGGATTTTGTTACAAATTCCTGCTATTGAGATAGTGGTGAAAAAAGTATAGGTTTGTTCACTTTGGCAACATATATACTAAAATTGAAATGAGACAGAGAAGATTAGCATGGCCCCTGCACAGGGTGATGTGCGAATTTGTGAAGTGTTCCATATTTTTTTAAAAAAGGTATACCATAGGTGAATACAGTATAAGAAATTATTTGAAAAATACATACCACTGAAACTATAGCTTTTAATGATCAATTGATAAATACTATTAAGTACGAAATATAAGATTGTCTCTTGCAAATTCTGTAAGCTCTTGTGTTCTTCCTTGGGCAATGTAACTGCTCTTAGAGAAGCCCGGATGTTACCTTTTCCATTATACTGGACTGTGTTCTGGTGACAGTAAAGCATTGTGTATAGCAGTCTTGCCTCGTGGGAAACACTCAGTTTTGGAAGAGTGCATTGCCTGGTGCTTATGGAAGTGCTGAGGTGGAATTTTTCTGCCCTGAGGATTTCCAGCCAATGATCAAATAAACTCAAGTGGAAGCCTGATGGTATTGTACTGGGGAAGTAGCAGAAAGCCAAGAGAGGCATTGCTTGATTCCTAGGGAAGAGGTGGATTTTCCTGTGGGACACATCCCTCTTCCCTCCATTTGGGAGTGTCGTAAAATTGCAGGTGAGAGATGAACTAGTCTGCTGCCTCCCATTCCAGCAGAATTTCATTTATACAGAGCCAGGTACCCCTTTTGGTACAAAGTCCAGTTCAGTGGATGTAAAAATGAGTCTAGACTACATTTTTTCCCCTTGAAATGTATTTTTAAACTGGGAAAAGCCATATGGGCCATTATGGATGCTTATGCATAATTTTTATTCCCCTTACCAAAAGTGTATTTTTGGAGGGAAGGGAGAACTCAGTTTTCTAAGATATAGAACTCACTGGTTATAATGCAACTTTTGATCCATTAAATAAAACCCTGGGAACCAGGAAATCTATGTTCCCTTGACTGGCCTTAAAAGCTTCTTATCTGTGAAGTCTAGTTTTTCTCATAGTATTCCTTAATTTAATATTCTCCAAAATGAAATTTTGGGCCAAGCATGGTGGTGCACACCTGTAATCTCAACGCTTGGGAGGCCAAGGCAGGAGGACTGCTGTGAGTTTGAGGCCCATCTGGGCTACATAGTAAATTCAAGGCCAGCCTGAATTATTTAGCAAGACCTTGTCTCAAAAGAAAGGATTGTCTTTTCAACATTGACAGTCTCAACTCACAAAAGAAGTTCACAGTCAGCTTACTTTGAAATACCTGCTTTTCATCAGTTTCTATTTCCTTGGTAGCAACCATAGCAAATTTTCATTTTATTTAGAAAGTGGTTCACTTTCTGTCCCCTTTTAAACAGAATCCACTGAACTGTGTAGATGACAGCTGAGGACCACCTCAGGTTTTATTCCTCCCGAACCTTCTCCTCTGGCCTGGACTCATCTGAGTGCCCATCGCTCTGCCTTTGGGCTTCTCTGTGCCCACTTTCCCTGCTGAGGAGCTGTAAAAATTTCCACAGTTGATTGCACTAGGTGCCTTGGGGGCAGTATGCGATGGATGCCACACAGTACTGATACTAAACAGGGCCAGGAGATCAGTTCCCTTATATCCACATAAGCCTGTCTTGCGATTTCTGCTTGTGAATGTAATGTGTGCTCCTTGTAGAATGTTCAGTCATTTCAAAATTACAAAAAGTTGAAAGTCAGTGGTCAAAGTCTTTGGTAACCTTGGCCCTTAACAATGACCACAGTGAGCAGTGCAGTATGGATTCCTCCAGAATTTTTAATGCAGAATTAAAATGTACTGTTTGTCAAGATACTGTACTATGCCTAGGTGAAGTCTGTTCCTGGACTTGGGTGTAATGCATACTGGGACCTTTTGAAAGACCAGGAATATCCTGTTTTAGACACCTTTTATTCCACCACAGTGGGCACTAGATAGGAGAAGCCCTGTAACCAGGCAAAGACAGAGGGACTGGCAGTCTTGGATAGGACCTGGCTTGTGCTGTGTTCTGTGGGAGGCGCTGTCACATTCCACACCCTTTGCAGGGTGAGATGAGGAGAGGGGAAGCCAAGATACCCAATACCAGAGCACAGCTGAGAGTGCAAGTCAGCGTGGCTCAGACTCCAGCTCTGTCCCTTTTGCTGCCCTAATTGCAAGAGGATATGTGTTCTCCTCCCCAAGTTCACTGGCCTCCCATCCTATTCTCTTCCCTCTACCCTGGCCTCCTTGCTGTCCCCTACCTTGGGGCTCTAGCACTAGTGGCTTCCTCTCTCTTCCTCTTCCTGCACATGTCTGTGTGATTTGTTCCCACTCCTCCTATGGGTTTGGCTTGACATCTATCTATGCCTTTCAGAGCACCCCCCACCAGCTGTTCCTGCCTGTCTTCCCTGCCTTGCTGTGTTGACCTGCTGAATTCAGGTGTTCCTAAGTTCCTTGCCCACATCCCCCATAGAATGAATGTGCCAAAGACAGGGGCTTTGCTTGCCACCAAGGTGAGAACTGCTAGTCAGTGTATTGTCTTGAATCCTTCCAGCCCTGAATCCCATGCCTCTTGCTTTGTTAGCCGTTACTGTCACCTGCATGAGCAGTGAAAGGCTTTATATGTAATTTAGGGGGGCGGGCTTTAAGGAAAGTGGAGAAAAACCAGGAAGATTATCTTACTTTGTGGCTAGCATCAGGGTAGGAGCCACCTCCCAGATAGATGGAAAGATTGGGGTGTATGGGGAAGAGGCTGTGGTGAAGAAAAGCACCTACTTGGAGTTCATGATGTATTTGAAGAACCAAAGGGGGAGACTCCAGACTGCTTCTGCACTGCCAGCTCTCCCACTGGCATAGTAGGAAGGGAAACTGTGGTCTGTTCTTTGGCTTTTCACCTAGGTGGATTAATCGAGCACTGCCTGTGATAGCTTGCTGTTTCTTATCAACACCTTCATGATTGCCGACCTGGGCTGTAAGCAGTCGCCAAGAGCACCACAGCCTGAGGTTCCTTTGGCCCCAGCACTCTCAGACTGTCCCCACGTCTTTCATATGTCTGTAGTTTGCAATAGTGTCGTTGGGCTGCAGCAACATCATAGGGCCTTTGGGAACTAATTCAATCTTAGAACTTCAGTCAGGACTACACTAGATGCTGAAGGGAGTTAACAGTCACAGGATATCTTGAGAAAACGGCCCCCGAGGCACAGAGCAGCTTTCTCTCTCTCTTTTCTTTCTCCTCTTCCCCCTCTCTTTATCTTCCTCTTCCTCTCTCTCACCTTCCCCTCTTTTTCTCCTGCTGCCTCTAATTAAATTGCTGCCCCCGTGGTCAGAATTATCTGTCATTAGTAGAATTTTCCCTTCACAAAACACAGCCTTCCTAAAACTACTTTTGATGTGTAATAGGGATCACCCAGAAGCTAGGACAGAGGCTTGCAACTCCAATTCTAACTGCACTTTAAAGAAAGAATTTTGATAAGTTTTATGATGTTGAGGAGTGCTGGCTGGACTCCGTGTCAGGCTGTAACACAGGCAGTGCTTTCAGCCGCTTTCCTTTGGCTCGGAACAAATCTGAGGAAGTTATCTCATCCAGAGTCCTCTCACTGTAGTGACAACTGCCATGTGTCCAGCCAGCGCAATGTGTAAGATCTTGTAGCCTTCCTTCCTAATAGTTTCCCTCCAAATAGTAAAATCATTGCATTTTACCTGAATGTAACAGCATTTAAAAAAAAAATTCTGTGATTCTTGCTGAGTCTCCTTACTAGGATTGCTAAAATTTGTTATTTTTGTCTATCAAAACAAAGGAAGGGGGGCGCATTTCACTCCTTCAAATAAAGAAAAGATCCCATTATTTTGGGAGAATCTCAGAAGAAAAGCTTGAAAATTTGTCTCCATCTCTTCCTGTCTTTTCGCTGGTGATGTCACCCAAGGTCTCTATCTGGTATCACTCCCTGCTTGGTGCTCTGCAAGGAACGCTTGTCCCCACTGCTGTACTGAAACACAACTCGCAAAGGTCACCAGTGACTGCCTCTTCACAAATCCAGTGGCTGTCTCTCGGGTTTCATTCCTGATGGCTCAGCAGCATCTGACCCCTTCTACTCTTCCACTCCCTGAAATGCTCTCTTGGCAGCTCCTTCCTCCAAATCTGTCTGTCTTCTGCCCTCTCATACTCCTGCTCTGTCAGAAAGCAGCTCGGTGGGTGGGCAGAGCATGGGATAACTGTAACATTAAATAAGCCATTTAACCCTCTGTGCCCCCATTTCCTTGTCAGTGAAATGGGGAGAAGAGGAGCTAAATGTCACCTTTGACCACTGTGACTTCCTGTTCACATGCCCTATGTCTTCCTAATAAACCCAATTCCTCCAGGGGACACAGCCCCTAAAATGGAGCTCCTTTTACTCCCTGCCACTTCCCAGTGTGTATCTGATTCTGAGCCTTCGTCCCTGCAGTTCCCACAGGGCACCTGGTCCCTTCCCACTTGGCCCCTCCTTCCTTAGCAGAGGAGGAAGAGTCAGGCAAGGACTTTTAGCCTAAGCCACCCTCCTTGGGGCAAGGAGCCCACCTTTTTCCACCAAATTACTCAAGGACACCAGCTGGGATTTATACTTTGAAAAAACATCCTCAGCATTTAGTACTGTGCTTCATACACAGTAGGAATTTTAACATATCTGAGAAAGGAACATATTCTTCTTCATCATCACTCAGAACTACATTACATGACCAGTTCTTAACACTTTGAGTTTGAGAATTCAAGTACTTTGGCTTCTGGGCCGTAGCATAGAGGGAGACAAGGAAGAAAATAATTGACAAGGGAGTTGTGAGATGAGCCAACATATTTATTACAGAAGAATGTGGCCTTTCTTTTCTGCAGAATCATAAGATGTTGGAGAGGCAGCTCAAAAAAGAAGAACAGTAGCCTGGCAGCAGGAGCACCCTGGGCATCAGGCCCACGTTGCTGCCATAACCTGAGGTCTCTCATACCACCACAGTGAGACACGTGCACCCTTATGAAGGATCGCACAGCTTTGGGAGAGCCCACGTCACATTCCCATGCTGTGCTACACAGCAGGCACCTCTCCCCGTTCTTTCAGAGTGGGCGACAGAGCCACTTGTCATTCACCTACCTTGGGATTCCTTCAAAAGGATGGGTACTTCAGCTCTCAGTAGTGCAAATGGTGACAGATAGTCATCATCTCCCTGTGTTGCAGACAGGGACACCGGGCACTGGAAGGAAGGTAGGAAGGGATCTGTTAGTGCCACATGGCAGGTGAAGGACAGCCACCCTGTTTGGTCCCTGGGAGGAAGCTACCCTCAGGGTTGTTCCTGTCCAGAGGGTGAGGGAGTGGTCATAGGGCAGCCCTCCCTCTCATTAGCCCACAGCAGATCCCCTGTCCCCAGGATCCCACCTACTCCTCTCCCTGTCTCTCTCTCAGAGGGAGAAGTGTCTCTTCCTGCATTGCCTCATTCAGGGTGCCTCTCACAGCGTGCTGTGGAGTTGTCCAGTGATGAGTAGTTCCACCTCCTGACAAAGCACAGGTAGGCAAATCTCCCCAAAACTGATGAAAAAAAAAAGAGTTGAATTGATCTGGCCACCTTGTCCACCAGGAGCCTGTGTGAGGAAAGACTAGATATTCAAGAAGAGTTGGGTCCCTGGGCAATATGTGGCAGAGCAAGATGGCCTGTCCCTCACTCTGCCAATATGGAGGAAAGGGGACCAAGAGCTCCCAATGCAGACCCTCTGGAGGTGGCTGCAAGACCTCCAGAAACCCCAGAGCTATGGCCTGTGGGCCATTTAGCCTTTGTGTCCCTCCAGGCCAGGACTAGAGGAGCTTTGAACAGGAGAGGAAGTTGAAGATTTGAGTTAGACCATATTAAAAGTGTTTTGACACCTGAAAATTAGCCTTACTTGAAATAGTTTTTGTAATTGTAATGAAAAAGCTATGGAGACTTCAAAGTTGTCACCAAAGCTCAGGACAAAGAATACCAGTAGGACAAGTTGAAGACAGAGGTCAGAGGAAAATAAAGCCATTTCTAGTTGTAGCTATGTTCAGACTGTTACTGATTCTTCTTCTTTTCCAAAGACTAGACAAGCAAACTTTGATTGCACACTGCTATATTGTATATCACAGATACTGCATTTTTTTTTTTTTACAAATTGAAGGTTATTGGCAACCCTGTGTGTAGCAAATGTATTGGCACCAAGACTCAGGTGATAATTAACATTTTTATCAATATAGTATCTTAAATTAAGGTTTGTACATTGTTATATAATGTACACACGTATTGTACAACTAGTAGATTACAGTATGGTACAAACACAACTTGGAAAACTGAAAATTCTTGTAACTTTATTGTAATACTCACTTTATTGCCATTGCATTCTAAATTTTAAAAGCACTAGAAGAATAGATCAAGATTTCTGGGGTCTAGTTTTAGCTCTCCCACAAACTAGGACTGTGACTTCACACAAGTGTCTTCACTTTTCTAGGTCCTGATATTGTCTCCTATCCAGCGATGAGACTGGGGTTTGTGGTTTGGTTACCAGAATAATTTATCTATTCCGCTAACCTTGCAGAGCCTTAAAGCAGCAGGAAAAAATAATTCACAGCATGGGCTGGCTTTACAAATTGTCTTTTGGTTATGTTTTATGGCATTTGGCAGAAGTAAACCTCAGTCTATCTGAACCCCTTAATTATACACTGGAGGCAGCTCTCTAGCTGGTCTATGTCAAAAGACGCTACGTTATCAAATGACACCTTAGAAAGATAGAATTTTACAACATCTTGTTCATCTGTGGCGTGATTGGCCTGTGTCAGACAGGTAACATCTAGATTCTCTACTGAGTCTATATTTGAGATCCTGGATGCTCCCATATTTAGATTAAAGGTGGCTTGTCCAGTTGCTGTGAAGATAAGTCACGTGAAATTGACCACACTTGATGGCCTATAGTTGATGACGCATAGTTTGTTTCTGAATTATGTATGTAGTCAGATATTATTGCCATACTAGGTGTAAAGTCATATGCCACTTTATTTGCATTTTTATTATGTAACATATCAAAGTTGCACATAACAGAAAAACTATAAAAAAGATAGACAAATTATAAGTAATCCTTTGTAATAGGATTGTCTGCAATCCTACCTATAGATAAACTATTAGCCATTTTTGTGCCTGTCCTTCAGACTTATATATATACCTAAATGGTTTTTAATCTTTAACTGTGGTAAAATACATATAACATAAACTCTACTGTTTTAAGTGTGTAATTCAGTAGTGTTAAATAGTACATTCACATTATTATTAGCCTTCACCACCAACCATATCCAGACACTTCTCATCTTTCAAAGTTGAAAACTCTGTACCCATTAAATACAGGACTCTATGGTGAACACACTTTGTTACTGATGTCTCAAATCACCTCTTTGTGTTATATTTTATAGTAAGCTTTAGTGTCTTACATTTTCAGTTTAGTAATTTTCTGAGGCCAACAAAGATTCCTGTGTAATGAGACTGATGGAATTAAGGGGATGCACGATAAAACTGGAAAGGGCACTTAGGTAGCCTTGTCGACCACAGTCAGAACTTGAATTTCATAATATTTATGAAAGGAACACCTTTTAGAGTGCTGAAGGCAGAAGGATGACATGACATGACACGGTGGCTATGTTGTGATAGTTTACAGGGTGTAGGGAAGAAAAGGGAGGACGGTTGGGAGATTTGGTGACCTACGTAAAGGTAGGGGACTCAGGGTGCCGTCAGTGGATATGGGGGCAAGTGGTTGGATTCTGGATGGCAGATTTTGAAGGTAGAGCAAATGGGATTTGCCGATGGGTTGGGTACAGAGTGGGAGAGAAAAAGAGTTAAGATTGACTTTAAGATTTTTAGGCTGAACAGCTCTAGAGATGAAACTGCCATTTACTGAGGTGGAGATGGAGGAGGAGCCGATTTTAAGTGGGAGAAATGAGGAGTTCTGTTTCAATCATGTTACATTTTACAGTCTATTAGGAATCTAATTGAAGATGTCAAACAGGCAGTTGGATACGCACATCTGGAGTTCAGAGAAGATGGGGATGTAGATAGAAATTCTAGACAGCTTACACAGGTGACCTTGTAGATTATGAGATTGAACAAGCTCACCTAGGCCCTAGAAGAAAGTATAGATAGACCAGAGGTCAGAGTAATGAGACCTTCAGAGGCCCAGAGGAAAACCGAGCAAAGGAAATAGAAGGAACATCTGATGAGGGGAGAGAAAACCAGTTGGTATGGTCTTTTGAAAGCCAAGGGAGGGAAGTGTTTCAGGAGAACGTGTGTGATCAGTTGCATGTAAAGTGGCTACAAAGTTGAGCATTGTATTCAGCACCTTAAAGGTCATGACTTATATTTGAGATGAAGATTCAGACACCAGAATCTGTGTCTTCCTGTTGCTAGGACTAGTTAGGGACTCCTAAGTTGAGCAATTTTCCTAATTTTATTGCTTCAATTATTTGAAACTGAGAGTGACCAAAATGAGTCACACGAGAGACTTTGCCCTCTAAATAGGAATGTCAGGTGTTTGGATTCCTAGGGGTCTGTTCTACATTCATGTACATTTTTTAATTGAGGCTGTATTTTTTCTACACAGATTCCTCACCAAATCCTCTCAGTGAGGAGAAGGTGACTCTCTGAGCCTCAAACTTTCCTTCCTGATGATCACTGCCTATTTCTTGACAGCAAACCACCTCTCCTGTTTTCTGGCTGTTTTGTCAGTTACCAGTTAGATCAGAGAACTTTCCCTTTAACACCTCAGCCTCCAGCAGATGGTCATCTAGTCTTCTAAATAACTTGACCCAAAATATTCTCTTCTCTTAGAACTTCCAAGAAAATGGGTAGTTTTGTCTTGCCTCTGAATAAAGAATGGTCTTCCCTTGCACTCATAAAGATAATGTAGAATGTGATCACAATTAATGCTGTCAGTGTCAGAGGTAGTGCACACTGAACCATGCACACATGAAGCCCATGTGTTTGAGGGATCTGTAGGGTAACAGTCCTGGATTCTGTGTCTCTCTGTTTTTTTTGTTTGTTTGTTTTTTTCTTTTTTTTGTACCAGGGATTGAACTTGGGACCTTGTGCTTGTGAGGCGATAGAACCACTGACTTAAACCCCCCTGCCCTGGATTCTCTTTTAGAGGAATGTTAATGTTGTGCATTGTGGTGCTAAGGTGCCTTAGAAATCAGAAATAAGATTCCCTGAATTTACCTATTCATTCTCATTCATGGGGGAGACACTGAGGACATATCAAAACAGGTAAACTCCCAGTCTTCAAAAATCTTCCAAGAGTGACGTGGTGACCCAAAAAATAGACAACCTCAAAAGAAAGGATGCCAAATCTCTCAGTTTTGTAGGTGCTACCTTATTTGAGAAGAGAGTTTGTAGATGTAAATAAATTAGGGATCTTGAGATGAGAAGCTAATTCTGGATTATCAATGAGGCCATACATATCATCACAAGTGTCCTAGGAGAGGCAGAATTTACTCACATAGTATAGAGGACAGTGGTGTGACCATGGAGATGGAGATAGGAATGATGCCAAGGAACATCGGAAGCTAGAAGAAGCGGGGCATATTCTTCCCTGGAACCTTTAGAGGGATCTTAGCCTTGCTGACCACCTTGGTTTTGGGCTGTGGCCCCCAGAACTGTGAGAGAATACATTTCTATTAAGATACCATATTTTGGTAACTTTTAGAGCAGTCACAGGAAATTAATACAGGTGGTATTCATTCTTACAGGAATAAACATTGTACTTGTGGACTTGAAAGAACCTGATGCCTTGGTCAAGGTGACTGCTTTGGGATATTAGGGAGCCACATTCAGAACATCGTTGCAATTGAGTAGCAGTTATTTAACACTTCATTTAGAGACTGCTATGGGTGGAAGTGACTCCTGAGCACAGAGAAGAGAAACCAGAACTACACATTTTCAGTGAGTGCTGCACATTCTGGGGTCCTGAACTCTGGTGCTGGAGACTGTGTTTAGCTGGGGTACAGTGGGTAGGGCAGTTGCTGTGCTTTTCTGTGGCCTGGACGGAGCCCCTAAGGGTTCTTCCTCTTTGGTTTGATTCTATCTGACTTACAGTCACCTGTCAAGTGTTCAACCCAGGGACCCTGGTAGTGAGCATGAGCATTTTGGAAGGAAGCAGAAGGAAGCTTGCTTGTTTGCACACAGACAGATAAAACAAGATATGCAGCCTGGTTTTTCTTTCTTGTAATCTGAATAGCATGGTCCAGCTTGTCATGCTAAGGTTGACCTGGCCTTGAGATTGACAACTACAGGCCACACCCCAGCACTCACTGGCCATAGAAGGAGACTTCAGTGCACAGCCTTCAGGTCTTCCAGATACTGACTAATGTCACCAGTGAGCTTTCTGCACAGCCTGAGGGACATCACTCTTCTGCTTCAACTCAAAATCCAGCATACAAGTTTATCGGAATTTTGTCCTAGCACTTAAATGCAAGAGACCTGAGGAGCAGCTGAGGGATAGAACAACCTTGCTCCCCCATTCCTTAGTTTTCTGTGGCTGCTCTAAGAAAGGACAGCAGGCCACAGACTAGATGATAAAAGTCAGTTGCCTAAAATAACAGAAATGTATTCTCTCACAGTTCTGGAGCAGAGAAGTCCAAAGTCAAAGTATTGGCAGGGCCGTCCTCCTTGTCCCCACATTCTCTGGGGAGAATCTGTCCTTGCCTCTGTCAGTAAAGCTGTACTTTGACAGCAAAACACCAGTTTTTGCCTCTTATTCTCATGGTTTCTTTTTTCTTCTCTGCCTTTTCTCATAAGGACACACTTTATTGGGTTTTAGAGCCACTTAATCTAGTATGATCCTGACCCCCGCCTTTTATTTGCACTTCTAGGAATTGAACCTAAGGTCTTATTCATGCTAGACAATTCTCTACCACTGAGCTACATTCCCAGCCCCTCTGTTTTCAAGTTTTATTGTGAGGTAAGGTCAAGCTTTTCTCTATCTTGCTACCCTCCTGTTTCAGCCTACTCAGTAACTGGGATTATAGGCATGTGCTAACATGGCCAGGCAGTATGCCCTTTTCTTAAACCAATCACACCTGCAAAAATAGTCTTTATAAATAAGGTCACATTGTGAAGTCTGGGTGGCCCTGGATGGGGGTGGGGCACCATTCAACCCACTACAGGTCCTAAGGTGGGAAAAATGCCATGGCTGGAGTGCCGCTTGAATAAGGCAGAGTAAATGTAAGGTCAACTACACCACAGACTAAATAAACAACCATTGATTTGTAAGTGCAAGAACTACAAGACAGCATCAGGATCGTTGGCAGGAATCGAGAGGCTACCCTACCGGTGCAATGAAACACAACATGTCTCCTTTTAAGATCCCTGAAGGCGCCGCTGTTCCACATTTGATCAGCCACTAAGCCATAAGTTCTCCTGCCCTCCTCTGACTAAGAGTCCTTCAGCAGCACTGCTCTCACTATGAAGCCAGCCCCAGCCTACCTGCTGCTCCTTGCTGCTGTGGCCACCTGTCTCCTGGCGCAGAACCTTCATAGCTTTGTAGCTCTCTGTGGACACTGGGGATTTTTCCAAAGCAGCCTTTTCTCCTACCAAGACAGATTTATATTTTAAGTGTAATTATTCTGGTTACAATCCAAGTTATTGCATCTTGACATTTGTGTATTCAACTTAAAAGTTCACTCAGGAGCCATCTCAGTTATCAGAGTTGCTGTCCCAGTGTCACAATGCCGTGTTCAGGTAACCCTTATTTTACTTAATAGGTCTCTAGCACAAAATTAGTGATGCTAGCAGTTCAGGTGTGCCAAGAAGAAGCCATACAGTGCTTCTTTCAAGTAAAAAGTGAATGTTTATCTAGGTCTATTTGTATAGGAAAAATAGCAGATACTGAATTTGATACTGTGCATGGTTTCAAGCATCTAATGGGGGTGTTGGGACATATCCCCCACAAAGAAGGGCTACTGCAATCTGTGCTATGCCAAATATTCTACATTTTCAAGTTGCTTTATTTCTTATTTCACTTGCACACTATGTAAAGTAAACCCATCCTATAGGCCAGTGATGGCCAACCACCGCTGCATAGGCAAAACCATATTTATTACCTTGCAGTATGCCTTGACACACTAAAGGTGACATTCCAGCCATACTGGAGCAAACCATGTATAAACAGGGAGAAGGAAACTGAATGACTGGGCTCCACATGCCATGGCTTCTTGCAGTAGATCCCAATGGACCAGGTTCCAATTCCAGTTTAGCCACTCATTGCCAGTGTAGGTTTAGGTAAGGTTCTTAACCTCCATGCACCTACATGTCCATAGCCATAGATTGGAGATAAACCCATATACTTTGAAGAGTTATGAATATTTAGTGAGACAGTGAATATGTGCAAAAACATCCAAAATAGCCAATCACCACTCCGTAAATCTACCCTTCTGGGATCACAGGCATGATCTACGGCACCACCATCTGACAGCACCATGAAGATTTGGTAAAGTGCCCTCTACACTACCTGCTGTAACAACATCTCTCCCAGCAGCAGTGTTTTTCTCTAGAACTTCCCCATTGTCCTCTCCATTCTCTTGCCTCAAAGGAAGAATTAGTCTTCTTAAACAGAACCAGTCAACTTTGTATATGTGATTCTGTCCCTTCCCGCCTGGGTCAGAACTGTATGTACAGATTTCATCTTTCCTCCATTGGTTAGATTTCTTCAACGGGCTCAAGTCATGCCTTTGTTGAAAAAACACTCTACCCTTAACCCTGCATTCAACATAAGATGCTACATGTAGCTGTCTTTTCTTTAGCTGTCAAGCTTCTTGAACACTTGTAAAAGTTATTAATCAACAATTGTATATTATGCAGGATGACCAGTAGGTTCCATGACTCACCTGGGGAGACATTGGAGTTGACACAGGATGCTACTCCAGTTCTGTTCCTTGGTCTCAAGCAAAATGATAACCAAATCCTTAGCATCATCTGGTCTCCTGCTCTCTTCCTCACATGAGGCTCCTATTCTCTTTTCTCCAGCCTTCCCAGCTAAATTTCAGTATCTTTGACAGTCCCATGTCTACTCCCACCACAGAGAAGGAGCATCCTTCACCTGATTATCTCTTACATATCCTTTAATCCCAGCTCAAGCATTCTTTCCTCAGGGGACCTTCCCAGGCCCTCACCTCTGCTCCCATTTAGGTCAGGTTTCTTTTCCAGACTGGTAGTCCCATCACTTTCTTTGTTCAGAGCACTCAGTGCAGTTTCTGACTCTCCACTTATTCGTGCAGTTACGTGACTATACTTCCACTCTACCATAAGCTCTGTGAGAACAAGGATAGAGACTGTTTTAACTCACAGTTCTATACACATCTCCTAGCAGAGTATCTGGTAGTAGACTAACATCACTCGGTGGCGGAAGAAAGGGAAGGAGAGAGTGTCTGCTCAGGGAGAGAGAGGAAAATAATCTGCTCTAATGCTTTGAGCAGAATATTATGGGGGACTCCTTGAATGTTTGGGGAGTACAAAATAGGGACAGTTAACTCAGGTGTGGAAATGCAGATTGAAATAATCAGCAAATATCTCTGAAAAGATGAGTAGGCTTTGTCTATGCAAATAGAAATGGCATTCTGGCAGAGGGAAGGGCTCACGCAGACATGTGAAAGAACTTCTGGAAGTAGAGAACAGAATGAGGGAGGTGTGAATGAAGTGAAAGAGCTTGTGCAGAAAGGAAAATAAAGACTAACAGTTGAGACCCAGTTGATGGAAGACCTGGTCTATTTCCTCTGGAATCAAGGCATCTTTGGAAAGAGCCGAGGAGAGAGGAGTTTTAGTTAGAGAAATAGTATGATCATATTTGCACTTCAAAAAAAGACATCTTTGGGCAACTAGAATTCTCATACATGGCTGATGTTATAAAATGGTGTAAGCAGTTTGGAAAGCTGGTTGGCAGTTTCTTATGAAGTTAAACATAACTAGGATTAGAGGTTCCATTTGACCCAGCTATCCCTCTGCTGGGTATCTTTCCAAAAGAAGTAAAATAATCATACCACAGTGATATGTGAACCCATGTTTCTAGCGGCACAGTTTATAATAGCTAAAACTTGGAAACAACCCAAATGCCCATCAACTGGAGACTAGATAAAGAAGATGTGGGTTTTCTATAAAATGGAGTACTACTCAGCCATAAGGAATGAGAAACTAGAAACTTTTATAGCTAAATGGATGCACATTGAGGCTATACTCTTTTAAGTGAAATAAGGACACAATTGAGTAAATACCAAATAGTTCCTCTGGTGTGAAAAACTAAGTGTAAATAAGGTTCCAATGGTATAATTGGGAGTGTGAAATAGGAAGAAAATGGCTAAAGGGGAAGTGGGAAGGGGAGGGGAAAGGAAAAGAAAAAATATGAAAAAAATAGAAACAAAGTATTTATAAATAGAGAAGGTGAAGTGGGTGAAGGGAGGGCAGGGATATGGGGAAAAAACAAGAACTAAGATATATCATGTAAAGGTAAGAGATCCCAATAATGAATGTATTGTTTTCTTTAAGTATACCAATAAACAATTGAAAAAAGTAAAGTTAAACATAAATTTATCTCACAGGCTGCCAACTCTACCTAAGTTTTACCTGAAAGAATGAAAAGTATATATCCAAAAAAGACTTTTGCAAACAATGTTCATGACAACTTTTTGTAAGAGTCAAAACTGGAAATAACTGAATTTTCCCATCAGTTGAAGTGAAAAGGAAATTATGGTTTGTACATCCATACAGATGTATACTACTCAGCAACATA
Organism: Fukomys damarensis; assembly: GCF_012274545.1. NCBI lineage: Eukaryota > Metazoa > Chordata > Mammalia > Rodentia > Bathyergidae > Fukomys > Fukomys damarensis. The sequence goes on along the minus strand of NW_022900937.1, from coordinate 25,663,771 downwards.
AAGGAGAAGATTACTGAAAAATCCAGTAAGATTTGTGAATCTTATTATATTGAGCTAAAGGATCCAGAAATGAGATAATCCATACCATAGGATTCTATTTATGTATGGTTCAAGAACAAGTGAAAACTGATCTGTGGTATCAGTTATAAGGGAACTTTTTGGTACAGGAAATGCTTTAAATCCTGATTGGGTTGATGGTTCTGCTCACACCCATCAAACTGTACATTTATAATGTGTCTATATGCAAATTATATCTCAGTTTTTAAAAAATTAGACTAGAAAAAAAATTAGACTAGAGAAAAACCTTTCTTTGGAAGTGTAGAGAATGGTAGAAGAAGGGGTTGAAAGCTGACTGGGAGAAATTATACTAATGCAGCTGGGAAATATAGAAGCCAGAATGTAAGCAGTGGCAGTGAGGTTAGAAAAGGAGTTTGGAAAAATAAATTTCTGGATTATTGAGGTGACATAATTGACAAGACCTAAAAAGTGAAGAGGAAAAGGTTAAGAAAACTTCGGTAATGTTAGTATAGTTGATAAGAAAGTTTTGGGAGTGTGTTTTTGGTGGTCGGAAATGAGTTGAGTTTCAGAAATGTTGGGGTTGAGGTATCTTTGGAGCATCTACGTGTCTAGAGGGCAGAACTAGTTATGAATCTGAGGCTCATGGAGGGTCTTGGGCTGGAGGAAAAAAAACCGGGTCATCAGCAAGGAGGCATCATTGAAACCATCATGAAGGGGAAAAAAATATATGGATTGAACAGAAACAGGAGCTAAAAACAGAATCCTGGAAACCTTGACATTTAAAGGGCAAGAGAGAGCAAGGAACCCATGAAGGAATCCGAGATGTTAAAATGTCCTGTCATAGAGGCCAAAGAAAGGGAAAGTGATTTGATAAGTTCAGAGGGGCTAATGTCAAATGCCATAGAAGTCAGGTTAGGAAGAACTGTTTCCTCCCCCACTCCCTCTCCCCAAACTCATCAGTTACATTGACTCCCCCTCCTGCTACTGGAACATGTGTCTGGCAAGTGGCCACAGACCTTAAGATTGGTGACTGTTCACAGCATCATCTTCTACAGCCTCCCTGCAGCAGTCCACCATCTCCCTGGGATCTGTTCCCCTTGGCTTTTGTGACTCTAAAAGGTCCTTGTTACCCTCAACAAGGCTCCTCTTCCTGTTCCCTAGACAGAGTCACTCCTTAAGGTTCTGTCCTCTTATTTCCTCAGCATCTACTGAAGTAGTGTGTTCTAGCTGTGAGACCTGGCTAGGTCCTGAGGATACCAGTATGTAAAAAGCATGTACCGTCTGGGTCCGAAGAGCTGACAAGACAGTCCGAGAGGAGGATGAAAACTCATGACAGTATTAGAGCTAAATAAAAATCACCAGCAATGTGTTACTCACTTTCCCATTGTTGGGACAAAATACTGAACTCCCACAATTTAAAGAAGAGGTTGATGTTGGTTCATGGCTTCTTGAGCAATAGTCCATAGTTGGCTGGCTCTAAAACTGAAAGGGCATAGTGGAAGGGTCCAGGGGAGGAAAGCTGCCCACATCACAGCAGCCAGCAAGCAGAGAGAGAAGCGAGGAGCTAGGGACGAGCCTACGCTTTTCCAAGTCATGCTCCCAGTGACCTATCTGCAAGCAGGTCTCACCTGCTGACAGCACATTTGGGCTACCGAACTCATCACTGGATGAATCCACCCATGCGTGTGGCACCCCCAGGTCCAGTCACCTTCCAAACACATGAGACTTTTGCAGGACATTTTAGATCTAAACCATAACAAGTAGGGTACTCAGAATATAGAGGGAGCATCTAGCCCTGGAGAAGTTGGAAATGAAATGGTCAATATAAAAAGCATAGTGTGTGCCAGTAATCTCAGTTACTCAGGTAGCCAAGGCAGGAGAATCATAAGTCTGAAGCCAGCTTGGGCAATTTCATGAGACCCTGTCTCAAAGGTTTTAAAAAGGTAGGAATGCACCTCAGTGATAAAGTATTTTCCTTCTCAGAAGTCTCAGTCTAAAGTTGTAGCAAGGTTGAAGGTGAGGGAAGGGATTGGAATTATAAATGGGGAGAGTGATATTTGTGGATTTTGTGAGCAGTAGGGAGCCAGCTGGGTCCTTAAATGGAAGAAAGGGCGGTTCACATGTAATTATTTGGAAGATAATTTCCTAAACGAAGGACAGGAGACTCTGGGCACACAGGCAAGTTAGGAGGCTGTTTTATTTTTCCAGTGAGGAATAATGAGATCCAGATTAAGGGAGCAGAGAGAATAGAGAAGATGATGAAATCCCAGAGGCATTTCTGATAAAGATTTGAGAGGATTTGGCAAATGGGTAAGGGATATCAAGGAGAGAAGGGAAGTCAGTGCACCACTGTTCTTAAATGGAGGCATTTGGGTGGATGGTGACTTCATGAACCAAAACACCACAGAGATGGAAATAACTTCTGGTTAGAGGTAAGATAAATTAAGATCTAAACAGACTAATTTCAGAATTCTTATGTGACAGTTCTCTTTTTCAACGCATAGATGGTGGTTGAAACTGTAGTGATAGATGAGCTATTTCGGTAAACCCATGTAGAAAAAAATCTTCGGTGGGCAGAGATGGGACATCAAAAATTATCAGCATTGACTGATTGTAAAGAGAAGGTGAAAGCTCAAAGGAAAGAAACAGAGGGAGGGAAAAAAAGAATGTATAATGTCCCAAGAACCAAGGGAAAAGAGATTTTTTGTTATCAGTAATATCAAATTCTTCAGAAATGAGTAGGATAAAAAGTATCCACTGGATGTGGTAATCATTTCACCAACTAACATATCAATATAACTTTTATTAGCAGTGGAAGCCACAGTGTTGATGTAGAAGGAGAGAAAGCATAATGCAAAATAAAATCACTCTTAGATGTGCAAAGACTCAGAAAACTTCCTTTCCATATAATTTGATGGAAAAAAACTACTTGAGGATCTATTCCAGCAAGGCAATGTTGAGGAAAGATCCAGCAAAAAGGAACATATGGCCACTGAGAAAAAATAGGCCAGGATGACCATTGAGCAGCAGATCCATAGAGTAATATTTCTGAAACTGACCACTCAAGAGGAAAATTAGGGAAAGTAGAACCCCCAGAGAAATAAAAACCTGTGTGAGAAATTATGGGCCAAATATGAAGCAAATTAAAATAGAACATGATTTTGAGCAATAGGATGGAATATAAGAAATAAGAAAACATGCACAGTTTAACTTTCTGCATCTAATAGTAATGTGGGTAGAGTAAATGGATACTATTTCTATCATGGTTTCATCACACTGCACAATTCTGAAGTTAGTATAACCATATAAATGCTGCTTAGTGGTCTTCAATATTTGGGCTCAATTTATGAGCAGTTTTGCTAAGTGTGCAAAATTCTATATAGTTTCAGAATGGAGTATAAATTCTTTAAACCTTGACACATAAAAAAGTATTGGTACAGCTAATCAAAGTTGTAAAGTTGAGAAGAATATTGATGATATAATAGTTAGCCTTCACTGCATCTGTAGTATCTTTTAGCCATTATTCTACGCCTTTAGCAGGTTATCGATTTTATAACAATGCTATTTTATAACAATACCCATTTTCCAGATGCGGATACCTAGGGATGGGAAGATGCTCAGTGTCATGCAGCTAGAAAATGGCAGCATTGAGGTTGGCACCTAGGTTGTCTGATTCCATTGTGCCTCCCAGAGAGAGGTGTAGAGAGCCAGAGAAGGGTGTAGGTGCCAGAAACTGCATTCTACATCCATCCCAGACGGAGAAGAGGCAAGAGGAGGTGTTAAACCTGGTTACCTCAGTGGGTTAGGACTAGAAGTAGGAGACTGAGAGGGCAACTTTTGCATTCTGTTATTTTCTTTGTCTCAGAACCATTTGAATTGTTGTTAATATGTGCATGGATTACTTTCATAATTTAAAATCTCTCCTCTTCCTTTAAGGCGCCATTAAAGTTTCCTCCAAAAGCTCCTCAGAAGCCTTCTCCATCTTCTAGGTGCCCAAGGCTCTTCATTATCCTCTTTAGAACCCACAGCTTCTGACTTGACTACAGTTGCCCTTGACAAGGCCTTGAGGACAGGCTTTGTCAGGTCTTCCTGGCTCATCTCCACAGCCTTGGCACCATGCCCTCCCTGTGGTAGGCACTCAGTCAAAGCCGAATGAGTTGGACGAGTGGAGCTTGGAAGATAAGCTTAGCTATGTCCTCGTGTGAGTCATTTTGCTGCCACTGTCGAAGGAGAAAGACAAAGGCAGAAGTCCGAGGCAGTTACTGTCCAGCCCTCTATAAGATGGGATCACAGAATAGTGGGTCCTTAAGTAGATTTTGGATCATTAAGTTCAACCTCATCATTTTACAGTGGAGGAAACTGAGGGAAAGGAATTAGAAAAAACTCAAAAGCCATAATTAAATGTAATTTCCAGTTGTAATTAGCTATATTAGTTTAGGTAATTTAGTAGCTTTTACTGATCACCAAAGTGCTTTAATGTATGTTCAATGCTTACGTTGATTTTTTCTATATTTTCTATTTCTAACAAAATATGGTTTTGAACTTTTTTTTTATTTTAGTAGCCTTAGTTTATGTGTAACAGTATAAACTGGCACAAATTGGTTTTGGATGTTAGTGTATGATGATGGATGGATGGATGGATGGATGGATGGGTAGATTAGTGACTTTCCCAGGATCACACGGCTGTTGATACACAGCTGGGACTTAACAGCCATTGCTGAGGGATGTTAAACACTGAAGTACCTGGTGAAAAAGAGCTCCAGGGTTACCATGACAACTACAGAAGTCCTCTAATTTCCACCTTCTGTGTGAGGATCAGAATCAGAACCTTATTTACAGGCACAGAGGTTAAAACTCTCAGGAGGAACTACCAGCCAGGCTGTCCCTATGATATCAAAGCCCAGGCTGGGGCTCAGAATCAGCAATTGGATGAAACCAAAAGGTGGGCCCAGTATAAGATTTGCTAAAAACAAACAAACAAACAAAACAGAAAAACAAAAACCAGGTGCAAAGAACACTGTCTTGAAGGCAGCATTGTGTTATAAAGAGACAGGACCCAGGTTCAGTCCTAACTCAGACACAAACCCTCTGAGTGACTTTGAGGAGTCACCACCTGACTCTGGGCCTTGGTGTCTTTTACCATGCAGACCAGTCCCTGGCTGTGTCCAAGGGCTCTTGTGGTAGGAAAATGCCCTGACCTCACCAGTGAAAAATGTCTCCTCAGGATCCAGAAAAAGTAAATCTTGCTGCTTCCGGGGTTCCAGGCTGAGATACCCAGGATCACGGCTGTTGATACACAGCTGGGACTTAACAGCCATTGCTGAGGGATGTTAAACACTGAAGTACCTGGTGAAAAAGAGCTCCAGGGTTACCATGACAACTACAGAAGTCCTCTAATTTCCACCTTCTGTGTGAGGATCAGAATCAGAACCTTATTTACAGGCACAGAGGTTAAAACTCTCAGGAGGAACTACCAGCCAGGCTGTCCCTATGATATCAAAGCCCAGGCTGGGGCTCAGAATCAGCAATTGGATGAAACCAAAAGGTGGGCCCAGTATAAGATTTGCTAAAAACAAACAAACAAACAAAACAGAAAAACAAAAACCAGGTGCAAAGAACACTGTCTTGAAGGCAGCATTGTGTTATAAAGAGACAGGACCCAGGTTCAGTCCTAACTCAGACACAAACCCTCTGAGTGACTTTGAGGAGTCACCACCTGACTCTGGGCCTTGGTGTCTTTTACCATGCAGACCAGTCCCTGGCTGTGTCCAAGGGCTCTTGTGGTAGGAAAATGCCCTGACCTCACCAGTGAAAAATGTCTCCTCAGGATCCAGAAAAAGTAAATCTTGCTGCTTCCGGGGTTCCAGGCTGAGATCTGCTCCTTGCTCCCCAACTCATCCACAGATTCTGCTCTCCTTGGCAGGCAGGGGAAGAGGAGGGCACTCTGAGGTCCAGTCACTTCCAAGCCCTGGCCCACCACATACCCAGACTGGGACAGAAGCAGGGCTCAGGAACAGACTGCATTACTTTAGGGGTACCTTCCATTAGGATGAACTTGGGAACCACTCGAGCCCCTCAAGTAGTGAAGAGTAGTTTTCCCACCTAGAAGCAGGTAAGCCGCCTTCTGCCTTCATCCTCCTGTACAACTGGAGGAGGTCAGCCATGCTGCGAGAGGCCACCTGGGCTCGAGTGGCCAGGCCACTGGGTGACCTGCCATAACTCCATCCATATGCATGCCTTTAGGATCGGCCCTTTGTCTCTTTCATGAGTTAGCTACCTCTCTGTCCTCTCCACTTTCCAGTACTCTTCTCCACTTATTCTTCATTCAGCAAATATTTCTTGACCACAAATTTGTCGTGGGTGCTAAGGGTGCAGTGGTAAATAGAGATCATGAAACAAAGTCCCTGATCTCATGGAGCTTATTTTCTTATGGGGAAATTCTTAATAAGGGAATAATGATCCTATTTATCATGCAGATGGTAAGACATGCTATAGAGAAAAATGAAACAGATGAAGACAGGAACTGTGGGAAGGGTGAAATTTTAGTTCCAGTGCCCAGGGAAGTGTTTGTTACTGAGGTGACATTGTAGCAGAGACCTGAGAAAGTGAGAAAATGCAAGCCATGGACCCGAGAGAAGAGCATTCCGGACAGAGAAGGGGTCAGGACAGGGAGTGCGCTCAGCATGCATGAAGAGTGGGATCAGTGTGGCCAGAGAGGGGAACACAGAGGAGAGTGATGGGAGATGTGGCAGGTGGGGTACAGAACATTGAGGCCATCGCACAACTGGCCAGCATGGACACCACTGGGAGTGGTAAGCTGAGGAACGACTTACCTGACTTAGGTTTTCAGGGGACTTCTGCCATATGGAAGATGAGTGAAGGTGGAAATGAGGGACCAATTAGGAGTCTGCTGCATCCATCCAGCTTATAGATGAGGAGGCCTGGACGAGGGTGAAGGGGTGGTGAGAAGCAATCAGATTTGGAGTATATTCTGAAGGCAGAGCTGACAGATCTATAACAGACTAGATGTGAGTGTGAAGGGAACAGTCAGGAATGATACCAGGGCCATTGGGCTGAGTGACTGGAAGGGTGTTGTCATTCAGTAAGACAGGAAAGGATATGTCGGGGCAGTTGACCTCTTTCCTGGAGATGTCCAGGAGGCAACCGGATCTACAGGCCTGGAGTTAAGGGCAGTAACTCAAGAAAAACCTGTATATTTGAGAGTCATCAGCAAGTAGACCTGTACTGCCTAACCACCAGCCGTGTGTGGCTCTTTAAATTCAAAATGAAGTTTTAAAAAAAATAAAAATATAATTGGTTCCATGGTCCACGTGTTCCATAGCCACATGTGGCTGGGGGCTACCACACGGGGCAGCACAACTCTAGGACGTTTCCATTTCCCCATGAGGTTTTATTGGACAGCACAGATAGGTTTTGAGACATTGCTGGGGGAGTAGTGGAGGAAGATAAGCATTTGGAAGTTGGGGGGAAATGGAGAGGTGGCCTGTGAAGGAGAGGTGTGGAGAGGGTGGATTCCTATGTGCTGATAGGGAAGTGTATTAGAGTGGAGGGAGGGATTCAGTAGGCCAAAGGCTGCTCTTACACCTGGCAAATAAAGAATTGTGAATTGTTTGGTGGATTTAACAGGTAGGTCATTGGCAACCTCAAGAAGATTAGGTTAAAGAAAGCAGGGATAAGAACTCAAGTGAAGTAGTAGATTGAAGAGAAAATGAGGAAAGAGGGATTGGGGGTGACATGGCTACAGGTCTTCAAATGAATGTACTGTGAGGGGGCAGAAAGGGCCATGCTGGAGGGCTGGGTGGGCATGAAGGGGTTTTCTTAGGAAGCATGCGTGAAGCTCTTGGGATCAGGCCAGTGGAGAAGGAGAGATGGCAGTGCAGGAGCAAAGGACAAGTGAGAGAACCGCGTCACCAAGGAACGGAGAGTAGGGGTGAGACCTTCTCCAAGCAGAAGGTGGCCCTGGGTGAGGACACAGACAATTCATTTGCAGAGGGAGAGAGGACGGCATTGGTGACAGAGCTGCTGTGATGTGGGGAGCATGTGGGGCTCTGGTTGGGATTGCCACAGTTTCCCTAGGGGGAAAAAGAAGAGCTTCATCTGAGAGTGGAACGGAGGTGTCAGGAGTGTGAGGAGAAAGGAGAAGATGGAAGGAAACTTTTAGAAGCGAAGGACAGTCAGAGTTAGGATTGCTGGGCTGTACAGAAGTCCTGCTTGAAGTTTGTGTTTCTCCAAAGCGAGCTTCTAGAATTTCCCATTTTCCTCTGTGTGTTAACATGTGCAGTTGTTTCTTCTTAGAAGGTCCCTTTACTCTCTTATGCCCTTCATAGTCCTCAAATCACTCAGTACCCTCTTCACAGGGTCCTTGTATCCTCACCCTCTTTCTCCTCCCTGGTGTCTTCCCCAGACTTTCCCATCCCTGTATGGGAGCCCCAATCTCATCGTATCACCATTCTTTGCTTATATGCCTATTATTCGAAGATGGGGATCAACAGACATTTCCTACAAAGGGGCAGATAGGGAATGTTTTAGTTTTGTGATCCACACAGTCTCTGCCACTGTATGCAGTTTGCCACTGTAGAGCAGAAGCAGGCAGGCAGTATGTAAAGGACTGGACATGGCTATGTTCCAGTAAGACACTGTTTACCAAAGCAAATATTGAGTTTAACTTGGCCTGCAGGCTGTGGTTTGTTTGGCCCTGGTCAAGGATGGTGCAAGGTGATATCTGTTACCTTTGTAGTTTCCATAGAGGGGCCTAGCCAGGGACTCAGAAAATGTTTGAATGGATGAGAGATGAACACATTTGTGGAAATCAGTGTTTAAACCTGCCAAGGTGGTGTACATCACAGTGTCCCTGTGGTGACAGTGGACAATGTTATTACAGTCACACTGTGTGCAAAGGAGGTCTTCCATGGGAACATGAGTCCTGAACACATAGGAAAGATCAAAGATGGTCTCACCATGCTAAGCTGCCTCCCAGTCTAGCCACCCTCTCTCCTGTTGCTTCCCAGGTGCATAGCTCACCGAGTTCATTGGGACCAGCTTCTTCCCACACAATCCTCTGAATTCACCCCTCCCTCCACATTGTTCCCGTGTCTCCTTTTGGCTCCCAGCTGAATCGGTTGTCATCAGGTGCCCTATGCAAGGCACAATGGAAGAACCAGACCTGTCCCTGCACCGGGCTATGTGCAACTCTCTGCCTACCAGTGACCTCCTTCACACTTTCCACAACCCTCAGACCCACCTGCATTTCCCCTTCCTACTTCTGTTTATTTCATGAATAAAATTTATGTATATTTATGATATAAACATGATGTTTAGAAACGTGTGCATTGCAGAATGGCTGTATAACATGATAGTACCTAACATACTTACTTTGTGGTGAGAACACCTAAAATCTCTCTTAACCATTTTCAGGTATGTAGTGTACAGTACTATTATTAAGTGCAGTTACCACCTTGTCTTCCTTTCTCCTTCCTGCCAGTTCTTCCCCACAGGAGGCTCTCTTGGGTGTGATTAAAGTGAGAGTATGATCTTTCCAACCCAACACACAAAACACAAAGACAGCAGACATACACTCTGCTTTGTTACTAGACCAGCCGTGTCCGATACAAATACAACAGAAGCCATGTATGCAATTTTATATCTTCTAGTGGCACGTTCAAAAAGTAAAACAAAAAAATTAATTAATTTTAATGTATTTTGCTTTGCCACTATATCCAAAATATTATTTCAAGATGAAATCAAATATAAAAATTACTAGAGATAGCTTGCATTTTTAAATTCACACGAGGTCTTTGGTGTAGTGTGTATTTTCCATGTACATCATGTTTCAGTAGTGTGAGGTCCCTTCCAGGTGCCCAGTGGCCACATGTGGCTTATGGCTCTTCTACTTGAATATGTAGTTCACATAGGGCACACAGTCAGTGTCCAGGAAGTGACTGCACTGCACACTAGAGCATGCTTTGCACTTACTTTCCGATCCTCACAGCAGCATCCTGAAGAAGGAATTGTTAGCCCATTCTCTGCATAAAAAAAAAAAACAACAACAACAAAAAACAGATTTGAGCTGCTTGCTGGTAAGTAAGAAAGCTCAGATTTGTAGCCCAAATCTGACTCCAAAGCCTGTTCTTAAAATAGAATAGTCAAACCGGAAAGCTCTTTAGGAAATTATTTGAACTGTCAGTGTCATAAATATCACTTGTTCTCAACACCTAGTCACTTACCAGGTCTGTCCTCAGGGTTCAAATACTTGAATTAATCCAGGTTCACTGTATACATGTGGACTTTGAATTTAGAGAGAAGACCACTCAAAAGAAGGGGTTCTGGGGTGAGAACCCCACCTTGCTGGTTCCTACCACACTGCTCTTATTCCTTGTCCTTGGTCAGACAGTTGATCACCCCAGGAAACCTAGAAATCTGACAGCTGAAGCCATCTTTGCATTTAGAGGGACAGATTTTAGCAGATACCTCTTCCCACTTCCCTCTTCCCCATGTTTACACCCTCAGACATGCCATGAATCTTCCTGGTTAATTCCCACCTTCCCTGCTCTGGCTTCTTGGCAAACTAAAAGGGTTAGGGGTGGGGGTGGGTACAGAGCAGCTGAGCCTGGCTGTAAGGGCGGTCCAGGCCCCCAAGTGAGGCCCACGTAGCTGAGCAGAGCTCTCTGTACACAGGCACCACTCCCAGCCTCCATTTCGAGGTCTTGCTCTGTCGTGACAGCTCGAGCTGTTTCCCTGGCGGGAGGGCAGCATGACTCTCCAGGTGGGTCACACTGACCAGCAGCCAGTGGCTGCCTGCCATGCCCGAGGCCTGGCACCGAAGCTGGGTTGTGGAGGCAGCCTCAGGCTTGCTCAGGGCCTAGCGCGTCAGCATCTTCCTCTAGACCACTCAGCAACCTCCTCTTGGTGGGGTCATAATCGGTGTCTTAGACCTGAGAGGGAATTTAAAAATCATGCATCCCAGTGCTTGTCAAACTGTGATGTCCTACAGATGCCCTAGGGATCTTTTGAACACAAGATTTCTGAGTTACTCGGTCTGGGGCTAGAGAATCTGCATTCCTAACAAGCTGCCTGCTGATGCTGAAGCCCAGGAACCACATTCTGAAATACAAGGCTGTAATCTCTTGCTGTCAGCTTTTTGTTCTAGATAAGGAAACTGATTGGTATGTCGGGGAGGTGAACGTCACAGTACAAGGCTTCTACAGTGCTGACTAAATTTACTACCTGCTGAATTCTTTGGGAATTGAGGTAATTCTCCCCTCTTCTAACTTAGCTGTTGAGAACAAGGCTAAATCTCACTTTCCTGTGGCTCTCCTGGTGCGTCCACCTGTGGAAAGCACATTAGTGAAGGCTAGGATGCCTCAGAGGGTCTTTATGCCAGGCACCCTGGGGTTAGAGATACAGTGGAGTGAACTTCAGCAGGTACCAGGCCCAAAGGGCAAGGTAAGGGTGGGAGAAAAAACCCTATAGCAGTGGAGTTAAGGTGTCCTTGGTGGGGTGTGGTGGCACATGGCTGTGATACCAGCTCTTAGGAGGCTGAGGCAGGACGATCACAAGTTCAAGGCCAGGCCAGGCTACATATTGAGGAAAGAGGCCAGGCTGAGTTATTCTGACTCTGTCCATGGGTTGAGAGAGAAGTACAACTACTGTTCAAGCAAGGAGTGGGGCCCAGCACCCAGTGCCTCCGAGGTCTCTAACATTTGTTAAAAATGCATTAAGCTCAAAAAGGACGTAGCAATAATAACAACGTGTTGAAAGATTAAACATGTTCAACAGTGTTTACACACTTCCCGGAACACTTCAGAAGTGGCAATGGCAGGCTTTAATTTGAGTTACCAATCAGGTGCAAGTCTATAGGTACACCCTGGCAAACAGAGTTACCCAGGGAATAAATGCTGGAGGCCAAAGAGAGCCTAAGTTGGTTTGCTGTGGTGTAGTAGTCATTTTCCAAAGGTTAAAAAGTGATGAAAAAACAAACCCTAACCTAGGAAAAATACTTGAAAAGCACAGATCTGATAAAGGACTATATCCATAAGAAAACAATCAGCCTAATTAAAAAGGGAAAAGATCTGAACAGACACTACCAAATTAATGTACATATGTTAAATAAGCACATGAGAAGGTACTCAACAGCATTTATCATCCTGGAAATGCAAATTAAAACAATGAGATACTGCTAAGCCCTTATTAAAATAGTTAAAATCTGGAACATCAGCAACAGGAATGCTCATTCATCGCTGGTAGAAATTCAAAATGGTACATTCACCTTGGAAGATAACCTGGCAGTTTCTTGCAAAGCTAAAGGTAGTCTTAACATAAGATCTAGCTATCATACTCCGTGATATTTACCTAAAATGAGTTGAAAACTATGTTCACACAAAACCTGCACATAAATGTTGAGAGCAATTTTCATCATAATTGCCAAAAACTAGAAATAGCCAACATGCCCCTTCAGATCATGAGTGGATAAATGCAGCACATCCTTTCAGCACAGTATTGGTCAGCAATAAAGAGACACGAACCATTGACCCATGAAGAGATAGGAAGGAATCTCATGTGTATATTACTAAGTGGTGTAAAGGTGTAGAGACAGAAAGATCAGGGATGCCAGACAGTTTGAGGTGGGGAGGACAGTTGAGAGGGGCGAATAGGTGCCAGATGTGATTTTTAGAGTGAACACGTGCATCCTGTATGATACTGTGATTGTGGACACTCAACATTATACATCCGTCACAACCCGTAGACCTGAGCTGTGTGACGAGTGAACCCTATATAAACCAGGGAGTTTAGTAATAAAGCATTGACATTAATGGTAAGTCTTAACCAATATGCTATGGTGATATAACACATTAATAATAGAGGAAATGGAAGTGGGCAGAGAAGGGGGCGTATGGAGTGCACTGTACTTTCTAACTGATTTTTCTGAAAGCCTAAAATGTCTATAAAATATAAAGCCCACTAATTTCTGAAATGTGCTACTGAATTCCAGAACAGGATGCCTGGCTGTGTTTCTCCTTAGGCACTGAGATGACCTCACATGGTTGCAGCTGTCCCCAGTAGGGCAGGGACTGGGAGCTTGATGGAGTATTGAGGAACACTTTCTGCACGCAGGGAGCACACTCCTGGAGCACGCAGGGACCTCACGTTAGTGTTCAGAAAGCTGCTGTGCTAAATCTGGCAGTTGAAATGTGCCTGAGGGTTTGCTTTTTTAATTTGCTGATTGTGAACCCTGACCTGAAAGAATATGTTGTCCAGGGTGGATGGCACATGAGCATAAGCCACTAGGACATGAACAGAAAAATGACCCATACCCTGAAAGGGGACAACTGACATGGACAGCAAAGGGAGGACAGGAGGCTCCACCCACTGTCCCCAGTTGGAAGCAGTGATGCTGAGTTAGAGGAAGTTGGAATCAAGCACCTCTTTCCTATTTCTGCATTACTGAAACCATCAGGGTCTCACACTTGATGTATAAATTTAATGTGACAGTGTGTAAGTCTTTGCTGTTGACAAGCTGTTATTAAATGCACTGTCACCTCATATTGATGGCTTCTTAGAGACAAGGAAATGTAACAGCAAAAATTCCTCTCACGTCATATTGCTCCATCACTTAGCAATTTCAAGGGAAACTCAATGAAGTGCCTGAGGGGGGTCAGCCGGATGTGTTCAGTTGCTGGTGGCAAAAGTGGCTCAGAATGGAGTGTTTGCCTTCCATCTGCATCATTTGGGAAGAGAGCCCATGCAGTGTTCTAACCACGGGGTCCCTGGGTGTGGTTTTCCTGTGGGTCCAGCACTGAATGTAACCCTGGTGAGGGACAGCTGCAGTTTGTTCTGGATGGAGAGCAGATAAGGAAAGGTGTGGATGTGGGGTGGATTCAGGGCCAAAGACTTCCAGAGACAAAGAAGGACTTTTCAAGGAAAAGCAAGTAGAGAACAGCAGTTTACAGGAGAGGATGGAGGTACTGAGGCTGGTCATGTTTCTGAAGTGAGAGAGAGACTCACTGTGGTTCTTGAGAAAGAGAGCAAGGAGATAAAGTAGAGGAGATGTAGGGTGGAGTAGTCAGGCCTTTGTTTCTCAGTTGTCTGTCATCTGGCTGCTCAAGGAAACTGTGTTCCTTGCCTCCTGGATCAAAAACTCAAGGGTGGCCCAGGAATCTGCATTGTACAAAACTCTCCAAGTGGTTTACAGAGCCAGATTTCAGGGCCAGAGGCTGATGTTCCCTGTTCCTTGCTTACCCCTGCCATGGACTGGACACATCAAGGTTAAGGAAGAACCCCAGTCCTCTCCTGCCTCAGTCTCCTCACATCTTCCTCTTTGCCATGCAGCTGGCATTCAGCACACATCCTTGTCAGTCACTATTCATATCCTCCTGATGACAGAACCTGAGCTGTGCACTCCCTACCATCTCTGCACATGTTGGGTCCTTACCAGTAAAACAGCCATCACCGTGCAGATACCTTGGCTGGCTTTCTCGCCAATCTTCACCCTTTAGGAAGAAATGATATTCAGAAGGAAGTGAGATCCTCTCAGCCTTCCATGAGATTTCCGTACAACACCCTCACATAAAGACATCAGAGAGAGGGGATAGCTCTGAGTCATAGGCCTCCAGAAGGACACGACTCTTCAGAGATCCTGCTGCTGAACAGCACTTCCCTAGGTGCAAGCTCCAACTGGGTCCTGCCTGGTGTCAAGGGTTGTCATGCCTGTGGGGTTCAAATGAGACGGTGGCCACTGTTTGATCTTGCTCATTATGCACAGACCTGCTGCCTGTGAGTAGAGATGGCTGCCCTCCCCTGGGAATGAGGACAGGCAAGCCTAGGAAATTCTGGTACTCCCTTCTAAGAAGGGATATTTTCTAGACTGAAGGGTTTGTCTTCCATCCGCATCACTTGGGAAGAGAGCCCAAGTGGTATTTTGGGCACCAACCTCTGTGCACACATGCTCATTGTTAAAAAAAAAAAATGACTCTTCTAGAACTTTTCTCCTTTGGTAATGATTTTTATCTAGTTGGTTAGAACTCCGTGACTTTTAAGCTTGTAGTCTTTCCACCCACTCTCTTTTGCCAGCTTATAAATCCCGGGGTGCAGGGAGGGAAGCTTTCTCAAGCAGATCCAAGAACTGATAAGGCCATTAGGTTAGTTTGAGTAGTTAGGGTTTATGGCACAGGAAAGAAAATAGGATCCCATGAAACAATTCATAGCAATGTTGTGTTTAAAGCAATATTTTTTTGGCGTAAGAATATAGCTATTTTGGGCTTTGCCGTTATCCTCCATTTTTCTGATTTTTGCTTCATTGCTGTCTGGAGCAGAGCGTACAATTAAGCGGGTATATGGACAAGTCTGGTCCACATCCACGTCCAGCAGCTTGTGATTAAGAGTCTCCTCTCAAAGGTAACTTTCGTACTTTGCTGTAGAGTGCAAATTTGTACAGCCCTCTGGGAAGCAATTTTGTCTCATGTTAAAGTTTAAAATATATACTCATTTAGCCCTTTAATGTCACTCCTGGAGGTTCACATAGGTAAAAATACCAGAACATAGGTAATAAAATATACACAAGCATTTTTCACACACACGCCTTCCCCCAAAAACTAAGAACAACAGTATGAACAGGAAAACTGTTACCTAAATTACAGAGGAATAGATTAGTTGTATCTACTTGACTTGGTTGAGGAGGATTTCTATAAGATGTTGTTGAATAGGAAAAGCCAGGAACAGGTAAATATGAATAATATATATTTCAACAATACAAATGATGAAATACTTATATGTAGATTTATGAGCACAAAGAAAAACATGTACATGATATATATATCATATATATGTTTATACATGTGTGTATGTGTGTATATATTTATATGTGTGTGTGTATATATATGACGAGGACAGCAGTCAGACAACAAGGAAGCAGGTGCAAAAGAAAAGACTAAGACTCCACTGCCGGGTGTGGTGGCACACACCTGTAATCCCAGCCCTTGGGAGGCTGAGGCAGGAGGATTGCTGCGTGTTAGAGGCCAGCCTGGACTACACAGACCCTGTCTCAAAAAGAAAAAAGACTCCACTAAAACACACATTTTATAACTATCTTAGATAAAGTTACAAATGTATATGTGTATATATGTGAATTAAAAAATTAGAAAAATATAAACCAGTGTCTTCTGATTGGAAAGAATGTCCAGTTATATCTTCCTAAGGGATAAAAGCAAATTATAGAGTTGATTTTGCTATTTAACTACAATCCCGCAAAAATTAACCATTAAGTAAGAGTGCATGCTTGCATAATTCCAAGTAAGGATTTTTACACTTGGATATTGACATAGAGACCTCAAGAACAAGGGAGCATTTTAAAGCATTTTAAAAATACATATTTTCATATTAGTGCAGTAGATATGCATCTATACCCCATAAAAAACCACCCCAAAACTCAGTGGTCTTAAAAAAAAATCTTTCCTTAGAAAATTGCTGAAGAAAAAGGGAGATTGTACCTGCCACCTACTTAATATTTATAGTCAAGTTTCCAGCTTTCAAAACACTCCTTGGTAATTCTTTGTTACTTTCACTTCCTCAGTTTGCATTTCCATCTATGCATCTGTCTCCACCACTAACCCAAGAGTTTCTTTGGTGCTGTGATCACATCTCATTGATCTCTCTTACCTCGATGTTCAGTGTAGTTCCTCTGACATAGAAGTTGCTAATTGACTGCAGAATGACTTTTAAACCAAAAAACAAAAACTCATGAGTTCTATTTCTCGTGAGTCTGAGTCAGCTATGTAGACTGGGCGCCGTGGGGCAGCTCTTGTGGTCTGGGATGAGCTTACTCACACTTCAAGAGCAGGTGGCTATTGACTGGCCATGGCTGGGACAGCTGTCTTCCTCCAGCCTGGCTTGCTGCTGTGGTAATGGAAGAGGTTGGCAGACATCAAGCCAGATGAGGAGAGTGCTGTCATATTTGCAGTCTTCTTGGAGTAATCCAAGTCGCGTGGCCACACCCAGTGACCAGGTGAAAGGGCAATAAAAAGTCGAATGACAAAGGTGACATTAAAACAAGGCAAGTAAGAAATGGGGTCATTGTTATAATCTTACCTTGTGTAATATGAAAAGTACTGGTTAAAGAAGACTTTTACCAAAAAGCAATCATTTACCTAGTGCCATGTGGAATTCAGCCACAAAGTCAACTCTATCTGGATTCTTAACATACTTCAGTGAGCATCACTTACATCATAAGACTTCCTTGGAGAGTTTCAAGGAGCTTGGAAGGTGGCCTTTACATCTAAGATCTCCTTAATCAGGGGTGGAGAAGGGTTGGATGTGACAGGGCCGCTATTGCAGCCGAGCCCATTTGTGGTTCCCCAAATCTTAGCTCTTTGAGTCTGCCAGAAGCTCTGCAGAATTCTGGAAGGAAAAGGACATCAGATGATTGAGACAAATGCTTTCTGGAAGGCCAGGGGCCAGGTGCCAAGGAACCCTTTCATCCCAGCAGGGCCTCGTGGTATGCCCAATGTAGGGATGTATTTTGGAGGGGGAGTTTAGGGAAGCTCAGAATTTGAAAGAAGATATTGAAGGCAAGGGAAGAATTTTGATGATGGTTCTCTTGGTTTTCCTCTTAGAATACCTGAGCAGTGTTAGATGATTTGATCCAGTTTTGCTGTGTATTTCCCATGTTTCATGAGATCAGTACTAATTGACAGATTGCCTTACTACATCAGTGAAGGACAACAAACAGTAGAAAATTAACTGGGCCCCCAGGAGACCTTGCTGCACCCAGAAAAGAGCCACTGCAGGCTCTCTGCCCACTCAGCAGATCTGCAGCTAAGAATTTCGCAAGACTCAGAGATTAGAGTAGGACTCTCAGGTGCATGATTGATTTTCTTCATTTTAACTCTTTGTTCATGGAGCAAGGTATTAGTGGGTCGAGGCAAGAACAAGAATGACCTTATGCTGCTGTGCAGAAACCTTCTCATCTAATGCAAAAGGCACAGCCTTCTCCTCCTGGGGGCAGCAGCATCATGGCCATGAAAGGTGCCTAGCGCAGTGGTTTCTCTCTAGACCTGGATTCTGCAGCAGGCATTAGGATACCAAACTGAACCTAAGGGGACAGGGGATTTAGCTCAGTGGTTCTACTGCCTGCTTTGCAAGCACAAGGTCTTGAGTTCTATCCCCAGTACTCCCCACAAAAAAGAAAACATCTCAAACTGAACCTGACGTGCATGCAGTTCTGTCTCCAAATAAAGGAACCCTAAGGCGTTTTGGTTTTTTGGGGGGTTTTTTCTTTTGTTTTGGTACCAGGGATCGAACTCTGGTCTTTGCGCTTGTGAGGCAGGTAGCAGAACCACTGAGCCAAATGCCCAGCACCGTAAGGTTTTTGAGACCACATCTTTCACATTTCCTGCCGGCTACTCACCAGCATTTGCCAGTCTTCTTTGAAGGCTCAGGAAGTGTTGCTGAGCATTGGGACTATATGAGAAGTGTCTAAACCTGGTCAGACATCAGTTACCTATGCAAAAGCTTCTTCCTTGCTGAGAGATCTGATACTATTACTATAGAAATAATGTGCCCATCCCCAAGAGCTGAATCATGACTGGTCTAGGATGTCATAAAACTTCCAGTCTCTTTTGCAGCCTTGTGACTATGCAACCCAGTTCTGCCCAAGGAGATATCAGGAGAAAGTTTTGAAAGATAATGTCTACTGAATAAAAGATCCAAGCTTGTGAGGGGAAAGCCTTTGATTTGTTACATTTGGGAGCTGATATGAAGATGTGTAAGTTGGAGCTGCAGCAACCATTCTGTAACCCAGGGTGGCAAACACAAGGAACGCATCTTATGCAAGGTAGAAGAATGACATGATAAAAAGACTGTGGTTCTCTGTACATTGAAAATCATGAATCATTGATGAAAGACATAGAAGACATAAACAAATGAAAAGATATATTATTGTACTGGAAGAATTAATAATGTGAAAATGCCCATACTCTCCAAAGCCATCTAACCATTCAACATCTTCCCTACCAAAATTCTACTGGAGGGCCGGGGATTTATCTCCGTGGTTCTGCCACCTGCCTCACAAGCACAAGGTCCAGAGTTTGATCCCTGGTACAAAAAAAATTCTATTGGAATTTCTAGAGAAGTAGAAAAAAGCATTTCTAAAACTCATGTGGACCTGCAAGGCTCCCAATAGCCAAAACAATCTTGAGACAAAAAAACAAAGTTGGGAGTATCACACTTCCTGATTTCAAATTATAGTATAAAATAATGGTAATCAAAACAGCATTATACAAGCATAATAATGGACACAGAAACCAATGGGACAGAATGAAAAGCCAAAAATAAACCCTCTCGGGTGTATATCCAAAGGGTATAAAGTCATTGTCCCAATGTGAGACCCCCATCCCATGTGCCTTGCAGTATTACTCTCCATAGGCAAGATGGGGATACAATTTAAGTCTCTGGATGAGTTAGCTCTCTGCTGCTACCAACTTCTTAAAAGAAAAAGCTTATTTTGGTTCATGATCTTTTAGCCTCTGCAGACAGGAGTATTGTATCTGACAGCATTGGTGAGAAAGGTGGCACAGAGCAAAACTGCTCACCTTGCAGCTAGGAAGCAAAAGAAAGGGGCTGGAATCTCATCATCCCCCTGGGGCCAGCCCCCTGTGACCTAAAGACATCCCACTCCTCAACCCTACTTAAAGGCTTCAGTCTCCCCATAGTGTCATCTTGGGGATCAGGTGTTTAGGAGCCTTCAGGAGACGCTTAAGATCCAAACTATAGTAGTCTTTACCAACTGATTGGTGGATAAAATGTAAGATACACACACACTGGAATATTACTTGACCCCAAAAAGGAAATTCTGCCTTTTGTAACAAGATAGTTGAAACTTGAAGACATTATGCTAAAATAAACCAGACGTAGAAAGGCAAATATACATTATCTAATTTATATGTGGAAGCTTAAAAAAAACTTGAATTCATTGTAACAGAAGTGAATGGTGGTTACCAGGGGCTGGAGGATGAGAGAAAAGGAGAGATGCTGTTCAAAACATACAAACCTTTTAATTTAATGTGATCCCATTTTCTGATTCTTGGTATTATTTCTTGGACAACTGGGATTTTATTCAGAAAGTCTTTGGCTACACCTGTATCTGTAAGAGTTTTACCTGTTTTGTCTTCTAGCAGATTAAGTGTTTCTAATGTTGAGATCTTTGATCAATTTTGATTTTAGCTTAGTGTGTGTCTAAGATATGGCTCAACCTTCAATGCGTAGAAAGCCAATTTTCTCAGCTGTCTTTCCTCTGGTGAAGGTATTTGGTCCCTTTGTTAACTGAGTTGTGCCTGGAGTTCTTCTGTATCTTCTACTCTGTTCCATTGATCCACAGATCTTTTGTTTTGCTTTGTTTCTTGCCAATGCCATGCTGTTTTTATGACTCTAGCTTTGTAATATAACTTGAGGTCAGGGATTGTTATACCCACTTCCTTCC
Source organism: Fukomys damarensis (assembly GCF_012274545.1). Lineage (NCBI taxonomy): Eukaryota > Metazoa > Chordata > Mammalia > Rodentia > Bathyergidae > Fukomys > Fukomys damarensis. Next base: position 25,643,265 of record NW_022900937.1, on the reverse strand, counting down.
CCTTGCTACCCAGAATAGTTTTTGCTATTCTAGGTCTCTCCTAGTTCTATATGAACCTCAGGATAGTTGTGCCTTTCCAGGAATAGGGGAAATCTCTCCATTTTCTAATAACTTCTTTGACCTCCTTTTTCAGAGTATTTTAGTTTTCATCGTAAAGGTCTTTTGTTACTTTAAGTTAATTTCTAAGTATTTCTTTTTTACTTGATGCTATTGTGAAAGGTATTGGTTCCCTAATTTCCCTCTCAGTGAGTTTATTATTGATGGACAGGAGTATACTGATTTTTGAGTGCTGACTTTATATCCTGCTACAATACTGAATTTAATTTTTAATTCTAGGAGCCTTTTGATTAAATTTTTAGGTACTTCTGTGTAGAGGATCTTGTCATCTGCAAATAATGATAATTGAACTTCTGTGTTCCCTACCTATATCCCTTTTATTTCTTTTTGTTAACTAATTGCTCCAGGTAGTATTTTGAGAATTATGTTGTTCTCCTTAACTTGTTTCTGAATTTAGAAGGAAATCTTTCAGCTTCTCACCATTCAGTATGAAGTTGGTCATTGTTTTATCATAGATGGCCTTAATCAGATTAAGATAAAAGCCTTCTATTCCTATTTTCTTGAGGGTTTTTTTTTACCATAAATGAATGCTGAATTTTGTCAAATGCTTTTTTGTGTGTCTATTGAGATAATCATATAGTTTTTATCCTTGATTCTATTTATGTGGTAAATTATATTTATTGATTTGTATATGGACATCTGTCATGGTATCCTTGGAATGAATCCTACTTGGTCATGATATATGATCTTTTTGATGATTTGTTGCATTCTTTTTGCCAGAATCTTACTGAGGATTTTTGCAACTATGTTCATTAAAGAAATTGATCTATAGCTCTCCATCAGAACCTGGGATTTTCTTAGTTGGTAGGTTTTTAAAATTATTATTACTTCTTCAATTTCACTGACTGACATTGGCTTGTTTAAAATTTTTATATCTTCTCAGTTCCCTTTGGTAGTTCATATGTATCTAGGAATTTATCTATTTCTTTTGAGTATTCCATTTTATTAGAGTACAGATTCTCCAAGTAGTTACCAGTAATCTTCTGGATTCAGCAGAATTCATTGTGATTTCACCTTCTCATTTCTAATTGCATAGATTTGAGTCTTTCCTTTTTTTCTTTTGAAGATTAGCTGTGGATTTGTCTACTCTTGTCTTTGAAAGAACCAACTTTTTTTTTTCATCATTGAGTTTATTGGTACATTTTAGGTATACAGTACAGTTACATTCATCATTGGGATCTTGTATCTTTACATGATAGGTCTTGGTTGTCATTTTTTCCCCTTGTCCCTGCCCTCCCTTCACCCCCTCCTCCCCTTCCCATTTACAAACATTTTATTTCCATTTTTTCATTTTCTCCTATTTTTTTCTTTTCCCTTATTACATTTCCCCTACCCTTCCCACAATGACAAACCAAAACAAAAACAATAAAAACAATGCTCGCACTTTAAAAACAACCAAATGCACAAAAACAAACACAAAATAATTCATCTGTGATTTCAAATGTGTGTTTGTCTTCACACAGTGTTGGGGTAATGTTCAATTCAAGACGAGTCCCAGCATTCACTGGGAGACGAGTCAAAGCCCAGGTCCTTGCCAGACACAGTGGTGGAAGAGCAGGCTTGGACACGGGCACGGCCCCGGGCTTTCAGATTCTAGAGGATTGGGCTGAACCTGGCCTCTGGTGGAGGGAATGGCCCTGGGTCCTTTAACGTAAAACACTCTGCGTGTCTCTTGCCGGCCTGACTATGGCTCCCTGGCCACAGCTGTCTCCGGTGGCTGACCCTCACCCAGTGTCCATGGGAATATAAAGCTGGGAGTCCTGAAATACAGCCAGCCCGCAGCTGCTCCAAGTCCAGACTCTCCCTGGTGTGGGTCAGAGCACTCACTTCAGGGGATGCAGCAGGCGCCCGGGCTGGAGTCACTTACCCACTGTTGCAGCTCACAGGATCCACTAGCCCGATCCATTCCAGCTCTGTATTTGTAAGGCAGGAGCCAGGGAGAAAGTGCAGATTGCCCCTTCTTTTTTCTGTGTTACATTCTGTCTCTGCAGTTTTTTGATAGGCCACAACTGTCAGCTTCTTTCTGGGTCCCAGGATTCTACCTCCTGCCTTCTTTTCTTCCCCAAGTTATTATTTTTCAGTGTCTGGGTTCCAGATCCCAGAGAGGCTGATTTGTTGCTGCTTACTGCTTCACCATCTTCCCAGAAGTCCTCCACTTTTTTGTTTTTGAGATTTACTCTTGCTGTGTTGCCCAGACTGGCTCCTAACTCCTAGGCACAGGCAGTCCTATTGCCTCAGCCTCCTGAGTACCACTACATTCAGTTCAAAACTTGTATTGCATTCTAAATATATGACTTTTATCTGTCAGTCATACACAAGAAAGCTGAGGGGAAAAAACAGTGTACCCTGATGGTTTCCTTTTGCCACAGCTGGAGTGCCCTGATCCTCAGTCTTCATGTTAGAAAACATAGTAACAACCTTCATCACTTCAATCTCCATGATGAGACATTCTGTGTCTTGCAAACAAAAGCATTCCTAGTAGTCACCTCTGGTTCTGCAGCCCGGCCAGCATAAGTTCTGCTGATTATTCCACCCAATAGCTTTGTAGCCCATTAACTTCTGCACAAGAGGGGTACAGATACCTGCTTCACCACCAGCAAACCCTCTGATTCACAGATCATTGTGGTCTATGCACCAGCAAATTGTTATCCCCTAAATTTGTTTGAATGGTCAACTTTCAGGCCCCCATCCTAGCCGTACTCAATTAGAAATTTCATGGCTGGACCCAGAAATCTGGTTTCTAAAACAACACCCAGAGAACCTGGTGGATGAGAGGTTAGAGAGTCACATGCTGCAGTGGCTGCTGTCAGAAACGTGAACACTAACACGTCTCAGACTCCACCTCCTCTCGTTCTGCTCACATTTATGCGATGTACCCTATAAATTAATGTGTATCTCCCTAAAGGTCTGAGTACAGGCAGATGTGGGAACCACTGAAATGGCTGTGAATGCAGGCCATGCGTACCTAGGGCTGTCAGCTGAGTGAGGGCTGAGGAATGGACCTGGGGCCTCTGGGGACAGCAGAACTAAATTTCAGCTTTGTCTCCCTGGTGTGTGAGGAAGGTGCTTGGTAGGTGCTTAGCAGCCTTCTCCAGTCCTCAAATCTCAAGGACACCAGCTGAGAAAGGTCTTTGCAGATCTGGATGCAACAAGCAAACATGGTATTAGTAAAGAGAGGCATGAGCCATGGGTAGAAGAGACTAGGATTTTAGACAGGCCTCTGAAGCAGCCTCTCCATCCGCCACAGCCAGACGCAGCAAATCCAAAGCAGATGTTCTTTTTTGCTTTTTACCAGGTTGATGAGGCAGAAGGTTTGCACTTCAGATGTTCATTTATAGAGTGCTAGACGACACCTGTTTTGTGCTAGGCTAGTGCTCTGGGGGTGGTTTTGTTTAGAAAATATTATTTTTAAATAACACCCAGGCTCCGTATTCCCATTGTCTTAAGGTGCTAGCCTTCTATACTGTGTTGCTTTTTGGGAATCAAACCTTCAGCAGAAGCAGCTACATGGTACTGTACTCTCTAAAGATGATCTTAGGGGCTGAGCAAGTAGCTCAGTGGTACCGCTGCCTGCCTCACAAGCACAAGGTCCTGAGTTTGATCCCCAGTAGCAAAAATTAAAAATAAAAATAAAGAAGACCTTAGCCTCATCCATCCCTTATCTTTGTCCTTGTACTACAGAGGCCATTCTGTCTTTCCCAGGTCCACATGTCCTTTCTAGGACACTGCTGCCACTTTCCAGGGCCTCCACGCCCCACCCACCTCAGAGAGTGAGTGTAGGAATCCAGGGTTCTGCACAACAACGCAATCACCCCTCCAGTCACTTTGGAAGGTGAAGATGACAAGATATCCGGTCACCATTCTGAAATTCAGTAAATAAAAAAGAGGACATTAAGCTTTTATCCTTTTCCTAGATGAACTGTACCTTGGGCTCATCAAATCATTGATGAAAGTTTGACTTTGTAGCAGTTTATTAATAAAGAAGGAAAAAATTAAAAGATCACCATTTTGCAAACCCTGATGAATGAATGGCTCTAGGACAAGATCATCAATGGCTGTCAGTATCATAAAAAGAGTGCCAAGAAGAAATTTGTGACACCACCCATAAAGTCTTCCCCCCAAAATGAACTTTAACTAAAGTCTGTATAGACTAAAAGAAATATAAGGGACAGAGGACATTTTAAACACTACCACCAGAACAGTGGAAAATGGTGAGATCCATTTTTTCCAATATATTGCCTGGGAAAATGAGATAGGAAGCAAATCCTGTGGATTAAATGAGACTCAAGGGTCATGTTAACCGATGCTGATGTGTGGACCTTGTTTGGGTCCAGACTGAAGAAACTTCTAAAAGATTACAGGACAAATAAGGGAATGAGAGCAATGTTTGGATATTTTATGGTATTAAATTGCAGTTGACTCGGGTGGTAAAGTGGTATGGTTGTCTTTCAGCAGGAGCCCTTCTTAGAGCTACATAATGAACATTTACAGGTGGATGAAGTGATACCTGGGATTTAGTTCAAAATAATCTTAAGGGTTAGGGAATGGGCAGGCATATGGAGAAAACAAGACTGTGAAGAGCTGATAACTACTGGAGTTGGGTGATAGGGAACTGGAGATCTATTACACAATTCCTTGCAATTGTATACTTGAAACAATCCTTCCTAAAAGTAAAATTTAAACTATTTTTCATCATTTTTATGTCTACTCTTTATATATATTTTACATCAGCTGTAATAAGTGCACAGTTCATGTTTATTATATTTATAAGTATAGGTTTATCAATTTTTCTTTGTTCCTTGCTATTTAGGGGAAGCAAAAACTTTGGGGTTTTTGTGTCTCAACCCTGCCTGGCTAGACTGGAGGGTCCATGAACACAGGGGCTTTCCTACTGAGTCCTTCAGGGCTAGTGCCTAGTGTCACATATCAAATACTTGCTTGTTAAGACACATTTCTGGGAGGGAACATTGCCCACCCAGCCTCTAGTCCTGGACCTTAATCCTGGCTTCACTGTCTGTTGAGGTTAGACGATGCACATGACCCATCTTAATCCTGAGAAGGCTTTGCTAACTTGAGAATGTATGAAGAAAACAAACAAACAAAAAGATGAGACTGGTTAAATCTACATTGTGGAATGGATAATTTTATAATGTTTTGCTGTGCAATTAAAACACAATCACAAATTCCACAGAGGAGAGTTCCGTGTTTAATGTTTAGACCCTCCTCCCTGAGGTCCACTGGGGCAAACTAAAACCATTAGTAAGGTCCAGATTTTCCCTGGTGTTGCCCTGACTCTGTGCTTTTTTTACCCCTCACCCATAAAACCTCTGGTATAGAAATAGTTGGTGGCTTTCTGTATTGAGTTCCTTCTGATTTTAGAGAGCTCCCCCTCTCCTTTTTTCAGTGGCTCCAAATTCAGGCCTTCTCGGATTCCTCAGAGGTCTTTAGCATGTACTCTGGGTTCTCTTTGTTACACAGAGCTTGGTATACTGACATTCTGTGCCCTAGAGCTTCTCAGCCTGCAGTAATTTGCCTGTGAAAACTACCCACTTGTTAGTCTTCCTAGCTGAAATGCCCCTCCACGCTGAGGGGAGAAAGGGTTTTATCCTACATTGATTTCTTAGAGGAGCAGCAGTTTGTGGTAAAATGCAACTTACAGAAGGACTGCACCTTCTAGTCGCCTCGTTAAGACTTGTTCACAGCCATCCAAACCAGGCTCCATCCCTATCTGTGTACTCTCTGCTGGGTTGTGCTGTCTCCCAGGTGACTTCTGGATGGTACTGTTGGGTTGGTTGAAAAAATATATTCTGTTACCTAGGTCAGATTTCAGGAGACAGTCTTATATTCAGCCATTCGGGTGCTTGGATTGTGCCCAGGCTCAACATCCTGAGGAGTTTTAATTTATGAAAACATCATATTTACAATAACGAAAGGCAGTACTGATGTTGAACTTATCATGTGTGCATTCTATTCTACGTGCCTTACACACACTATGTCATTGGGTTCTGTTACTGTCCCCATTTTATGGATGGGGAAGTTGAGGGCAGAAGGGGTAAGTCTGGCTCCCATGACAGTCTGCCTCCACAGTCTGTCCTCTTAGCTGCCCTGCTGCCTCTCATTGAAGACCCAGTTGAGAGGCACAGAGAAAAGCCTAGAAGAATAAAGAGACAGACTACAGGTTATGTTGCCTTTGGGGCCATGAGAGCTTGGTGGAAAGTACTGTGGATAAACAGTCAGAAAACTGGTTTCCTTCCATTATCTCTGTGTGACACACACAAAAAAAGTCACTTTGAGGTGAATTCTGAGCTTGGTGTGGGCACACACCTGTAATCCCAGCAGCTCAGAAGGTTGAGGCAGGAGCATTGCAACTTCAAAGCCAATCCAAGCTGGGCAATTTAGCAAGACTGCCCCCCTCAAAGTAAAAACAATATTATTAAAAAAGGGAGGGAGGGATAGAAAGAAAATGAGAATGAAAGAGAAAGAGAAAGGAAAAGAGAGGGAGGAAGAGAAAGGAAATTACTTTTTCACTCTGGTTCCATCTTCTCATCTCTTAAAAAAGGAAAAACCATGCCTATTGTTATCCCTCTCCTGGGTTATTGGAAGAATCTATTCAACATTACTGTGCAGAAAAGTGGGGAAAAGTTCTAAGCACTTCTGATTTTAGATGTGCTCAGGAGAACTTCAGATTAGCATCTGAAGGTAATAAATTCCTATTTTTGTTTTCAGGGCACTATTTTTGTACGTGTCTTATGGAAGCTGCACTTGGAAATGCTGACAGCAGGCTTTAGGACACCTGAGCCCCGCTAGACATAAGGAACCCATGGCCCTGGTGGCACCTTTCAACATGACAGATCCACAGTGAGTACCGTGGGACCTGCTCTCTGAGTCAGGAATGGTGTCAGTCTCACACAAGACAAGGTCCTTCAATTCAGGCAACCACTATACACAATTCCTTGTATAGATCTTGGCCACAAAAATAAGGAGAACCTTTCAAAAGCAAAGATGGAGAACATTAGGACGTGTCCTGGGATGAATGAACCAAACAGGAATTGCAAGGAAATTTTAAAATCGTGACAGAATTTCTAAAAGAAGGTTCTATGAAAGCAGGGGCAGAGCTCTTAAGGGAGACTTGCTTTCCATTCCCCCAACCTAAGACACAGGGTGGACCAAGCATTTCACCCTCCAAGTACCAGTTTGGTGTAACCAGGTGATTATTTATTTTGTTTTGCTACCCTTTGACAAAAGCACTACTAGGATAAGAATAACAGTCTGTCTGTGATACCATACTCTCCTGACCTCCCTGGCCCTGGGCCCCTGGGCCTGGCTTACACAGCCCCATGCATAATGAAGCCATTATCTATGACCAGTGCAGTGCTTGGGGACAACCAACCTCAGCAAGAGACAACAGTAAATGTCATTCACACGTGTGGACTGCCATTTGGATAGCCCTGCTGATCTCCGTGGGGTGGGGCTGGTCTGGCTGTCTGCCAATCTAGGTGAGACTGGGCTCCGCTCTTCCTTAGCCATGCTAAATCCCTCTCATTTGACATTGGGAGTATAAGAGCACGGGTAGAATTCACCACTGCCTGTCCATACCCCCCGGGCATCATATCCACCAGCATCCTGTTGGCCAACACGAGTCATGTAACTGGAAACAGAGTCCAAGGGGTGGGAAGCAGCTCTTCATTCTGATGAGGGAAATGGCACAGTCACATGGTAAAGGCCTGGGTTTAAGGAGAGGCAGGGAATAGAACCATTAATACATTCTGTTCACTCTACTGATGCTCACCCAAGATGATACTTAGGCCATGAACTGTGAAACTGTCATTCCCACCAAAGGAGGACTCACCTCTGTGCAGAATTGGCTGTGTGACTGGAAATGGAGCTGGGAAACCATGGCCATTGGCAGAAAGTGACTAGGAGGCTGGAAAGTTAGGAAGGCAGAAGTAATTTGTTTTGTGCTTCTGAGAGCCATATTTTGTTAAGCTCATAAACTCGCTTCAGCCCTCCTTGAACTCCCCACTGAGCAGAGCGTCTTGTTTACTTAGTTTAGAAATCCCTAGTTGCTTTGAACATTCCCCAAAAAAAGAGAGCATATTCAACCCAGCATGTACTTTTTGGAAAACATCCAGAGGAGCTGGGATTCCCCCTAAAAACACCCACACTTTTCTATCAATTGTTGAGAAACACAGAAGCTGCACTTCCTCTGTTCTGTCTGAGATTCTTGAGTCATTTTGTAAATGTCACGCAGTGATAAGTGCTATTATCTGTGCTTGACAGGTAGCAAAAAAGCAAAGGTTTAAGTAAGGCCTACAAAAGAAACCCAGGCCACTGGGAATTGCTCGGTGAATACAGACAGCCCAGCAGCTGCCTGTGGTACTCAAATAAGAACTACATTTTCCCCTTCATTATCTAGATGATCCAAGAGAAAGAGAGGCAGGTAGGTTCAGCTCAGAATGTCCTTGAGAGCTCTTGTCACGCGTTGCTGGTTAGGCTTTGGTGGTTGTTAGAAAAGTTTCAGCTCTAGAGGTCCCCATCCATGTGGAGGGCTTATTCCAGAGCTGCTCCAACTTGCTCCAGTCTTCTGTCCATCTCAAACCATAGGATGAGAAGGAATGTCTACCAAGTAGCCTCTGTTCACTTTCTTGAGTTTCACCTAGAGAAACTCAAGCCCAGGAGGAACCCCACAGAAGGTAGCTTTAGGGCTGGCACCAGAAGTCATGAACCTTTTGCAGCAGCCTACACTGCTACCTCCGTGTTAGAACTGAACCCTCGTTACCCAAGACGCTGACCCTCAGTGTTCCCTCAGATATTTCAATTTTACTCTTTACTCATTCATACTATTTTCCTTTCTAATCTTCATTTTTTGGCCAGAAGAATAAGACCCAGCCCCTCAGATTCTACAGGAGGAGATGGAGTGGAGGATTGTGGGAGGACCAGAGATGGCACCTGGGGAGTGAAAGCAAAGTTACCCAGCCAGGGTTCCATTAGTGTTGTGGCAGGACAGTACACAGTGTTAAGTACACTGCAGGGTGTGTTATGTCCCCACCCCGTTCAAGTGTCAGTACTCTAGGGCCACCTCATCCCATGTACACCCGATCTCATCTACATTGTCAGCAGTGACTGCCAGCAGTGCCCCCACAGACTGCCAGGCATCCCTGGTGGTCAGGAAATAGCACTGCCCCTAGCTGGGATGTTCTGGGATGTTCTTCTGCCAGGAGAGCTGTGGGTTATCTACACTGCCCAAAGTGAGCCTACCGTGACATAGGACCTAGGTCACCTCAGACGTCTGGTCAGGTGAACCCCACTTCCTACTCCAATCTTAGAAAGGGCGACCTGGTAAGACCATTTCTAACACGAAGGGAGCAACAACTCCAGCTGTCCCTGGCTGTCCTGTCCTCCTCACTCAAGGCTCCCAAGATCCCTCAAAGTCTCCAGGTAGACTCCCACTGTGCCCAGTGGTAAACAAAGACATCTTTCCCTATCATGGAACAGATGACAGGCATACTCAAGGAACCGTGAGATGATTTAAAAGTATCTACTCCAGTATAAAGTGCAAAGTGCAGTGACCCAGAGTCCTAAAAGTCTAGGCCATGGCCTGGCAGTTGTCACCTGTGTGTCTGCCTTCCCCTGACAAAGGTCCTGGCCCTTGTTAACATTTAGACCTGAGCAATTCCTCTTCCCTTTCTTTCCCAACCTGTGAAGAGGGCACTGGTCAGGGTGTTAGTCCAGTCCCGGGGACACACATGTGACAACCTTGTGCTTCCTCAGCACAGCTGATACTGGTGCTTGCATCTCCTCCTTTCAAGGAACAGAAGCAGGATTTTGGTCTGGGGCCCATCCTTTCCTGTTGTCCCACCAGGCCTGCCATTGAAGGAGGAATTTCCGAAGTCGAGATCATCTCCCAACAAGTAGAAGAAGAAACCAAGAGCCTTGCTCCTGTGCAGCTGGTGAACTTTGCCTATCGGGACTTGCCCCTGGCTGCCGTCGACCTGTCCATGGCGGGCTCGCAGCTCCTGTCAAATCTGGATGAGGAGTACCAAACAGAAGGGTAGGTACCGGGCCGCAGCCATGGAGAAGCAGTTGGGTTCTCCTGCGAGGCATCGTATAGACAAAGTGCTGACTAGTGGGGGACTAGAGGCCCACATCAGCCAACTCAGAAAAAAGGCTTTGGACACAGACTGCACTTGTCATTGTCACAGTCTTTTGCTTCAGGTGACAGCTGCTGGGAACTTAGAGAAGCATAAAATTTGTTTAAGGGCTGGAGTGATCCCTAAGGGCCCTGAAACTCCCTCTCAGTACACCTGTGCAGGACAAGCTCTAGGGTCACACAGCAGCCCAGACTTCTGACTCCCACCAGGGCTTTCCCAGCACCGTCCTGTGGTTTTTAGATGCATCATTACAACCCTGGTTACAAACATGAAGAGTTGCCAGGTGTTTTAGCAGCAAACAAGAAGCCTTAGCTAAACCTAAAATTCCAGAGCTTGGATTCCCTGTACTCGGTCCCTGAGGGCCTCTCCCCATCTGAGGTAGATGGCCCTGCACTCCTTTGTTTACACAGACAATGCCCTGGTGGCATCCTATGAAAGTACAGTATGTCCAGAGCCTCAGGCACAGAGTCAGGGGGACTCAAGAGCAGCTAAGGGGACTGGTAACAGAGCTTACCCCATCCCTGCCACTTGCAGCCCTGGGGTTAGGGTTAGGGGTAAGGGTAAGGTTAGGATTAGGGGTGAGGGCAGGGGTAGAGTTAGAACTATGAGTAAGGGTAGAGTAAGGGTAAGGAAGGGTTACAGTTAGGGTTAGGGACAGGGACAGGGTTGGGACATTAGGTAGGCATGGGGTGGGTCAGGGTTAGGTTTAAGCCTCATGTATATAGGCCAGGTGTCAGGACCCCCACTTTTCCTCACTGCTCCTGGCTGTCCTCTTGGCTTCCAGTTCTTGGGGTCCATCTCTGCACTCCCAAAAGTCCCCAGCCACTGCACTGTGGTTGTCAAACACGGCCTCGCAGCAAGCCAGACCTTGGGCCCTTTCCAGCCCATAGTCCAGTGGCACTGAGAGGCTGTGGTCAGAGTGAGATCCACCTCTCCCCTGCCGGGGACCACAGTGGGGGTGACCAACCTGGGAAACCTCTTCTGTGGGAAACCCCTCCACACCCAACCATTTCTTATTTGCTCCCAAATGGGGCCTACGAGGTTTCTGTCAGTCAGCGAGTGCCATGCAGAACCTGGTGAGGCCCCAAGTCCCAGGCTCATTCTGAAGCCTGTGGGACATTAGGGTTGCTGCTTAGAGTCCAAGGGACACAGATGCCAATGGATCCAGCTGGCAGCAGGAGGGCTTCCTGGAGGAAGGGGAAGCGGGCCAGTTCCAAGTCAGGGAAAACAGGCAAACAAAGGCAAACTGTGAAGGGCGCGCACCCCTCCTTCTGGCTTCTTGGCCTTAGGCATATTTGCTGGCATTTTCTCAACATTTCCAGCTGGCCCTTTCTGGAGCAGTGTACCTAAAACCAAGAGTCCCTGCTCTCAGTGAGCTCGGTGCCAGCGCTCTGCCCAGAGAAAACAGGCAGGCTATGGGTAAAGAGCAGCCCTCAGGGACAGCATGCAAAGGTGCCTTTCTCCAAGTGCCTGTCCCTCAAGCTCAGTGACAGCCGTGGTTTGAGGTGGCCTTGACACTGAGACTCTTAGAAAGCGGGTGTCACAAGTACCCACATGGAACACCAGGGCCATGGTACAAGGAGCCTGCTCAAGTCACATAGTGGCAGAGCTGGGAAAGGGCCCATCTCCTGGCTGCTAGTCCAGGTAGCACCCTAGCCTTCTATTTGTCACCTGACCCTTTACGGTGTCTCGGCTGTGACTCTAGATAACCTCTATTCACATGACCACCACAGCAAGGCCACTCTGCTGAATGCATGCCTTTAACTTCCCAGCGTGCTTTTTTGACAAAACATTTTTCAAGTTGTGGTTAAATACACATAGCAACATTTACTGTCTTCACCATTTTTCAGTGTGTGCTTCCAAGGCGTTAAGTCTCTTTAAGTTGTTGGGCAGCCGTCGCCGCCATCTGTCCCCATAAGTCTCTTCATCTTGCAGAATAGAAACTCTGTATGCGTTAAATAACCAACTTGGTGCCCATCAGACCTCCCCCAGCCCCCAGAATCTGCCATTCCACTATCTGCCTTTGAATCTGACTTCTGCAGGAATCCCATATCTGTGAACTCATGGGGATTTGCCTTTTTTGTGATGGGCTTATTTCAACAGAAATATCTCCTCGGGATTCATCCATGCTATAGCATGTCAGGATGTCCTTCTTTTTTGAACATTCCACCATTAGTATATCCCATGTTTTTACCTCTCCATTCGTCTCTCCGTTGACACTTGGTTCCTTCCACATTTTAGCTATGTGATGGATGCTGCTCTGAACAAATACGCAAATATCTTCTAAAGACTGTGTTTAGAGTTCTTTTTTTTTTTTTGGTACTGGGGATTGAACTAGGGTCCCTGCGCTTGTGAGGCAGGCAGCAAAACCTCTGATCTAAATCTCCAGCCGTGCAGTTCTTTGAGATATACATCTTGAAGAGGAATTGCTGGATCTCATGGTAATTCTCTTCTTACTATCTTAAGTCCCTGCCACACTCTTGTTTTCCACAGTGGCTGCACCATTTTCCCTCCCCACCTGCTGCATGTTGGTGTTATTCTCCATGTCTTGAACAGCACCCACCCTAACAGGTGTGAGGTGGTTTGGGATGTAAGCCCACTTCCGCCTGTCCCCGTGAGCCCTGTGAGGTGAGAAGGGGCAGTCACCCTAACTGCTTAGCCCCCAGGCCCAGATGAGTACCACCTCAGTCAAGCTCCTTGACTTTCCCAGGATCCCTTTGTCCTTGAATTCACCCACTCAGCACGGCCCTCCCACAGCGCTGTCTGTGGCCTACCCTATTCCCCTCCACTGGTGGGCCTTTCGGGGCTGGGCGTATAGCTGTGCAGATTGACACTTCCCTGGGCTCACGGTCTTGGTTTGATTTCCTGTTTTGCTTTCCTGTCCTCCTCAGTGGTCCTGGAGAGTTCTGGTGGCTATTTCAAATTACTGCCTTTTCCTCAATCCCCTCTTGCCCTCAGCAGTTAACTGTGTTGGTCCCTTTGAGAGCAAGGACAGGGCCGCACGGTTGCCCCACACCCCTTGGGCCCTGTCCCATCTCCTAAACTCTCATCCTCCCCACTCCCCAGCTGAGAAACCTCTCTCCATCAGCTACAGCCTCACCCATCTCATCATACACTCAAGCTTCTCATATCCTCCCTCAGCTCCACATCCCCATGGCCCCCACCATCTCTCCCTCTTTGCAGCCAAATTTCTTGGGAGCCTCATCAGCACCTATTGTTTCCTATTTGCTCCTTCATGCCATGGAAACTGTCCTCCTCAAGGGCAGCTAATTATCTTACTACTAGGATCTTTATATAGTCCCTGTCCCACACTTGAAACTGGCAACCACTACCATGAGAACTGCCTGTAGTAATTAGTCTACCTCCTTCCTCATTCATGTCTGGCAAGGGAGAATTGGCAACCCATCATCCCGTTGAGAGCAACTAAGAATTTTCCCAGGAGCCTCCAACAGCTCTTGCCTCATGTCTCATTGGCTAGAACTGAGATATGGCAAGGGATATGGGGACGTCCATAGGCCAATCACGCCTACTCCTTGAGTTGTAGCATTTCCCAAAATGCATTGCTGTTACCTGGTGGGACACGAGTAGTGTGGATATTAGAGAACCACCCACAATGCACTACAGCCTTTAAGGGTCAATTCTCCATTCATGGCCTTCAATCCAAAATGAGATCTTAATTTCACTCAGCCTTTTTAGTCATTGGTTGGGGAAAGATCTGCCCTCTGAAGACCTTTTTCTTCTGTTACTTACCATCTTGTTTCTTTCACTTGATGCAATTTGGCCTGTATTCATTGTCCTGGGCAACAGAGCTGGGGCTTTGTGTCTGCAAATAACCAGAGCCTCTTATTCCTTGGTCTCATTCTCTGGCATTGGACATCACTCCATTTGAAAGAGAGATGTTGAGTTCCTAGGAGGCTTAGCTCATGGTGCAGCCTGCAACTTCTGCTTTCTCTTCATCAACTCTAGTACATAAAATTGCAGGTCTAGTGGGTTTGCAGGATCTGGGCTTAACAGGAGACCACAAAAGAGAAAATTCAGAGAGGTTCGAAGGTTCCATCCTACAGAGGCCTCAGCCCAGTAGGAGAGACAGTGTATGAGATGTGATCAAACTACATGGTAAACGTTTAAATTAAAAACTTTTATTGGAGTCAAAGACATATTGCCATTAATTGTCTTCAAAATACTCTCCTTGCTTCAACACACTTCTCCCATCATCCTCGCCACTTTCTGAAGCAGTTTGGGAAGTCCTGTTTTGTGTCTTTACAAGGTATGATCAAAAACACCTTGAAAGCTACTGCTGAGTGCCACGTGAGCCTTGTAAAAACACAACGCTGTGTCCCCATCCACTTAATTCACCAGGCCCGACACTGTGTGACTTTGGCTCTTCCCCAAAGTTAAAATGATCACGAAAGGTAAATGTTTAGAGTCTATTCAGGACCTCAAAGCAACCCCAACAGCACAAATAAAAGGACCTGGGATGTAGCTCAGTGGCACCATGCCTGCCTGACAAGTGCAAAGTTCTGAGTTCAATTTCTGGTGCTGAAAAACAAAAAACAGCACAACCAAAGACACTCATGAAGGAGCAGTTCTATACCCACTTCAGAAAGTGACAAAAAGGATAGAAGAAGTGTGCTCAAAGCAAGGGCCGAGGGATAGAAGCATAGGAACCAGTGAGCCATGCCTGAAACACCCTTCTCTCATCTTGGACTGTCTGGTCTAGGCCCCTTCCTGCAGGAGCCTCTGCCCCCCACCCCACTTGGGCGGGGGCTCCCCTCAGAGCTCCCATAGCCCTCTGTCAACACCTGCCACTGCGCCCAAGAGTGACCCTGTGCCCCACTCTGTCCCTGGTGCTGGGACCAGGAGCTCTCCCAGGCAGGAGCGGAGGGAATGTTGGTTGAACGAATGAGTGAGTCGGGGGTACTGCACTGATGTAAGGATTGGAAGGCAGAGGTGGGGACCTTTCCCTTGAGAGAGGTGATCGCCATTCTGTGGGGTCAGAGCAGCCACACGTAAGGAGGAGACCAGGTTTCTCATGCCTAGAAGTTGAAGCTGGGGTCTGTGGTTGGCCCACCTTGCAGCCCATCCCCACAAAGTCATACTAAAAGGAGGAAGCCATATTGGCCTCAGAACATGCCAGCTTCCCTTAGCAAGGGCCTAGTGTCCTGTTAGAAGAAAGAAAAGTCTTTCAGAGTTCGGGGTTAACAGGCAGACACCTCCCCCAGCCATGCCTGACCAGTGTGAAGTCTGAAGTTGTACGTTTCAGGGCATATAGAATCTTTTACATTGTTTTTCTCCTAAGGAGAGAGGGGATGTGGAGCTTAAGCCATTTTCTGATGCCAGCGAGATTTGTCTATTACAAAACCACCACCCTTCTGATATTCCAGCTGTCCCTGTAGCCAAGCTAGCCCTGAAAAACAAACCACCCTGTATATTTTTAGAGATAAGCCCAAGTCAACTCACTTGCCTGTGGTTCAAGAACCTCAAAGGTTTGCCACTGATTAATAAGGCAGTAAGTTGGTGGTGCATGCCTGTAATCCCAGCACTTGGGAAGCTGAGGCAGGAGTATTGCTGTGAATTTGAGACCAGCCTGGGCTACATAGTGAGTTCCAGGTCAGTCTCAACTACATAGTGAGACCCTGTCTCCAAAAAAAAGGCAATAAGTAAATTCACAGATCTATTTCTCATGAAGCATTCACCATCCTTGACTCCCAAGACCCGGACAGAGTGTGCAGCCTTGGGGCCACTAGATGGCAGCAGTGCGCCTCTGATCACCAGGCTGGTGCTGTGCTGGAGCTACCTGTGAGCACCTCGGGGACCCTGGCAGAGAGCTAAATTCAGGGAGTCAGAGATGGGGGCCCTGTGCAGGCACCTGGGATCCAGAGTTTGGACAAAGAGATGAAGGGGTAGCATTACTGAGACAGGATTGCTAAACCACAGCCAACCCAGGAGAACACCGGGGGCAGGGTGGGGGTTCCCTGCAGACTGTAGCCACCTGTCCCCACCAGGTTAAGCCCAGCTCCCATGGCACAGCACAAGCAGATCCCCAAGCTATGGCTGGTTCCCAGAACAAGCCATCTCACGACAGGGGCCTTGGGGCTCTCAGTCAGCAGCTTCCACCTCCTGCCCTGAGTCAAGCTAGGAGTGCTTGCCATGCACTTGGAGGCCACTGCCTGACCATGCCCTGTTTCTGTGCAGCCCTTTAGCGATGTGTGGAGGGTGACCTTGGTGCCCCGTAAGGACAGCCAGGCTGTGGTGTATGTCGGCCATCATCTCCCTACAAGGCCCAGTTGCTTGCCAGGCAGAGTGGCAGGTCCTGCAGTGCACTGTGACCCCATATGCCATTCTCCCAGAGTTGACATTTCTGAGGATGCAAGAAACTTGCAATTCTGGGATGAGCAAATGTCAGACAGAGGGGACCCTGCTGCAGGCACTCAGGTTGAGCTTTATACCTGGACCACAAAACTGAAGCTGCCTGGCCAGGATCCACATCTATGTGCTTTCCCAGGCAGGCAGGAGGGTCACCCTTCCTTGTGAGCTTCCTCCTCTGCTCCCCTGGTTTGGCCTGCTTTTCAAGTGGTGCAGGCCTGGGAACTCTCTTCTTCTTTTGATACCAGGGATCAAACTTGGGACCTTGCGCTTCCGAGGCAGGCAGTGGAACCACTGAGCTAAATCCCAAGCCCTAAATCTCTTTGCACAGAGTTCAGCTTACCAGGCTGCAGACTGCACAGGAACAAGGCCCTCTCCACCCCATGTACCCTGGGCACAGTGCTTGGCTTCAGTGAGCCACACCAACTTGATTTGGAGTGGGAGGAGTGTGACACCTCCCACACTTGGATCTTTACTCCCCTTTCTAACGTTCCTGTATCCAAATCTTCACTCCTGTAAATGTCCTGTGGTAAGCAAAATGCTGTGCTCCCCATGTGCTGGTTTCAATATTTTCAAGCCTTCCCAACACCCTGCAGAGGCTGGGATTCCCATTTTGGTAATCAGGAAAACTAAAGCTCAAAGAGGGCTGTCAGCATTCAGTCACTGTGGGACTGTTGTGTAGAGGTACTCGTTTGTCTCCAGAGCCAAAGAGATCGGAAAGTCTGCCTTTCTGCATCTTGTCCCAGAGGAAACAGTGGAAGGACTTGCCTTTTTTCTTTCTCTCTCTCTCCCTCTCTCACTCTTTTTGTTTTGTTTTGTTTTGTGATACTAGTGGTATTGAACCCAGGGCCTTTGTACTCAGCAATATCCCTAACCCTTTTTTATTTTTTATTTTAAAATAGATTCTCAATAAATCACTAAATTGCCTAAGCTGGACACAGACTCTTGACCCTCCCACCTCAGCCTCCTAGCATGCTGGGATTATAGGCATGTGCCACCACACCCAGGAAGGACGTTCCTTTTCAGTAACTCCTGAGTTAGTATTTGTGAGTGCACAGAACAGCTCCTGGTACCTAGTATGTGTCACGTAGACATCTGTTAAACTAATAAAACTGAAGCCCACGCTGGGTGTGGTAGCTTGTGCCTGTAATCCCAGCTACCTACAAAGCTGAGAGGGTGGAGAATTGCAAGTGCAAGTCTGGCTGCTTAGGGAGACTGGTTGCAAAATAAAAATTAAAAAGGACTGAGGATGTAGCTTAGTGGTAGAACGTTTGCTTTTCTTGTGTGAAGTCCTGGGTTCAAGCCCCAGTACTGCAAAATATTAAAAAAATAAATAAAGGCAAGTCAGTGAGAGAAGTTAGACTTGAGTCAGCTGCATGGCTTTCTCACAATCTTTTAATCATAGGGCATAAACACAGTTAAGTAAAGTTGGCCTGGTGTGTGCTGGGTTGGGCAAGGTAGCACACACCTGTAATCCCAGCCCTCTAGCAGGCTGAGGCAGGAGGATCAAAAGTTCAAGCCCAGCCTGGACACTTTAGTGACTTAGGTGAGATCCTGTCTCAAAATTAAAAAAAAAAAAAAAAAGAAAAGTGTGAGGATATAGCTCAGTGGGAAGACCCTGGTGGTTCAATCCCCACTACTGCAAAAAGAGAAAAAGAAAAAAAAAACATAACCAAAAGCACCCCAGCCCGTGCACCCTGTGTGCATTTTGGGGCAAAGGCTGTTGTTTTCAGAAGTCGGGAGCTCTGCCCCCCCACCCCCACTCCTGGAAGCTTCTGAGCCTCCACAAGTCACAGTCACAGGCAGGCCAGAGCCCCCTTTGTCCCACTTGTGGCTGCCACATGGCTTTCAGGCTCCTTGCACTTCCCTGGGCTCCTTTCTTTGGCGGTCTGAGGGTGACAATCCCAGCTTGGGGCCAATAGAGTCTCCCAGCCTTCTCCAGGCTTTCTGTGACCTCTTCTGGGGGTCCCCATGGCCTGTGGGCTCCTTCAAGGACACTGTAAGGATCTGCACCATCCCCAAGGATCCAGGTCCATGCCGGCAGTCAGTGGGGCCACCCCTGTCCCTAGCACAGTTCTTCCATCCGTGGCTGAGGGCTGGAGAGGGACAGGAACCCTCACTGTGCTGGCCACCCGCTTTCAGGATGGGGCTCTTCCTGTGCCAGGCTCCAGAACACTGCCAGCCAGAGCAGGGACCTGGGCTTCCTCCTCCCAGGCCACTCCCAGAGCCTTAGCTCCATGAAGGAGAACAGGGAATCTACCAAATTCCGTTTGCATGTTCCATAATGCATTCTAAACTTTCATTCGCACAACTGAGAGTAGACAGCTGGAGCAGGAAAGGTTTCCACCCTTCCTTCTAGTCTCTCAGGTCTCGGGGCTGCCTTGCAAAACCACTGGCCCTCCTACCATGCAGCACCATCTGGCCATTGGTATTTGTGGACCTTGGCAATCCAGGCAGCCCAGAGCTGGCCCCCTGTGGTTAGAAATACAGAGACGCCTGCCCTCTGCTGGCCACCAGAGCACAACACCAGTCAAGAGCCAGCCAGGCCCCAACAACCCATGACCATGGTGAGGAGGAAAGCACCTTCTCTGAAGAAGCAGGCCATGCCCCTGGGGCCCATGAAGTTGTTAGTTAACCACGCAAAGACTTTCGGAAACTGGGCTCATTCTATTTTGCCGCTAAGATGCCATCTTCTAAGAATGCCTGAGTCATTTGAATTTTAGAGGGAATCTTAATAGCTTGAATTTCCAAACACTGGGTCAGCCAGAAAACTTGCAGCCTCTGTCCTACCACCCACGTCCCTGTCCACCCTCTAGGGCAACATCCTGGAGCCCTGGGTCTGTGTCCCTATAGCACAGAGGAGCCCTGCCTTGTTTCTGCTGATCCAGAAGAAGCTGAGAGCCCTGAGACTTTTGGGTCCCCTCCCAGCCCACACAGGCACATGCAGATGCACATAGCCCTGCACCAATCTGGGCTGGGGCAGTCCTGAGACCCCACATCTCATCTCTCCTGCTTCTGGTCCCCTTTCCTGTACACCACTCATGTGCTGAGCTACCTGTCAGCCTCCTGTGCCACCTGAAGGAAGTGCTGGCTCTTTCCCATCACCTGGGGTCTTTTTTTTTTTTTTTATCCTTATTAAGTTTAGTGGTACAGTTTAGGTATACAGTACAGTTACATTCATGGGGATCATGAACCTTTACAAGATTTATCATTGGTTCTTATTTTTTCCCATTTCCCAGCCCTCTACCCTTCCACCCTTCCCTGTTTACAAAGACATTGTTTCCATGTTTTTCCTTTTTACATATTTTTTATTTTCCTTGTTTACCTCTCTCCTACCCCTCCCAGTTTCTCTACTCTTTTAGACCTTTTCTTCCTGTTACACAAAATCAATTACACATTTTGATCCTTACTTACACTTTGTTTTTCACACCAGAAAAACTATTCAGTATTTACACACGTGTGTCTTATTAATTTCACTTAAGAGTATGGCCTCAATGTGCATCCTTTTAGCTATAAATATCTCTACTTTCTTGTTCTTTATGGCTGAGTAATACTCCATTTTATTTATTTTTTAAATCTTCTTTATCCAGTCTCCAGTTGATGGGCAATTGGGCTGTTTCCAAGCATTAGCTATTACAAACTCTGCCACTATAAACATGAGTGAGCATATATCACTATGCTATGATTACTTTAATTCTTTTGGGAAGATACCCAGCAGAGGGATGGCTGGGTCAAATGGAACCTCTAATCCTACTTCTTTGAGGTATCTCCATATTGATTTCCACAGTGGTTGCACCAGTCTGCACTCCCACCAACAATGGAGAAGGGTTCCTTTCTCCCCACAACCCTGCCAACATTTGTTATTGGTTGGTTTCTTGATAGCGTCCATTCTTACTGGGGTGAAGTAGAATCTCAGTGTTGTTTTCATCTGCATCTCTCGAATGATCAGTGATGTGGAACATTTTTTCATATATTTACTTGATGCTTTTCCTTCTTTGTCTGAAAAATGTCATTTCAGGTGCCCATTTTTGAATTGGGTCTTTATATTTGGGGGTCTGATTTTTTTAAGTTCTTTATATATTTTAGATAGTAGACCTTTGTCTAAGGAATAATTGGTAAAAAATTTTTCCTACATTGTGGGTTGTCTCTTAGCTCTGCTTGTGATTTTTCTGGCAGTGCAGAAACTTTTTTAAAAGAAGAGATTCCAATTGTTGATTCTTTGTGCTATTTTCATGCTACTGAGGATTTGTTACAGCATATTGTTGGATTTTGCTTCTTTATCCATTCTGCCAGTCGCTCGTGCGCTCCCTCTCTCTCTCTCTCTCTTTCTGGTACCAGGGATCAAACTCAGGACCTTGTGCTTTCGAGGCAGGCAGCAGAACCACTGAGCTAAATCCCCAAGCCCCAGTCTGTTTCTTTTGATTGGTGAACTGAAGCCATTGACATTGATGGTTATAATTGATGTGTATTGACTTATCATTGTCATGTTATTTTCCTGTTGTTGGTTCTATGGTCTTAGTGAAAGGCAGCATCTCGATCAGGGGCAGGGAGGGAGTGAGCTTTAGCTGTTCCCACAACCTTGGGCAAGGCTTTGCTCCTGGTCCTTAGGATCCGCAGAGCCTTTGGGACACCAAGGCTGGGGACAGTAGCTCTACATCCAGACCACACTCAGGAATCACCTGAGGGGGATTCAGATTACAGCCCGGGTCCAGCCCAAATCCAGTGGTTTAGGGTTCTGACATGAGGCCTGTTGGGATTTGTAAGACTGTCTTGGTGGCTCTAGTCACAGCCTGAGTGAGAGCTGCCGACCTGGGTGCTGATCCCACCCCTGCCCACGGCAGCTATTCCACAGCTGTGGCATCCCTGACACCCTTGGCTCCTGGCCTGATGTCTCCCTGGTCTTCATGGAATCCACAGCAGTCCATGTTGCCCTGGGGTCCATAGATGAAGGAGTGCACCAGGAGTGTGATGCAAGAGCACCCCTTGAAGTTGTGTAGCTGACGCTTTGTGAGCTCACTTCTGGCTGGAACAGCTAGGGTTGTTAGCCAGAGGCCAGGAGGGTGCAGAAGAGCACACTCGAGCTGGCATAGGTGTGAACTAACAGGACCAGAGCCACAAGGCCCAATTCTGCAGCATCCTGGGTGATCTTGGGTGCTACATTGTTTCTGCCAAGGACAATGGCAAAACCCTCAGCTTCTGCCCTGGTATAAGTGGTCTCCTGTCCGATGGGGTGGGGTATAATTTCCTCTTCAATGTCTTTGGTTGGTTCAGCCGTGGTTGGACTGCCTGCCCCTAGATTCCGACACACCCCACCCGCTTCAGCTCTCTCAAAGGGCACTTGCTTAGCGAGGCCAATCCTCACTGCGTTACTTAAAATGTCAGCTCACCCTTTACATCCTGACTTCGCTACCTTCTCTTGTTTGTCCCTGTGGACTGTCACCCTGTAGCACACAGTACTTGGCTATATTCACAGTGTGACCATCTTCCCCATGAAATGCAAGCTGCCCAAAGGCACAAGGGCTGACTGTTCTTGTTGCTTCTTAACCACAGTGCGTACCCACCACAGTGGCTTCTAGACTTACCTCTGACTCATTTCTAAAACCTGAAACCTGCCTGGTCCTCTCCCTGGTGTGAGTATCAGGGTGTGGCCAGCCGGTGGCTGACTTCTAATCACAGCTGACTCCCCACACCTGCCTGTGTCTTTTTCATAAGAAAAGGAAAAGCTGGACGTGGTGGTGCCTATCTGTAACTCTAGCTACTTGGGAGGCTGAGGTAGGAGGATCACTTGAGCCCCAGACCAGCCTAGGCAACATAATGACAACTTGTCATAAGAAATAGATGATTGATTGATTGATGATTCTGTCAAAAGAAAAGTTAACATGCTAATGTTCAAGCAGCAGTGTGGACTGAGCTTTCCCTTGTGAGGCAGCAGGCCAGGCTGAAAGTCTCCTGTCTGTAGGAAGGAGGAAGCAGAAATATGGCTGCAGAAGGATGCTTTGTGTCCTTCCCTTCCCTCTCAGGCTCTGCTCTTGGGGGAGAATGAGCAGTGTCTTGAGGGTACAAGGCTCAGAGGCAAACAGGCACCTGGCTGCCTCTGTGGACCTAGGGCAAGACCTTTGCTCTGCTGCAGACAGGACCCTGTCCAGGCAGTCACGGTGAGGCTGAGCCTCTCTGCTCAGCCACTGGAAGCTACTTGACTCCAACTTCAAATGACAACAAAATGTCACCGTTACAAGGGCTACAGACCCTATAGGGGGCTTCTGGGAGGACGTGGGACTAGAGCTGATGGCTGAGAGCCCTAGAGAGAGGTACACAAGACTACAGGAGACATTCATCAAACTTCCAGAAGCCCGAGGCAGCTGGGGGTGAATGGGACTTAGGTGAGAGGTGTGAAAGATGAATCCAGGCTGAGGGAAGGGAAGGCCAAAGGGTGAGGGAAGTCAGTGAGGCAGGAGTTGATCCAGAGGGAAGAGGCAGCTGGCCCAGTGACTATAGCTGCAAAGAACTTTAACCTTCAGGTTTTTGACTCACAGAAGCCCTCTAGTGGTTACCCAGTGGGCAGCAGCCTGAGGCCCCTGAGCGGGTGGCATGGCCTCTCCATCCCTGTGCTGCCCACTGCCTCCTGCTGCAGGCAGTCTCTCTCTCTCTCTCTCTCTCTCTCTCTCTCTCTCTCGCTCTCTCGCTCTCTCGCTCTCACTCCTCACGCAGGTCCCATGATTCTACTCCATCTTTCGAGGCCTCTCTGAAACCAGATTTAGCAAATAAGAGAACAGGATGCCAGATTAAACTGGAATTCCAGATAAACAGGTTATGTTTTAGTATAAGTGTATCCTGTGCGATGTTGGGGACATGGTTACATTAATTTATTGGGAATTTGAACTTAACTGGACATCCTGCATTTATATGGTGAATCAGCTCCTTTAGTGGCGGCTTGGGGTTAACCCAGTGGCCTCCTGCTCGTGGGTTGGCCCCTGGGAGCCTGGAGGGAAGTAGGAAGTGGTTCCTCGTGCTCTTTGAAAGCCACCTGCGAGGAGCTAGGAGGACGGACTTCTCCCTGGTGTCCTCTGGTCCCTCTTTTCTGACCCAGCCAGGGTCTTCATTCCTCTCTTGAGCCATGTGGGGGCTCCTATCGACTGCCCTCATCTGGAGCGACTTCTTCCTCCATCACCTATTGAAATCTTCCTGCCTCTCTTTCTGGGACCAGGTTCCTGAGTCTGGGGACTGAACCCCCGTCTTTATGTTCCCACAGAGCCAAGGACAGGGCCTGTCTTCTTCGTGGGTGTTAGAGGGAATCTCGAAAGATTTGAGTGAGCCTAGTTTCCTGCCAGGTTCTTGAGCCGTGAGCTCTGTCCGACGCCTTTCCCCAGGATGGATTGCCAGGAAGAAACCTCGGCCGGGAACATTCACTGCCTGCCTTGGGGAGAAGGGAGCTGCCCTCCCAGTCCAGTGATGCCCTCAGGCACTCCAGGAGGTGGGCGCTGGCCCCCGTGGCAGCAGGCTGCCACAGACTGACTCCCTTTGGTGGCCACGTGATGGCCAAGTGTGGGCTCCTCAGATACTCCATCGCCATCTTCACCACAGCATCACCGCCATCACCGTCATCACCCCCGTCATCAAGCCATTTCAGCCACACTGCTCAACAGGTCAGATACGACCTCTCATCCTCTTCCTAACCCTGTGAGTCAGAAGCACCCACCCCACTTTACCACGGTGTGATGGAGGCCTTTAGACATGGCCCCAGGGTGGATGAAGGCAGAGCCAGAAATAAGGACTTTCTGGTTGGCACTGTCTCGGCCTCTCCAGGATGCCCCATCCTTCCTCATAAAGGGAGGCCGGGAGTCTAGCTCGTACCTGAACTGCCACGTCAGCAAGATGGCCTCAACCTGCCCACCCCCTCAAAGATGCCCCTACATCCCTGAGTGGAGGGACCAGATGCCCAAGGGACCCACCGAGCCCTGAGCTTCTGTTCCCACTTCCAACCCTGCTCAGGAGTCTACCTCCCGAACCTGCCTTATCTTTGCTTGTAAGTGTGCAAGGTCACCAAGTTCAGGCTCTCCCCAAAGAGTCCTAGAACACAAATCCCCTTACCAAGATGCATTCAATTCTACTCTGTGTTCTTCTAAATACAGCTCTGCCTCATCGTGAAGCCAAGAGCCCTGTGGAGCTGGGAGGAGGGGGGCTGATGGGCTTAAGGCAGGGCTGCGTGGGAGCTGCCCCGTCACCCTACACCCTTAGCTCTCCTCTCCTGCTTTTGTCCCTGCAGGTCTAACTGGCTGAAGCCATGCTGTGGGAAGAGAGCAGCCATGTGGCAGGTATTTTTGCTCAGTGCAAGTCTCAACAGTTTCCTGGTAGCCTGTGTAATATTGGTGGTGATTCTCCTGACTCTGGAACTTCTAATAGATATAAAGCTTCTCCAGTGTGAGTAGCAAGAGAGATACCTATACGAATACGTATGATGTCAATATTCACTGTGCATTTATCTGCAACCATCAGGGGTCCCCAACAGGGAGGCTGTGAGGTGCCCCCTGCCTGATGCCACTGCCAAGCCGCTGGCCCCCTGGTCCACGGGGATGGCTGCTGGGGAGGGACGCATCTGGAAGCTCCTCTGTCATCCAGAATCAAGTGTGCCCTCTCTGCACAATGTGGCCTCTTCAGTCCACTCCCCTGCCCTCCATGAACAGAAACTGATGAGATTAAAAACTATGTTGGGGACCCCTGTGTGTATTTTTTTATGGTTCCTATTTGGAATTTTCCAGATTGGAATTTTTTGTAGCTTAAAGAGTTTCTATGTATAGAGGCACATGACCCTGTCATAACGAATAATGACAGCAGCCACAGTGATGCTAAGAGTCCTTGTATCTTTCCCCAGCTGTAAGTTGGCAGTGTTACTTACATACATTGTGATAGTTTTGCTTTTCGACACGTGGCCCACCAGCTGCCCTGCGTGATGTGATGGGCAAGACTGTACCATTCCATTTCATAGAGAGAGCAAGTTGAGGTTAGAGCTAGAGATGTGCCCTAGGTCCCAGGCTTCGAAGAGGAGTTTCCAGCCATTGGGCCATGTACCTCCTTGGCCCGTTCTCCCCACACTGAAAGTCATTTTGAGGCTCATTCCAGCTCCACGTTTATGGGAGCCAGATGCGCATGGCAACAGGAAGCTTGTCAACTGCCTCTCCTTCCCAGTTGTCCCCAGAAGCATGGCTGTAAGAGGAGAAGGCCCCTCCTACCACCTCCCTTGCAAACATGTTTGGTGCCACAGGGGCTGGGGGCCAAGGGTGTTGAGCGTTGGCTTTGGAGGAGCAAATGGTTCTCTTTCCCTCATTCCCTGATTAGAAGGGAGACCATTCAAGGGCAGATTTTAAAAAGGTAAAATGATTGAGTCCAAAGATGCTTCCTTTCCTGCTATTGTCAAAATCCAGGGCTAGAGATTCCACTGCCCCAACCCCCCATGGTCACCATGGGGTTGTATTCTCTAGCACCCTAATACCTCCTTTGTATTCAGGGTCTGTCGGGGTTCCCCCCTCCCAAGTCACATCACCTCCTAGTTCTCCAGGAAAGGGTGACAGCAAGCACAGAATTGCTTTTGTGTGATCAGCCTAGTTGGGTTTTATGTGGCTGGGAGCCCCTTGGTTCCAATTAAAATATTTTCCAACATAAAGAGACTGGTACTGGTTTTACACTCAACCTGTCTTCAATTAAACCATGTTGTAGACTTTCCCTCCCACTCATCCTTACTGTCTGCTTTTTATGAGGTCTGACCATACCGGGGCCTTTCTTCCCCTGTGGTGGATTGTCGTCGGGGCCCTCGGCCATTCAGATTGTGACAGGCATTGAGTAGAACTGAAAACCCAGCCGACAACTGGAATTTTGTTTAAAATTAAGTATCCAGGAGATTGATTTTGGTGGGAGATCCAATAGCAGCTCATAAAAGGCATCTTAAATTCCATAAAACGCACAATCAGAGATTTATTGCTCTTCTAAAGCAAACCGTAAAAAAGGCATAGGAATTCATTTGAGAAATAATGGGGAGAGATTTTATGTTTTCAGAATCATCCGGAGGTCTTTGCAGAGTCACCCAGGCCTCTGCCCCTTGGTTCCCTCTGGTATCCATGGAGCTCGGGGCACGAGGGATCCACAGCATCTCCAGGCACCTCTTCCGAGGGTCAGCTTGGCCCAAAGCCAGGGGTCCCCAGTGTCCTCCACCTGGATCCTGGTATTGCAGCCTCTTCCCCTCACATTTGTGTGAAGGCCTGGGTTTCACCCACCCCCAGGGCTGCACATCCCAGAGTGCAGGGAAACACTGTTGATTCTTCTGGATGGCCCTGGGCATCCAACAGGCTTGCTAGGGAGGCAGCACAAGCCCTTTGGTGGCAGCATCCCTCTCCCCGCCACTGAATCACTCTGCTCTGGGGAGCATCCCTCCCAGAACACCTCTCCCACCTGCTCCCACTCAGAGCTCACCCAGCCCTTGTCATGGCCCCATTACCCCGCTTTGGCCTCCCTTGCTGATAATCTCTGCCCCACTAGGGTTCCTGTAGTTAGGAGGGCCTTACAGAGACGCTGCCCAACTCCTGGCACAGCTGACCTGAGGTGAGGTGAGCACCATCAGAGCCCCTACACTCCTGCTGTGAGGCCTGGAAGGTGAGAGGTACATTGGGCAGTTCAGCCTCAGGCCTTGCCACTGTCACCCCATGTCCTGCTCCCCGTCCTAGGCTTCCTCCAGCCATCTCCGAAACACGCAGACACTGCTGTCTCTGCCACTCAGTTCTCAGGACAGGAAGTCACAGCAAACTGGAGCCTACTGGTCACGTTCAGGATTTGGGGTGACTGAGCTGCAGGACCAGAGCTCCTCAGGCCTCACTGGAGGGCTCCCGTCCTTTGCCTGCAGCCCCGCGGGCTGGAGTGACGTACAGCATCACTGGCCACAAACTTGTCATCTCCCTCACGACACAGTTAGGGCTGCCCTTGTCTGACCAGCCTAGCTGCTCCCACAGCTGGTGTGTCCCGAGGTCTGCCTCAATGCTGTGCAGTCCCGTACCCAACACCCCTAAATTCGGCCCTTGCTGTTCCTTGCAGTTTCCAGTGCATTGCAGTTTGCCGGCATCATTCACTGGATCAGCCTGGTCATCCTCTCGGTGTTCTTCTCAGAGGTAGGTGAAGACTCAGGCTGTGACCTCCAGTAGGGCGACTGCTTTCAGGAAGCCAGGCTTCACTTCCATACACATTTCTTGCTGGTCAGACCCGGAGGTGCTCAGGGAGAAGCTGGGCCTTCCCAGCTGCGAGGTTGAGTCCGAGCTGGCGAGCCTGAGAGGAGGCCCAGAAGATGAACAGGTGGTGTCCAGGCGAGGGGTGGCCACGGCACCATGAGGGGAGACTGAGCACGACGCTGAAGAACAGGAGGGATCGGTGGCCAGCAAGGAGCAGACAAGAGGTGAGGCAGAAGCCCAGGGAGCTGGAGGAGGGGAGCCGTGAGGACTCAGTGGCCTGACCCTTGGGGCCAAGGAAGCAGAGGACAGAAGATGTGTTATTGAGGCTAGAAGAGGGGACAGTCAAGGCTGAAGATGTGCCCTGGGGTGGGCAACGGGGTACATTTCTGAAGCAGTAACTGGGGACATGGATGCCCCTGGGTCTCACTGGATAAAAACCAAATTCACACATGCTAACTAGAGGCTCCCAAGCCTTCTGTGGGCCAGCTCCGACTGATCTATGGCGCTGCTGTCACTCTCCCTACAAAGAGGAGGACTGGGCCTGGGGCCTAGATCCGAGAATCCTGGGTGTGAGGTGTGCAAACTGTGCAGCAGGCATTCTAGAACATTCCCTTCCCCTGGCCCTGCTTTTTGAGCCCATGAAGTTGGCCAGCCTAGGCCCAGGGTTCAGGCTACAGGAGAATCTCTCACGCTATCCTCTGGGAAGCTCCCAACCAGCTTGCTGCCCCCAAAGCCATATGCCTGCTCCCAGTCTTGTTCCCCTGCGGGGTCCTGCTCCCTCTGGCCATATCTCTACTCCTTGGGATTCCCTCCCACAGACGCAGGGGCTGGGCCAGATGGCTCCAGCGTGCAAACCTTGGAAAATGCACTGTCTGTGGCTGCCAACAAAAATGTTTAATCAGTTGCTGTAGTTCTCCTCCTTCATCCCTCTGCTTTGGTTTTATTGGCTTTGGCAGAATTTATTGCCCAGTGTTAATTTGGCATCCCCTTCCTGTCACTGCCAGAGACAAACCACCTGAAACAGACGAGGCCCTGTGCACAGAAATCTCAGACCGAACCTCTCAGGCATCCCCCAAGTGGGGAAGGGGCCGGAGCTCCCCACAGGCTCAGTGGGAGCACAGGAGCTGGGGAGAAGGGCTGGGCCTCACCCTGAGCCTTATTGTGATGGTGAAGGGGGGCTGGAGCCTGGCACAGAGCAGCAGGGATCCCTGCCTCTCCTGGTACCCAGTGCAGCGTGAACAAGGAGCACAGCGAGCACAGGTCCAGGAGGCCTTACCAACACCAGGAAGACCAGGCCCCAGAGTCCCCTCCCCTGGGGTTTGGAAATGTGCAAGCTGTTTGGGCTCACAGTGACAGGGACACCTCTGACAGGAAGTATGGGGGGGCCAGTGCCTCTGACCTGACATTGTGCCAGTGGGATCTTTGTTAACCCACCCCAAGGAGGGGCACAGCCTGGGATGCACAGACAGTTACAGCCATAGCTAGACCCAGCTCTGCCACCTGAGCTGGTTTCTTGCCCCTGCTCTCTTGCCATGGGCCTTAGGCCAGCAGCTTGGGAGAGGACCAAGAACCTGGGAAAGACCAAAGCCAAAGCCAGGAATGAAAAAAGTAAAGGTTTGACCACAGCCTCAGGACAACCAGCCTCCCTCCTCTTTGGGGGAAACGGAGGTTCAGATCCCACCCCTTCTCTCTGGTGCCTGTTGTGGTGTGTGGCCAAGAGCCGGGTGCGGTCTGCCTCTTCTTGGGCCTGGTGGGCGGCTGCGTTTTGGCATCATCCAGGAAGTCAGTCCTGGGCCCCTCCTGCCCCAGAGCCCTCGCCCTGGCCCTGAGCAATCATTTTCCCCTTCACTGAGCAGAGCTTTGGGACAGCCTTTGGTTGCAGGACAGGTTGGGAAACTGAGGCCTGGAGTATGTGGAAAGCTCCCAAAGGACTATGAGAACCACTGCAGGTGGCTGGCGAGGAGGGCTGCTCTGTCTGCTCAGAGCCGGCCACCTGGTGGACACAGGCACTTCTCAGAGAGGCCAGGGTATGTGCCTCAGCAGGCAGGGCCCATGGTGCGTGAGAGTGGGTGCCCCAGAGGCTTCTGGGTGGGGCCACTACCCCTTTGTGTGGCCTGTAGCCTGAGAGTGAGCAGAGGCTTGGAATCTGAGGGTGAGTTGAGCAACATTTCCAAAGTGTACCCACCCCTGTCGGGGACCCAGCCAGCTGGCCACTTGGAATTGAAGCGAGGGCCAGAGCCCTAGGAGCCTCCTGGCTGAGGCTGGGATGCCCCATAATGGTGCCCAGGGTAGGTCCTGGGGTGATGGCCCCCGACTGTGGGGTCTGGAGAGGCCCAGGCCACCTGGCTCTTCCCAAGAAAGGAAGGACAGCTGACCCCGGCTGGCCTAGAAGGGAGCCTCAAGGCATGGCAGTGGTGGTGACAGTAGGGGTGTCAGGATTGTTGGAATCTTAAGGACATAGCCTTCTCAGTGTATGAGTTGGCACACAGTGACATGTGCCCTCCCTTCGCCAGTCCCAAAACTCTTCTGTCACCCCAGAGGAGACCTCCTCCTCACCAAGCAAAGCCCACCTCCCCCCACACCAGCTTCTGCTGTCTCTGTGAACTTAAATGTTCTGAACGTCTTGTAGAAATGGAACCATAAACCAGTGGCCTTGTGTGTCTGGCTTCCGTCACTTAACATGATGCTTCCATGGTTCATTTGTGTCACTACTGGATTGATACTTCGTGCCTTTTTTTCCTGAATAATACTCCACTGATCATATTTGTTTATCCAGTCATTGATGGATCAAGACTGCCACCTTCTGCTCCCTAGGGTGTCTGTGGCTCCTTAGTCTTTCGTCAAAACAACCTGTGCCAGAGTCTGCATCTGAGCCACCCTGAGGCTCTGGGTACCTGAGGTCCTTCCCTGCTTTCATGTCCTCCCCGAGCCCTGGGAGTCTCTGTCCTCAAGTAGGCAGTGAGTGGCTGGTGCTGTGCTTTACAGTCTGAAAGATGAAAGTGAATTTGGTTTCATTCCATGCTCGGCTGAGGGAGTGAGCTTGGCCAGTACAATCCTGTATGATCTTGGGCCCTTCATTGCCTCTCTCTGTGCCTTCCTCCCCATATAAGCACAGGGCCACAGGACAGAGCCACAGCAAGGCAGAGCCACTACCACCCCTCTCCCCACCCCTTCCCCCTTCAAGGCCCAGAGTGTAGGGGAATCAGGTCTCAGACCTGCCCTCCAGTGGGGATAGTGGCTGCTCTGCCACCCTGCAGG
Organism: Fukomys damarensis; assembly: GCF_012274545.1. Lineage (NCBI taxonomy): Eukaryota > Metazoa > Chordata > Mammalia > Rodentia > Bathyergidae > Fukomys > Fukomys damarensis. The sequence goes on along the minus strand of NW_022900937.1, from coordinate 25,612,166 downwards.
CTGCACCTGAGCAATGAGAAGCCTGTTTTGTTGACATTTTAAAAATAATCACCTTTTTTTATTCTAAAAGGCAAGACACAGCCTTGGGGTCATCGTCTTATTTGAAAATAGTGCAGGTATTTGTCAGAGAGCAGGCAGGAAAATCAGAGGAACCCAGGAACTCATGCCAATTCTGTGCACCCCTGCATCCAGCTGGCTTCCAGAAGAGCTGAATTCAATGTCATTTCCCCAGTATTTTATAAATCAAAACGTTATGTTAATGAATTTTGGGACTCACTAGCAGGGAAAGCATGACATGAATGTTAACATAGAAAACAAATTCTGAATTGTGGGTTACTTTGTGAAAGCACTCTGAACCTTGTTAACCTTGAATTACTGTGGCTTAATGGGCATTTGTGGGGCTGTTGAGAAATGATTACTTCCCTGCTCTTAGTGATCTTTGACCCCATGAAGCCACACAATACCAAGTGACACAATGGGATAGCAGAGCAGTAGGCTTGGAGAGAAAGCAAGGAGATTGTGCAGGCCAGACTGGGGACAAGCCTTATGCAGTGAGGTCCTCGGACGACCCAGGCAGGAGTGGGCAGAGTGGGATTGGAATTTGAGTTGCTCTACGTCACTTAGCCAGTCCAGTTCTGAGCTGTAAACTTAAGACCTGTCAGACTCCATTGGGATCTCTTCCCACCCTGTGTACTATCTTGCAGCTAAGCATGAGCTGCCAACCTGGAGGCTGAGAGGCTATAGAGGAGCTGCCAGGAACATGGCTGCCCATGTTCCTCTCAAAGAGACCATAACTGCCTGCTACAAGGTCCCTCCTTGTCCCTCCCCCTTCTTTAAGGGGAAGATGTCACCAGCCAGGTCTCTTCTGGCATTTAAGTGTGGGTAGATGGTGATCCAAGGGTTCTGCAGTATCCCTGAGCTCAGAAGATAGCCTCGAGGGACAGAGTTGCCATTGGATGTGAAACAGTGTCACTGTGGCTCAAGTAAGGACCACAGACAAAGCAGGGTGAGAGGAGACCATCTTTCTAGAATCTTCTGTGAAGAGACTGCCTGCTGATGAGGAAGCCAGTCCTGGAGGCCACAGTACTGAGGGATTTCTCCATGCATGCATTTATCACTCTGACACAGGTGTCACCATGCAGTGTCTACACTGTGACAGGGACTAGGGATAACAAGGAGCTGTCAGTGTCCTGTAGGTCTTAACCAGGGACTAGGGTGTGGAGCCAGGGTGGGGACTAGAGGACCACACAGATCTGAGGAAAGAGTACCCACTAAGCCTGGACAATGGGGAAGGCTCCATAGAGGTAACATCTGAGCTGGGGATAGAGGACAAGAGGGGACAGCACCCAGCTGGTTAACACACAGACTATGCTGCTATAACAAGAAAATGCCAAATGCAGGAGCTTAAACTGGGCAAGTTAACTGATATCACAGAAGGTCAGGTTTTGGGGTAGGCCCTAAAGGCATTGTGAGGCTTGGGGGTGTTGAGGACCTAGCAGGCTGCCATGTCCTTGCCCAGCCCTCCCCTGTTGGCGGTGGCTCAGGACTATCACACTAGTGAGCTTCCAGGGGAAAAAAAAAAGCAGGAGGAAAGCTGAGCCTGTGAGCACAACCTGGACATTGGCCAGAGCTTAGTCCTGTGGTCATGATGGGGTGCAAGGAAAGCTGGGAAATGTAGTCTTCAGCTGGGTGGCCATGCTGTAAGACAGAAGAGATACAGGGTGAGGGATATCAAGTGTCGGCCTTCATCATATGCAAAGACACAGACAAAAGGGAGGAGAAGAGTTTGCATGTTTGAAGACTTGTAAATAGTTTTGTGTCTTGAGGGGAGAGTCAGGCATTGTTAAAGAGGGAGGTGGGGTTTTGAGGATCCCTCCCTGGGGTTGGATGTGAAAGGTTTTGAGTGTGGCTGGCCTGGCACAGAGATAGGTAGCAGAGGTAACAAGAGTCACAGAGCTGGACACTTAACAGTGGGAATGAGGAAAGCACCAGGCTTAGGAGCGCATTTCCCCTGTGGCTGAGCAGGGAATCTTGGCTAAGGGCAAGAGCTGAAGAAGACTAAGCGCTTCTTCTCTCCTCAGACCGTCCTGCGGATTGTGGTGCTGGGCATCTGGGACTACATAGAAAACAAAATAGAGGTAAGGACCCAGGTCCGCCCCAGCCCCCAACCCAGACATCTGGGAGCTGGCAAAAACCATAGTCTCACCCGTCCCGGGGCCCCACCCTCAAAGCCAGCACTTCCTACACATGACCCGAAGTCCTGTCAGCCTCACAGGTTGGGTGGCTGGGAGGAGATGAGAAGGGATGACTTGGGCTGGTTTCCAACAAAAGGACGTTCTAAGAAATTCTCCTTCAAGTTCTACCCCATTTTTAAATTTATTGTTGGTTTGGAGAAGTAACTCATCCCCAGAGCAAGCACTTAGCACACATGAAGCCCTGGGTTCTATTTCCAGCACCCCCCCACCAAAAAAAAAAGTTTTTTTCTTGATTCAATTTGAAGAGCTTTTGAAATGTGCTTAAAAAACAAACAGATCCCCTCTGATGTGGTGCAGCAGTCAGGGAACTAAGCAGGATAACTGCAGACATGCTTCTCAGGCTGGGCTTGCTCTCTGCCCCCAGCGGGAGAGGCAGGCAGGGCTGGGCACACAGACCTCGCTGTGCTATCACTGGTTTTGCACACACAGGTGAGACGCAGTATTGAGGGCCCAGGACTTCACCGTGCAGTCAGCCCCTCCTCTTCTAGTCCTGCATTCCATGGGGATGGGGACTGTGTGCTGTTCCAGGTGACACATGGCCCTGGACTCTTGCTTCCCACGGGGAGAGAGGACCCTGCGCCCCAGCCTCTCTCTGGTTCTGGAGCTCTAAATGCCCCTTGTCCCACAGGTGTTTGACGGGGCCGTGATCATCCTGTCCTTGGCCCCGATGGTGGCATCCACTGTGGCCAATGGACCCAGGAGCCCCTGGGATGCCATCAGCCTCATCATCATGCTCCGGATCTGGCGGGTGAAGAGGGTCATTGATGGTGAGTGGCCTAGGGGGTCTATGGAGCTGGTAGGAGCTGTGTTAGCCACTGAGGGAGGGGTGAGGCTCAGGGTGAGGAGAGCCAGGCCTGCCCACCCTGTCCAGCCACAGTGACTCCAAGCTTTTTACTTCTGCAAAATCCTATCCAGTGCACAAAGCACATTGGCTCAGAGCAGATGACCTGAAACCCACCTCATGCCCTCCCCTTGTTCTGTTTAGAACCACGGGGGACAGATGCTATGTGTCCTACCGCAAGTGATAGCAGCTGTGGCTCCAAGTATCTCCCACAGTGCTTGCTCAGCGGGTACTAGGCAGGCAGGGGGCACCGGGCCCATTCCTTGGAGTGCCCTGGCCCTGTCACCAGCCCACACTGCACCCTGAGGACACTGGGCCCTGGTCCTGCTTCCACCTGACACTTTGTCATGCAACCCAGATACAGGATCATTGAATTGGCATGTGCTGGGGTCCAGCTACATCTGGAGGATCATGTATTCCATTCCCTTCATTTGACAGATAGGGAAACTGAGGCCAGGGGGGCTGAGGTCACACAGCAGATGGGTGAGCAGCCCCTGGCTTCTCCTGACAGCTGTGCACAGTGGCACCCCTCACACTAATAGGCTTTAACAACCTGGTGCCAACCCCCTTTCCAGCTGTCCCCCTGCCCGTGAGCCTCATTGTGTAGACTGTGGCTAAGCAGGCAGGTGTGGATTTGCTCCCTGGCCTCAGGAGCTGTGAGCCACTGGGCCTCTCGCCGTCTTGAGGCACACGGCTGCCCTCAAGTCCAAGCAAACTGAAGAGATGCTGTTTTCCCTCTGTGTGCAGTGATTGCTACAGCCAGGGAAAGTCCAGCATTGGGGACACTGGGCAGAAAGTTGTGCAGTGTAGATGTAGAGGGTTCTAGAAGGTAAGAGGGGCCAGGGTCTGGAGTTCCTGAGGGATCAGGATGGGCCAGGTGGCCTGAGGTGAGAGAGGGCATCAGGGGAGAGCCCTGTTTTAAGGTTGAGAATGATTCTGAGATTCCTAAGAAGCCCCCCAGCTGTTGAGCCTGGGAACTGCCACACAGGGCAGATGCTGGAGGGAGAGCCCAGGCCTCCACGCTCGGTGTCCAGGCTTTCTCCACACGTCAGCTTTAGTCAGGATCCTCTGTAGCGGAGACCCAGATGAGCAATGACCCCAACAAAGCAGCAGCTTGTTTCTCTCATGTGAGCATCTGTGGCAGCTGCAGGCAGTGATTCAGCAGCGCCCCGTGTGGTCAGGATCCTGGTCTGGCTGTTGTGTCACTCTAAGCCAGGGATGGTGAACCTTTTAGAGACAAATGTCAGACTGCAACTCCAAACCCACTTATGTATCACAAAGTGCCAACACTGCCATTAAACCTGAATATTGAGGTTTTAGTTTAGGAAAACAATTCATACATTAACATCTTCTGTCTTAAAAGAAAAACAACGCATGTGCCACAGGCTCACCACCACCGTTCTAGGCTCATATCCTATTTTTTGGTCGTGGCCTAAGATGGCTGCTCCATTGCCAGCCATCACATCTCCACTCTGAGGAGGAGAAGGGAGGAAGGTGATCAAGAAGCAAAAGGACAGCCCCAGCTGCAGTTTGCCTGTGTGTCTACCATCCACTTATCTGGGGAAGCAGCTTGTTTTGAGGGGTTATCTCCAGAATCCCAAAGAACTATGTATTAATTCTCAGTTATCCCCTGTGCCTCAGGGACCTCACAAAGCTCTGCCTAGGAAGATGATATACATTGCCTTTTGTTTTTCCGAGGCCCCAATCTTTCCTCCTTCAGCTACTTAGTAACAACAGGAGGAGGAGAAGTTGGTGAGAGAGAGATGTGTATAAAGAGTAATGCATAGGAAAATAGGAACACGTCCTACCCAAGGTCCCTTTGTCCTGTCCCGGTAGCTTCGTTTCTCTTTGTGTTGGATCATGCTGCTTGGAAGCCACTTCCAGCGCCAGAGCCATCAGTCTAAGATGGCTGCCACAGTGCCAACCATCACCTCCTGAGGCCACTGGTAGCCACAAAGGAAACTGGAGAAGACTCATTATTCCAGGCAACTGGAATATGAGATGCAGTCATTCCAACTTGGGCACATTCCTGACCCATAAGATTTGCAGGGATCTGTCAGGCAGGTTCTGACACCTGATTCATCTTTGCTGTCTGTCCAGCTCAGGGGCTATAGTTTGTAGAGCAACAGTGGGCTATGTGACAGGAATGTCACACTCGATGTTAGCTGATGGTTGAAGAGGTCATGAGTGAACCTGCAGTTTCCATCCGGCCAGAGCCCCTTTCTAGTTGGACTGCAGTTGGAGCCAGTGCTTGTCTCCTTCAGCCTGGATCACGGGCCGGTGCCACCCCTAGACCTCAGGGTCCAGCTTCAGTCTTCCACACTGGTCCTGGTGGCCCTGTCTGCCATCTCCGGCTGGGTTGTGAAAGCTGCCTTGTCTTTAATCTCTTTCTTGAAATTAACTCACATGCTATGAAATCCACTCATTTAAAGTGCACATTTCAGCGATGTTTCATGTACTAATAGTTAGGCAGCCGACACTAAACCTAAGGTCAGGGCACTCTGTCACCCAAAAGAAACCCGAGCTCGCAGCCATCTCTTCCCATCTGCCAGCCTCTGGCCCACACGGATCCACGTCCCACCTCTGCAGAGCCGCTCGTCATGAATCCACCATGTAGATGGAATTTCACATGTGGGATTTTGTATCTGGCTTCTTCCACGCATCAGTGTCCTCAGGGCTCATCTGTGTCACCCATGCATCTGTATTTCCTTCCTCAAGTGCTGTTGGATTGCATTTCATCTGTTCCCTCTTGCGTTGGTGAAAGTTTGGGCTATTTCCACCTTGGGCCATCATGAACAACCGTGTGCGTTGCTGTGCAGGTGGTTTTGGGTTCTCAGGCACCTACCTAGGCATGGGGTCGCTGGGCTGTGCCACTCGGTTTCCTGTGCTGAGGGGCTGCCAAGCTATTCTCCAGGTTGGTTGCATCCCAGCAACGTGTGAGGGTCCCCACCACCCATCCCCATCACCCCGGCACTTTTTAAGGCAGATGCCAGGCCCCCTACACTGCACCCACTGTCCAGGATGTGTCCCCTGCCACTGTCAGCTCCAAAGGAGTCCAGAGGACAGTCATTGTCCAGGCAGCCGTGACGACAGCCCACATTAAGTCCCTGCTAGCACAAGGAAGTGTCTCCCCAGCAGCTTGAGTTCAGCTGCAACCCCTGTGCTTTCCAGGTGCGCGCGGGTGCTGCCCATTCCTCATGGGCTGTCTGTCTGTCTTCCAGCATACGTCCTGCCCGTGAAAGTGGAGATGGAGATGGTCATCCAGCAGTACGAGAAGGCCAAGGTCATGCAGGACGAGCAGCTGGAGAGGCTGACGCAGATCTGCCAGGAGCAGGGGGTAGGTAATGTGCAGCGTGGTTCTGTCCTGTCGGTTCTGAGCAGGCCCTGTGGGGAACACTGGAATGCCCGGAGCCCCAGGACCCCAGAGCTCAGGGACACAAGGTCAGGGAGCCCCCAGGGTAAAGTCCTTGTCATTGTGCCACAGTGGTCCTTCTGCTCCCAACTGAGCAGCCGTGTCACCACCCATTCATCCACCAGCACTCGCAGGGGCACAGTCCCCAGGAATCAGCACCGGGCCCTGGGATACCCCAAAGAGGTGCACCCTGCCCACCAGGAGCCCAGGAAGGCCCTGTGAGCACACTGGGCAGCAGGGTGGGGTGGGGCCCTGCTGCTTCCTCTCCCAGGGATTTGGATCCGTGGGTCCCTCATCCATAAGGTGGGGCACAGCTCTTTCCAGGGGACTCAGAGGAAAGGCTTGGGTGCCAGCCAGCCCCATAGCCAGGCTGCAGGGCTCTGCAGAATCACAGTAGGTGAGGCTCCTATGCAGGTCACATAATGGGAATGTCGGGGTGAGGGACAGATGACAGATGGGTCATTGCCATCCTGCCCCTTGGGCTCCCCCTTTCTCTATGATCCAGATAGGCTCAGCCTGCCACCCGCAGCACCCCAGGCTTGCAGTGCAGTAAGGACAGCCACCCTTGTCCCCCCACTGACTGTACACAGGGTACCTCTGGGGGCTCAGGGCTGAAGTCTTGCCTGTTGCGCACCACGTGCCTGCCCATCTGTTTTGTCAGGCAACCGCATCTGTCCCTCTGTTTACAAAACACCACAGCCTTACATTTGGGCACAGAATGCTTCTGAGTGACAGGCAGGGTCCCAAGGGACACATGGTCCAAGGGACCTGGAAGCAGGCAGTCTACATGGTCTCTCCACTGTGTTCCGGACTTGTGCTGGGCATCAGGGATTCCAACCTAGACTGCATGTGGCCACCGCCCTCATAGGCTTTGAGGGTCTCATGGAGTTTGGCAGCCCAGACAGGAGTGGTCTGGCTCTGAGGCCATGGTGAGAGGGGTTTACAGGGCACTGACACCCACAGAGAATGTGTGGTATAGGAGCCCAGGCCTGTGCCCAGGGTAGCAGGCAGTGAGAGGGCTGCAGGGGCTGTGGAGGGCCTGGGCTGGCCAGGGCCTCCAGCCTCATCTTGGGAAGGAATGCTGGAAGTCAGGTGGGAGGTGTCGGCTGTGATGTGAGTTTTGTGGTCCTTCCTGGCTGCACTGAAGGACAGGGAGGAGAGAGCACATGGGACCAGAAGACTATGGAGAGACTCAGTTCTGTGTGTCACCCAGAAGCTGACTGGGGGCTATCAGTGGTTTTCAATGTGTGGCAGGATGGGAAAATAAACCCGCTGCCTCTGCAGTCAACAACAGAAAGACACTGCCTCTGGCCCTCTTAAATGCACAGCCGCCACATCCAGTGGGGGATACGCTGACCCTGCCTCTCACCTCCCGTCAGCAGCATGCATGTCAGCTGGCCAGGAGGAAATCCTAGTGGCAGGCCCACCCCTGCATCTCCACGGCAACTCCTGTCCAGAGCCCCCCAGTCTTGGCCCACATGTGGCCACCTTCCCAAGGGGCCAGGCCGCAGGGAAGCTCCCCAGGCTTCTGCACAGGAAAGAGCCAATAAATACAGACAGGTCCCTCTCACTAGCAACATCTGGAAAAGAGATGAACAGAAACAAACCATCTTAATTCAAAAGCCACCTGAAGCCTGTCATCCCAGTTAAGACGGCAGAAACAGCCCAGCAGGCTGGATCCCAGGGGGCTGCCAGGGAGACCTGGCTAGGTGGTGCTTGGACTTCTGCAGTGAAACCAGGAAGCTGCTGTCTAGGGACTGCAGAGACACCAGATTTGAGACTCTCCTGGGCATGTTGTCCCTGGAATGGCAGGCACAGCCAGAAGCCCCGGGAGAGCAGCCTGTGATGGGTAAGAATAGACATTAGGGACAACTAGGATCAAAGCCAGCCCTGCCCCTTGTGCTTTGGGCATTATTGGGACTTCTGTGGGCCTAAGTTTTGCTTACCTGGAATTGGGGATGGCAGTAAAACCCTGGAAGGACCAACATGAGGCTGCTGAGCTTAAAACCTGGTACATGATCAGTCTCGACAAGAGGTGCTCATCCATCCTGTCCACCAGGCCCATGTGAGCCCCACCTGGCCCACAGTCCCGTGGTGGGGACTCACCCAAGAGTGCACGTATCCCAGGCACCCTTCCTGGTTGAGGCAATATTTGATGTTTGTCAAATTTTCCTGCAGCAACCACCCCCCCACCTTAGTCTCTTAGAAAGGTTAAAGTGCTTCTCCCGTGACCTGTAGAGACTCTTCTCAGGTGACACGTTTGCCGATTGACATGAACACCTTGGACGTTTCATCTTCTGTGCCACCTAACAACTCACTACTTGCCTCCAGCCGTGCCCATGATGCCCAGAACACCCTACGCTCCAGAGGGAAGGCCCACTAGAGGGTTTCCCCACTAGGGTGTGGGGTAGAGCAGTGTGCCCAATGTCACAAAGCAGTTTGGCAATTAAGAGGAAAACGGGGTCTCCTGCGGGTCACCCCAGGCTTCTCTCTGGACAGGGAGATGAGATGTACCGCTTTTCTCATTCCCTTGCTCTCCCGTGACCCCTGGGCACTACCCTAACATTAGAGGGCTGAGGAGAGAGAAGACTCACCCCAGTCAGTCTGACCTCTCCTAGGCCCTGGCCAACCTTGGTGGCCTGTATCCACAACACCTACTGCCGAAGGAGAGGTAAAAACCTTGGATCCCAAATCCCTCTCTAAAACTGGAAGTTCCTCCCTCTCAATTTTGTTTCCTTCTCTGGATCCCAGCCTGAATTTCCCTAAGAGCTAATCACACTCCAAAGGGGTCTGAGGCAGGATGCTGTGGCTGTCCTTCAGGAAGACGGGCTGAGCTGTCTGTCTCTGTGTACCAGCTACTCCAAAAATCAGAGCCGTTCAGATGCAGGGTTAATTCAGTGCAGCGTTCTGTCCTTCTGACTCATCTTTCAAACCCATTTGGGAGATTTTTATGTGGATCCATGCCTAAGATCCTGCTCTGATCCTAGATGCCCTGGGCTACCTGCCCTTTGCCCTCTAAGCCTTGCAGTAGCTTTTGGTCCCAAATCATATGATCTGAATGGGGCTGCTATGGAATTTAGTTTCTCTCTGGGTTTCACAGGGAACACAGAGGGAAGCTGAGTTTCCTCAGCTTCTGCCCCTGTGGCTTCTGCCCCTGTTTCATTAACAAGATTCAGTTACACAGGCCCAGGCCAGATGCCACAGGAGCCTTCTGTGTGCCCCAGAAGAGGCAAGGTCACCTGCACAGTTGCCTAATCTATAAACCAGGCCAATGGGCTCATGAACTCCCTACCATTTCCCCATTCCTGTGTGGCAGGAGTGCAGTCTCCCCACAATGTCCCTGGTGTCCATCTCCCTGCCTGTTTCTTGGAGAAATAAGGCAGTAATCTTGACCTCAGCTCAGTGTGTTTCTGAAGGAGGAAGGTGACAGAGGGCAACATGATTTTCCCCTCTGTGCCCTTGGGCTGAGGTCAGAGCAGACCTGTAAGTAGGGAGCGGAGCCCCTTCCTGTCCTGCAACCTCAATCTCAGCACCCAGAGAGGAAGTCCCGCTGCATTTGTGCACAAAAATCACTCGCTTTAGAGGCTGGGCCCAAGGCTCAGAGTTGCCAAGCAGGCAGATGTAGTAGGAAAACAGCGAGGACAGGTTCTTTCTCTAGGATGGGCTAATGCTGGATTATCCCAGAGAGTTCTTTCTTTGCAGGGGCCACAAGTCCCAGCTTGGCCCAGTTGCCTTCCTTACCTGGACTAGTCAAGATCTCTCCTGTGGGAAGAGGATTTTTTTTTTTTTAATTTTAACAGGGGAAGTGATTTGTAAAAGAGCTGATAGCTTTAATGACAAGCCTATTTAGTTGATAAAATTAGCCATCAGAGAAATAACTTATGTTATCCTTTTGCCATCATTTAAATTTATGACCAACTACCAGTCATCTTCACAGTGGATGGAAAGGGGCCAAGGTCAGTCTCAGCTTCACCCTGGCCCTAAATCATGAGTTTGCAACTGTCTCCTGATTTTTATTGTTACCAACATTGGTGGAACTAATGGAAATAAACATTGGATGCCATCCCAAAAGCAGATGGGGTGGAAGGCAGGGCAATCGGTGTAGACAGCACTAATAGGATGGAGCAGAATTATTGCTATTGCATTAGATACCATCGAGCTCTAGCCCCGGAGAGCATTGATCGGACCAAGGGCCATATCAAGTGGACTCCACACCCAGCCCATTAGAGGCAGAGAAGTGCTGGGTGTGGCCACAGCCGCCCATGGGTCCGGCCCACTTGGCCCTGCATTAAAAACTATCCGTGGAAGGGGCCCGATCCACACCAGTAATGCACACCTCGGGCTTCCCTGTGGACCCCAGCCCATCTGGTCGGGTTATCTGATTAGAAATACTTAGCTAATGACGCACAGTTAGTGGGGCTGTGACTGCACTTTGATTCTTTCCCAGCCTGGGGTGAACTTCTTTTTTCCCAACAGGCCAGTTTGCCGGTGGAAGACTTGTTTCCTTCAATCATCAAAGCCCCTGTACCTTCTTCTGGGGAGCCTGAGTGCTGGGTGGTTCTTGCTATGTGGACTTCATCATATCTCAGTGTGAGGCTTCTGTTTATCCTGCCCAGGAGTGCTTAAGTTTCTGGAAGTTTCACATTAGATTTGGAGTTGGGCGCCATATGATTCCTTTTTTCATTTTGATGGTAGGGATTGGACCCAATGCCCCTCACGTGCTGAGCAAGTGCTTGCCCCAAGCCACACCCCTGGCCCTGGAATGGATGGATTCATTGCTTCTGTCACATTTTTTTTCATCCTCTTCTGGAGCTTTAATCCTGTGTCGGGCCAACTGACCATGTCTCGTGTCTCTCTTATACCCTATACTGTTCCCCCACTGCCTCTCTTCTTTTCTCAGGCTGTAAGTTTTGATGTTTTCATTGGCCTGTTCAAAAACCCTGTCTTCTATGATATCCAGTCAGCTGTCACTCTCATCGATAGAGTGCTTAATTTTAAATATTGTGTGTGAAGGTTCTGCGTTTCATTGGATTCCTTTCATAGATTCTAATTCTTTGCTATGTTCATTTTGCCCATCTTTTCTTATTTAACATGTCGATTGTACTTATTTTAACATCCTTTTTTTCTTACTGGCAGCACTGAGGATTGAACCCAGGTAGTTTTGAGGTGCATCCCCATCCCTTTTCTTTTTCTTGTTTGTTTTGAGACAGGCTGACTAGAACTTGCAATTCCCCTGCCTCAGCCTCCCAAGTAGCCCTATGTTATCTCTTTACTCAAATATTTACAAGGTCAGCTTCTACTGACTGCTTTACATCTTGATAGTCTATGACTTCTCCCTTCTTATTTGCATGACAGGTGATTCATATTCCACGCTGCACAACGCTGATGGTCCACTTTAGAGGTTCTGGATTTTACTTTCTCTAAAAACTTATCCCCCGGAGTGGGATATCCCGGCAGAGAGCAGGGGTCGGCCTCAAGATGACACTGAGAGTTAACTGGCCCTTACTCTAGCTTCCCCCCTGAGACAGTGCTGAATCCATTGCAGACCCAGAGTTCAGCGAGGCTGTTTGCCTTATTGGACAACACGGGGAATAAAGAGACCCAGAGTTGGGGATGGGGGAGCAGCAGCTCAGGTTCCTGCCCCCTGCCCTCGGCTCTCCCTGCATTGGGATCTCCTGCTCTTTCCTGGCCCTGCAGCCACTGAGCTGCTGTATGCTCTGTTTGTCTGAGTCATTTTCCATCTGTACATTGCAAGCTCCCTGACACAAGGTCATGGTGTTGGAAGCCAGAGTCATTGTTGTGCCCCTGCTTTACTGCAGAGGTGCCATGTGGTCCTCACCTCTGCCTGCCCTCTCCCCACACAGAGAGTTTCTTCCTCCAGGCCTCAGTTCCCTCTCTGGACTAATCAGCTTCTGCCCTCCTGGAGCCCTTGGCAGCCCTTCTGGTGGCTGCAGGAAGCACTTGTCGCTATGGTAAGGAGGACAGACGTCAGGAGCCAGGTTCTGAGTGTCTCACTGGAACATCCTGAGACCTCCTGGGCTGCCCCAGTGGATGACCAGAGCTGAGAGCCACATTTCCCCTTGGCAGCTCCCCTCTAAGAAGCAAGGCCCAAGAGTGTTGGGCCACTTCACTGCCTCTGGATAGGAAGCTTGTAAAACTGTGCACAGAGCAGGCTGTTCTCCTCCTCACCCCACCCCAGTCCCTGCCACCCACCAACAGCCTCACTCCCAAGTCATCTCTTCTCCATCTGCACTGTCTCCATCCTGGCCCATCCAGTCCATCCTCCACTCTGGGACCAGAGTGGCCCATTTAGGCTGCTCCCTGGGTCACCACCCACTACCTCCACCAGCCACCCAGCTCTGTGAGGATTTCAGTGGCCTTTTTGCTCTCTAGACGAAGGCCGAGTCTTCCAACAGCTCACCGTGGCTACATTGCCTGGTGTGGCCCTGCAGCCTCCCAACCCCTCTTACCTACTGATTCTGTCTCTTGTATATTCCATGCTGCCTCTGTACCAGAGTCACCCAGGGATCACCCCCCAGGCTGGGGCAGGTGTTTTCATTGCAAAACCTAACAGAATTTTAATGTGGCCCCAGCAGGGTTTCCCAGGGACTGAACGGGTGAATGGGAGAACTACCCGCAGTGGGAGCTCACATCTTTAGCTCGAAACTCATATCTGTGCACACGTAGGCTTGGGGCTGGACAAGCCCTGTCCTCCAGCTGTCTGGCCTGAATTCCAGTGGGACTTTCTAGGGCAGCTCCGTATCAATTTCAGGCCATCAATAATGCATCCCTTCAGAATGGCCCGGGAAGCCATTAGCTGGGCCTGTGGGCCCAGACGCGTGGCCTTGGAGAAAGCGGACTGGGGTGCCCAGGGGAAGTTCAGATCAGCCTGGGCGGGGGCTCCCACTCCAGATGAGCTCAGCAGGGTTGCCAGCATAGGCCCTCAAAGACCTATGGGCTTTGCTGCCAGGGAGTAGCATGTACCCTCTCTTCCTGCACAAAAGCCACCCCAAAACAGGCCAGCCTCGCTCTCCCATCCTCTGAAACCAGAAGCCCCACTAGGTTTCTAGGGTCTGAGCCTCATCTGAGACCAGTCAGGGCAGAGTCTGTGGCCAGGTTGGGACTCTACCTCTGCCTGCCCTCTGCCCACACAGAGGTTCCTCCCTCTGCCCGGGCCTGTCTCAAATTTGGGTAAGTATTGGGGCACAGGTTGAGGCAGGAGTTAGGCTCACACTAAAACCACAGAACTAAACAGGCTACCAGTTTGTTCACTCTTTTAACAATGCTGCCTGAGCACCTGCAGTGTGCCAGGCGACATCACAGTGAGGCTGCTGTCCAGTTCCGCTTGAGGGTGGGATGGCCACGTGTGCTGGCGCTCTTGCCATAGTGAGAGCCAACTGTACACATTTCTGCAAATGCCTATGACACTGTGTGAGTGGACTGCAGTCAGCCACAGTGGAAGTGTTGATACTGAGAGATTAGCATACACTGCGAAGAATCTTTTTTACCCCTAGCACACTGTCAGGGGAGAGAGAAGCCCCACAGATAGTCCTTACACAAAGTGGGGAAGGAACGGCATGTGTTTACCTGACCTTTTTCCTAAACCCCACCAATAACCACAGTAAGGAGGGGAATGAGCATAAGAGATAAGAAACTGCCCCTTGTCCTGTCATCAGAGATTTCAGAGGATTTGGGGAAAACAAAATAGACAAAGCAGTATGGAGGGAAAGGGGTTGATTCTCCCCTCCAAGCCTCAGTGTGTGGAGGGACAGGATATGGTGTGTGACAGGGGTGGGGTGGCCAAAAGCCTGCACTCAGCGTTCAGAATCCCTGAGGGCCCTTCTGAACCCTGAATGGTCAGGAGATGAGCCCACCCTCCCAAGTCAAGAGGTTTGTCTTTGGGAGAGATCGAACTGCGGGGATCTGAACATGGGTAATGGGTTAGTCAGGAGCCCAGGAGAAATGTGGGGCTGGAAACGAAGATCAGTGAAAGCCCTACCCTCAGTGGTAGCAATGGTGTGACCCTCAGCCCCAGTCCCTGCTCAGCTCAGAGGCAGCTACAGGTAAAACTCCAACCTGAACAGGTGCAGGGCCACACAAGAGACGCTGACAGCAGGAAGGTGGCCAGTGCCAGTTTGCTGCCTGGCCAGCCCAGCACTAGGAAGTGCTTTTAGTTACAGACGTAGTCTACTTCCACAAAAAGAAGTAATGAAAAAGGAATATACACGAAAATATCAAAACATGGTAACTGCGGCACAGAGAATTCAGATGAACTGGCGTGACAAGTGCCTGTTGTAGGTGGGAGTCGGGAAAGTCTGGAGCGGCCAGGGAAGCGCACAGCTGGTGTCTGTATGGAGACGGGAGGAGATGCGTGTTGGCTAAATGGGGAGGACCAGCAAGGAGCGTGACTTCCTCTCGAGGGCGGTGGTGACACTGAGTTTTGGGGATGGGTGCAGTAGTCTGATGGCAGTAGGGGACACAGAGGCTGGGCTGGCCAGGTGCGAGCTGGCAGGAGACGTGGGACACAGTGGGCAGCCTGAGAGAGCACTTGGGGTAGGGCTGGATTCAGAGTAGCTTGGATGTTGGGGAGAGGGAAAGGAAGGAAGCAAGGCAGATGATTCTGTGTGCAGCTCTGGCTAACAGGAGCTGGGATATCTGTGGCCACATCAGGTTAGGGGACGGTGGCATCCTGTTGGACCTGGCTGTTTGCAGCTTCCTTGAGCTGGCTGAGTGGCACTGTTAGGCAGCTGGGGGTAGTGAATGTGGCATTCAGGGAGGGATCAGGGCTGAGAGAGCTTCTGGATATCACGGGAGGGATCCACCCAGACCACTGTCGCCTTCCCTGCTCTCCACACCCCTGCCGAGAGCATTGCAGTGTATGCTCAGGACACTAGGTGGCAGAAAAGCCTTTTCTGAGCTCCCACCAGGCGTCCACGTCAAACCCACACTTGGACTACCCTCAGGTGTCAAGGGAAGGCTGGCTGTGAGCAGCCATCCTGGCCACGAACCAAGAGGCATCTGCAAGGCATTTTAAGGAGTTTTCCTCAACAAAAAAATAAACCATGTTAAAAACTTGTGCCGTTTTTACAAAGTCCTTAGCAAGCAGCCCAAACCCTCAAACAAGGAAACAAAGGCTGAGGAAGGCAAAGGTCTAAGGCCACATGGCCAGGAAGATGCAAGGTGGGACCTAAAGTCCAATCCTCCCCGCTGTCCTTGGAGCGTGAGGCACCGGAGATCTCTAAGGAGCGTGGCCTGTAGGCTAGGGCTGCTTAGTTCTCCCTTCGTCCCCCGCCCCACATCAGGAGCAAGCACCTCATGTCAGGTCTCGGTCCACTCAGCTCTCCAGCACACCCACCTGGCCCTTTGCCTCTTACAGTTTGAGATCCGGCAGCTGCGCGCCCACCTGGCTCAGCAAGACCTGGACCTGGCCGCAGAGCGGGAGGCAGCCCTGCAGGACCCGCACGTGCTCAGCCATCCTCGAAGCCGCTTCAAGGTGGTGGAGGCTGGCGCGTGGGATGAGGAGACTGCGGCTGAGAGTGTCGTGGAGGAGCTGCAGCCCTCACAAGGTGAGCCCAGTCTTGGCATCTCGTGAAGTCCCCAGGGTTTTGAGTTCCTGGAGCTGAAGTGGCTTTGCCCCCTCCTCTGCCCACAGTCGGGGGACCCTCATGTCAGGGGGTCCTCAGTTCTGCTTTGCAGAGTTCAGGGAGAGCACTGAGTTTCCCTGCCCCAGGCCCAAACCAGAAATGATCTTTGGCACTCATGCTCTGTCCATATGTGTGGGTCAAGGCGGTGTGTACTTCTTGCCCTCCCAGCATGGGAGGTGGTGGCCCGGGAAAGCCACCCAGTGGCTCATCACTAATGAATGGTAGAGCCAGGCTTCCGGTCAGACCCTGGGGCTTTCTTTTTGGACTCTGCCTCCCAGGGTGCAGAAGAAAAGGCCAGGCCTGGGCTGCAGCACCCCACAGCCTGTTTTGCAATGGGAACAAACAGAGAGTGGAGCGTGGAATAGAGGTTGTGACCGAGGCAGGGAATTCAGCTTTTCCAGGCCTTGGTTTTTCCACCCTTGTGAAGGGAGCAAAACAGCCTTTCTCGTGGGCAGTTCGAGGAACTGCACAGGGCCCCAAGGCAAGGACATGATGGTGCTGGGATCACAGCAGGACAGAAACCCCAGCTTGAGCCCATGGTGACTTCGCCTTGGGATGCTGTGTCCCATTTTCAGGGCAGCGACTACAGAGCCAGGTAGGCTGAGCAGGTCAGGAAGTTCTGCCGCTCCTTGGCTTCAGTGCAGCTTTCTGTGATGTGGACTCCTAGCTCGAGGTCCTTTGGCCTCACAGGAAGCATGCAGAGCCAGTGGATATGAGAACGCCCTGGCACTGTGGGTGGCTTAGGGGACAGGAGGTCGCTATTCTGGTGCCTTAGGAGAGTGTCAGATTAGGAACCACAGAATCAGGCCAGGAGGGGCTGCTGTGCGCTGCATTGAGTCCCTGCTGTGGCTCTGCCAGGAGGCCCAGGCCCCAGCACACCAGGAGCAGGTGCCTGACCCCTCCCCACAGCCTCCCTGCTGCGGGGACTCTGCTGCCAGGAAGATTCTTCTGCAGAGGATCTGTCGCCCAGGCCATCCTCTCCCTTGCCAATGTGGTGCCCTCCCTGGTGCAACCTCCTTCCAGACACTGCTCTGGGGATATCACCTGCACGCTATGGCCACTTCCCGGGGTAAAGCTCTCCAGATCCTTGCTGAGTTCTGACCCCTTTTGGAGGGGCATCCAGAACCAAATGCAGTTTCCGGGGTGTTGCAAGCCCAGGGCATGGAGTCATACGACCAGGTTCCCCATGATGCCACCCCAGGTGTCCCCCTATCCTAGGTGGCTCTGCTGACCCCTGTCCCTGTAGCCTGTGCTCAGGTTTCCGAGCAGAGATCCATGTTCCCTGTGTTCAGCCATGACTCCAAGTCCTGCCTCTCCTGCAGGCCAACTCCACTCCCTGCCAGCCTTGCTTCTTGCATGGATCTTGAAACCACCCATCCTCACCGCCTTTGTTGCTCTCCCACCATTGTTTCCAGTGTCGTCCAGCTCTCTGACCTCAGCTTTGTTCGTCCAGCAACTTCTGCAGTCCCTCTTCCCCTGCTGTGCAGTGATCATCCAAAACTTCTCACATAATTCCCAACTTCATGCCCTCCCTCAGGGGAAGCCCAGATCCCTCCAAGCTGCCTAAGAGTTTGCTGGGGCCCCCATAACAAAGTGCTACCTAGATAGCTTCAACAGCAGAAATCTCTCTCCCCATCACAGATACTGGAAGCCTGGGGTCAGGGTGTTGGCAAGGTCAGTCCCTCTGAGCAGGCTGATAGAGAACCCCTGCCTGGCCTCCACCCTGGCTTCTGGCAGCAACCTGTGGCTCCTTGGCTTGCAGATGAATTGCCATCTGCTTCCTCCCTGTCATGGCAGCATCCCAGTGCTGTCCCCAGCCTCCCTTCTCAGCAGGCTCTGAGCCTTCTGTGTGCTGCCCACTGGATGGCCCAACTTCCTGCCATCCTCCTCTTCGCATTCAGACCCCAAACTCAGGGTGAGTGCCTGGCCATTCCACCCTTCCTGGGACCTCACATGAACCCCACCAGGCCCCAAGTGGCGCTGCCTCCGGAGGTTTCCGTGTCTTGTGTCTCCAGGGCCCGCCTAGCCCAGCCTCAGCAGAGCCTGCTGGCCTGCACAAAGCCCGAAAGTCCATCAGTGGTTGAGAAACAAAGGGGCCTCTGGGACATCACCTGTCCCTGTGGCAGCGACTTCCCCAGCAGGCAGTCATCTGCGGAACCCACTGCTAGCTTTTGGTGCCCAGACTGATGCTGTGGGTGCCCCACTCAACCTTTCTGGAAGTCCCTCGGCAGTGGTCATCCTGCTCTGGTCTAGCTTCCCGAGGCCAGGAGGACCCGGTCCACCTGGTCTTTCCCCCAGTGCCTGGTGCCATTTGCTCTGGGGCCCTGAGCTCTTACAGCTGCCCCTGCAGCAGCTTCCTGTCTGTCGTCAGAGTCCCTGCCTGGGAGGTAAAAGAGCATGGGTGTCGTCCTCAGCCAGTGACCTACACATGCTAGACACTGGGTGCCACATTTGTGCCAGAAGCACAAAGCCAAGCCTTTTGTACACCTATGGTCCCCCAGCTCCTCTGTGAACAGCAAGGCCACACAGCACAGCTCCGGGAAGGAGGACAGAGAAAGTGGGTCCTAGTCACAGCCTACCCTCACCGGGTCGGTGCTGACCCTCAGCCTACAGGAAACTGGGGCAGGTTGGGTGCCAACCACACACCCTGGGGCTGGCTGCAAATGCCTGGGACCCCCGCTCAGCTCCTGATACTTCCTCAGTGACACCCACTAGGTGTCTCCTGTTTCCTGTCCCCATCCGCCGACAGCACCAGGGCCCTGTGACAGAGGACAGAGCCTGGACATCAGGGGCACACATGATTCACATCCTCCCATGGTCCAGGGACTCAAGGCAGCCCCCACAGGTCTCTCTGTGACCCCAGCTGGGTCCAGGGAAGGCTCTCATGACATTAGAAATTATGGCCAGACAAGCCGCGGTGTCCTGGGCCCTCTGAGGGTGAGAAAGGGCAGTGTCGGTGCTGGCTGTGAACCTCGGGCTGAGTCCTGAGTCGGGGGGGCTGTGTCGCCCAGGCCTGGGAGTGGGAGGTGGGACAGTGGGGTGGCAGCCTAGCCCAGCCCAGCCTGACCTGCCAAGGGAAGCGGCTCTGGTCTCGGCCCTGCCAGCGGTCACTTCACATCAGACACAGCTGCTTCTGTTTTGACTTGCTCCAGCACAAATCATTTTTAAAACCTGGGCCGCAGAGTTCCAGGCTGTGGGGCCTGCCAAGTTCATGGTGCCCCTGTGTAGTCATTAATACTTCGCTCCCAAATTTATTAGTCTTGAAGCCTTCTTATGAGTTACAGCCCCTGTGCCACAGACTCCCCCGTCCATCACCACAGACTTGGCATCCCCCACACCGCACCAGCTTCCAGAGAAGCCACCACTGAGGAGCCCGTCCTGCCCAACCAGGCCTTTCCTCTGCCAGGCACAGCAGGCAGGGGAGGGAGCGGGGCTAGCATCAGGGATTGCCTTTGAGAGGACCGGGGCAAGGTGTCCCTGCTGTCCTCCAGCTGGTGCCTCAAAGGCTCGAAGACCACTCTGTGGGTGAGGACAGGAGCCAGCCCAGGGGTCAGCTCCGGGAGAAGAGGCCGTTTGGCCTGGATGATGCAGAGGTGGACAGGGCCGGTATGAGCGTGGCTGAGGAGTCTGGGGCCTCACCCTCAGACCGGAGGTCCCCGTGTGGCACAGATGTTGGGGATGGAACCCAGGCTGTCAGGCCATGGGAGCAAGCAATCCTGCAAGCAGGACAGGTCCCCACCCAAGGCTCCTCATACACTGCGCAGGAGTTGGGGTATATTGGCAAGGAAAGGAAGGAGGTGCCGAGAATCAGCTTGGGCCTAGCCCAGGTGACAGGAGGGCCAGTCGCCAAGTTGGAGGATGTGAGAGGGAGAAGCCAAGTTCTATTGCAGACGAGTTAAATTAGAGGAGGCTGGAGGTCATCCAGCAGATGTCTGGGGACAGTGTCCAGGCCGATCACTGCCCAAGAGAGGTCTAGGCTGAAGGTCACTGGGTTATTTATCAACAGCTGGGGTGAGGACATGAGCTCCTCAAATTTGCAGGCAACACAGAGACAGGAGTGGACTCGATGCCTGGCTCACAAAGCTGTTGGGAGTGGGGTTTGCACTGAAGATTGAAGCCCCATGTGGGTGTGAGGGCTGGCCTGACCCTGTGCCTGTAGAAGAGACTTGGGCCTCTACAAAGGGTGGTTTCTAGGTACAGCTGGAGGATGTGGGCCACTTCCAGGGCCTTGCAGGGCAGTGGGAAGAAGGGAAGAAAATTACCAGCTCTGTCCCCGCCTCCGCCTCCCTGCTGGCCCACCTGAGCCCACACTCAGCTGTTCAGCGTGGAAACCAGGAAGGTACAGCTTG
Organism: Fukomys damarensis; assembly: GCF_012274545.1. Lineage (NCBI taxonomy): Eukaryota > Metazoa > Chordata > Mammalia > Rodentia > Bathyergidae > Fukomys > Fukomys damarensis. The sequence continues at coordinate 25,591,665 of NW_022900937.1, read as the reverse complement.
GCAGGGGCTCCCCACAGAGGAGGCAGCTCAGGAGGGAAGGTAGCAGCAGGCAGGCAGGAAGGCCCTTCAGCCTCGCACACAGCAGGCTGTGCCTACAGCAAGCACATAGGTGGCTCCCTAAGCAGAGCCCAGGGTCTCCGCTGTCCTCCTTGAAGGCAAGGCAGAGGCTCTACCCTCTGGCCTCACTGAGGGCCAAGAAAAGGAAGCTGCCTCAAAGCTCATTCTCAGAACTGCCCTATACCGCAATGGGAGTTCTGTCCCCAGAGGAGTGTGGCCACAGTGCAGAGGGTCACAGGAGAGAAGACATGGTGGAGAAGGCCATGGAGGAGGGGAGAAGACCATGGAGGACAGGCAGGCGCTGATGTGGTCCTGCACTAGGGGTTGGGACACGGTTCAGGTGCCTCTGTCCTGTCCCCCTCTGTGTCACCTCCTGGAGCTGTGGAACCACCTAGCCCAGCCACATCAAGTCCACAAGTGCCTCCCCAGTGCATCCCTGGTGCAGATGGAGAAACTCATGTCTAGTGAGGGGATGGGACCCAGTCAGGCTCCCACGGCTGGCTAGTGGCAGCACCAAGACCCCCCAGAACAAGTGACCAGCTCACTGCCTGACCCTGTGGCCCAGTGGCTCTGCACTTCTGCTGCCTATTGGGAGTGGCCATAGCGTGGCAGCAGCGCTGCTGGCTGAGGCGGGGTAGGCCCCAGAGCCAGTGCCAGGCACACCTCTGACCAAAGGCGTGGAGAGCACTGGCCAAGAGCGCTCTGAAGAGCCAGCCTGTGCACACTGGCGTGACCACATAGTGCACCTGTAGCACCAGGTGTGTCAGGAAGGTAGCATCTGTTTCCTGCTGACCTTGGCCCCTCCAAGAAACTCGGGTGCAGACTGGGATCTGGGACAGCCCTGAGGAACTCCCACCTTCCAGAGAAGTCTGATTCACTGGCTCCTGAGCACCTGTCACCTCCGTGACTTAGGAGAGTGGGTGTCTTTATTCCCACTTTACAGGGAGGGTCAGAAGCCAGAGGGCCCTTGGCTCTGTATGGTGGAGTTGGGGTTTAGAGCCTTCCCTGTGCCTAGGATCTGGGGACCTGGAAGGCTGGGGAGCAGCCCGAGCTCAGCCTGGTGGTTGCTGTAAGAGCCTGAGGTCCTTGTCCTGTCCTCTTCCAGCCTTGCTGGGACCCTCCCAATTATCTCCTGCCCCCACCGTTCCTCTGTCCCTTAGTCCTGTTACCCCAAGGAGCTGCACCTCATCTTCCTGCCTGAAGTCTGGCCCTTTCTATAGCATGTCCCCGTGACCTTGGGAGCAGCCCCTCCACACCTCATTGCCCTTGGGGCAAGGCCTTGCTCCTTAGGATGAAGTGCAGGACTCCCCCTGCTTTTCCCTCCTGCTCCCAGGCCACTCTGAGAAGCTCAGATCGCCTCAGGAAGCCCCTGCCCCCTCCCCTCAGGATGAGCCCAAGCAGGTGTCCCTGCCTTGAGGAGCTCCCTGTGTAGCAGCTGTTTAGACTTAGCAGCAAAGTGCAGTTTGGACTTACGACCTGCCTGCTGCTCAGACTTAACGACCCATTTTGTTGCGTACAGTTCTGTACGTCTTGTCGATAGAGCCTCACTCTTTTTTGTACAGTACACCTTATACTGTAGTTTTGCTTATTGTACTGTACAGTACTGTGGTTTCATGTTACACATTACAGTACTGCATGAAGACTTATGCAAATAAAAGCACAATCAAGTTGGAGTTTCCTTTGACCATTCCTTTGGTCTGAACGTTGTAATGTACATACTATCTATGAGTCCTTATTCAGCAACCCGTTCATTCAATAACCTCATCACCAGAATGGAGGTTGGTCAGTAAACGGAAAGCTCTGTGAGCCTGATGTGTTTTAGGCACATTCACTAAGCATGTTGCACAAATAAACACAGCGTTCATGAAAAGGCAGATGTCTTCAAAATATATATTATTTCTATAATGTCTTATGCTGGGAAAAATAAGCTACCTGACATCTTTTGCATATTGAGGCCAAAAAAAAAAAAACCCCTCAGTGGTCAAAATAGACATCTATGGTTTGACTGTTTTAATGCGGAGGGGTTTGCAGCACAGTCTTTATGAGATCTGTTGATCACATGATACAGGCAGAACAGCTGTGCCAAAGGGCCAGAAAAATTTCCCAGCACACTCTTTCTGTGGGGCTCACTTTGAAGGAGTACTTGCTTCCAGCAGTTCCTCAGATGACAATAGAACTGATTCATTTAAAGGAAAATAAAGTCTCAGCTACAAACAAACTCTTTAGAAGTCATGTTACCTTTGAAACTTTTTGATGCATAGAAATCCCTCCTATCACATGGCTTCACCTACTTCCTCAAGGGCTAAATACAGACTTCTGAACCATAGGAGACAGTTGGACAGTTGTCCCTATTAGTCTTGGCTCTGTGATTGTTTCACGTGTTTAACGTCTATCTTACATTCCTGGCTAGCAAGCTCCTGTACTGCATACTTTAGATGTCCTTCCATCCTCCAAGCTGTTTACTGCAGAGGTGGACAGAGCTGTGGCCCCATTATTGCCAGTCTCACTGTCAAGGATATCTGGCATCTCTAGTGATTTTCAGAGTCAGGTGGTCCATAGCTCTGTGATATCTCACTAGTAGTACGTATTTCAGTTTCAGTGATCCGCAGAAGCTTCTTCATTAATGGGCCAGAATTGCACATTCCAAACATAGCTTCTAGAAATATCAACCGGGTGATCAATGTAACCTTGAAAAATTCATGGAAGCTGCTAAGATGCCAGGAAAGGGTATGTGAAGAAATACAGGAATAGACACTATTGATCTGCTAAAGATCATATCTGGATTGCATCTGTTTTATAATCGTGATTATTGGTGAGCACTTTCTATATCATTGAAATAGCATAAAGATATCCTAGATTTTCTGAATAATTTTCATTCTTGCCTTTTCTGACGTGCGGGATCAGTATTACCTGAACCCAGATGATGTGATGATTTATTGGTGGCTGCTGTGTTTTATTCTAAAAATTACTGGACAGCACAAGTTAGGAAAAACAAATCACTTTCATTGAACTGTTTTGATAATATGATGTCTAATATTGACATACTATGGTTAAAAGACCTACCTGGTTACTGACTATTGGCCCTGCTGCTCAGACCTACAACCTTTTATTCTTTTTCTTTGTACAGTTCTCTACATCTTGTTGATAGAGCCTCAGTGTCTTTTTTGCACGGTACACCTTGTTTATGCAGGACTATAATTTTTGCTGATTGTACTGTATAGTATGATACTGTAGTTTCTTGTTCTGTTACACATGGTACTGCATGGAAGAGTTGTGCAAATAAAAGCAAAGCAAGTTGGAGTTTCCTTTCACCATTTCTTTGTTCTGATTTTTTTTTTTTTCCCAGTACTGGGGATTGAACTCTTCAGGGCCTTTGCACTGAGCTACATCCCCATCTCTTTTTTTATTTTTTATTTTGAAGGAGAGTCTCACTCAATCACTGAGTTGCTCAGACTGGGCTTAACCTTGCAACCCTCCTGTCTCAGCCTCCCAGAGTGCTGGGATCACAAGCATGTGCCATCATACCTGTCTTGGCCCAGTATTTCTTTTAGACCTTGTACCCATGTCATCCTGTGACCTGGACAGCTTTTCACACCTTTCTTATTCTCCCAGTAGCTCTTAACTTTGTACCCACTGCGTATAGGGATGGGAGTCTGCAGCCCCAGAAGCTGGGAAGCCCACAGGGGTACCGAGCCTCAGCGTGTCATCACACTGCCCCAGCCCCTGTGGCTGGCTGTGGGTTCCTGCCAACAGGACTTGAGAGGGCAGCATTTCTGGGAACCCTGGTGGATTTAGAGACACAAGCATCTAGGCAGAGAAAGTCCCACTGATTCCACCTGGCTCACCTCAGATACAGGGATTCAGGACAGCAGAAAGGGGCCTCCTGGGTCAGGTTTTTAGGCAGCTGTGCCATCAGGATCTTGGTCCCAGGCAGGGGCTTCTGGGAGATAGGTTCCATGGATGGGAGGAGGTTGGGCACTGTGACGTGGCCACAACCACTGTCTCTCAGACTGACGAACATCCCTGTCACCTTCCGTCCCCACCCCACAGATGCAGCTGTGAATGATGACATGAACAGCTATATCAGCCAGTACTACAATGGGCCCAGCAGCGGTAAGTGTGGGCAGACACAGCATAGCCCAATGTCCGAGCTCCAGGCCTGCGCCCCATTGCCCCCTGTGCCATCCCTGCGGGCAGAGCTAAGGGTGAGAGTGCCTGGAGCTGTGGCTGCCACCAAAACCTGCAGCTGGAGTGGGGTTCAGGGCCCAAGCCAGGGGTGCCAGAGTGAGCGCTCCCCACGATCACTGACCCAGGAGAGAGCTTGAGGCTAGGGTGGAGGGTCCTTCCTGTGTCACAATTCCTTACACTAGGGAGTCTCTGGAAAGCCTAATGGTTTTGATGCCCAGGAAAGACTGGGTTTTAAAGTAGCACCTTAGCAGCATCTTACTTTTCTGCATCTGATATTGTAGACCTTCAGTGTAGGATTCACAACCCTTAACATCTAGCAGGCCCCGTTGTAAGGACAGAGTATTAAGTTGACCAGGTCTCAACCAATGCTAGTTCCAAAGACTACCATTTCGAGACTAGGAACCTCTCAAATCTATTCCCCCACAGCACTGAGGAGAAACCTTCCATCCCACACCACTGTGGCCATGCCCAAGATTTCTCACCTAGAGAGCCCCAAGTGTTCCCCATCTGCTCCTGCAGTGTGTCCCCAGAAGCCAGTCAGTCGCCCGTGACCCATTTAAAACTTGAACAACTACAACAGAGAGACACAAGTATCTTTGTCCCAGAGCAGCACTGTTAGGTGGACGGGGCTAGGCTGCTGTGGTGAAAAGCTTTGCTTCTTGCTCAGTTTATATAAGCCACAAAGACCACAGGAGGTAGTCAGGGCTCTGCTACCAGTCCACCTCACTCCATCACCCAGCAACAGGGCAGCTACCCTTGGCTCTAGAACTCTTGGGTTCAACAAGATGGGAGTGGAGGTTACAGCCAGGTTCTCCCAAAGCTGCCCTGCACCGTAGCTGCCTCTTGGATGCTCAGACAAGCCATGCCTGCACCCTAATCTGTCCCCACCTCCCTAGATGCTCAGAGCTTTAGAATCCACCGAGCAGAAGTGCTCAAGCCCACTGCCCTCTCCAAAGGCCAGTGAGGTGTGGCCAGTGGTGACCGTGTGGTCTCCTCTCTTACAGACAGCGGGGTCCCAGAGCCAGCGGTGTGCGTAGTCACCACAGCTGCCATAGACATCCACCAGACCAATGTCTCCTCAGACCTCTTCTCGATAGACACACCTCTGAAGCTCGGTGGCAACAGCACGGGCGCCAATGCCACCTCAGAGAGCGCCTCCCGCTCTGCCCAAAGCTCAGCGACCCAGGCCCAGAGCAACAGCAGCCAGACACTGGGCTCCTCCACGGACTGCAGTGTGGCCCGGGAGGGGCCATCCTCAGAGGCCACGCCAGTGGCCCTTCCACCGCTGCCACCCCAGCAGCTAACAGCCCAGGACCTGCTGTCCTCCGTGTCTGAGAACCCCTACCCTCCCCAGAGGGCCTTGGACCCAGCGCCCCTCACACAGCCCACTCCGCAGGGCTCAGCCCACACCAGCCCTGAGCTGGAGCGGAGGGTCTGTCTGTTCAACAGGAAGAACCAGGAGGGCTTCACTGTGGTGCAGATCCAGCCTGTCCTACACTTCCCACCCACTGGCCCGGTGCTGGAGGAGAAGCTCAGGTCTCTGGAATCTAAAGAGCAGCCGCTGCACAGGGTCCCAGAGGCCTAAGCCTGCAGGGAAGAGGGACACAGCCATCTTGAACCTTGCCCGGAACCCAGGCCACCGAGGGCCACACATGAGGCAGGGATCCTGCCTGGCCTCCTTCAGGGTGCTGTGGTCTCCAGGGAGGTGACCCAGGCCAGGAGGTCACCGGCCTCAGACCTCAGGGCCCAGAGCCGCGCCTCCTCTTGGGAGGGTGGTGCTCCTGGCCGGGTTTTAGCCGTTTCTACAAAGCCAGTGGGCGGCCCAGCCTCCGCAGGGCAGAGTGCGGGCCAGCTCAGCCTCTTCCGTGGCCTTTGTCCTGACGCCCACCCCAGACTCTCGGGGACAGCACTGTGAGCAGGGGCAGCTCAGCCCCACCCCAGCATCCTGCCGGGAGCCCTGGGTGGAGAGGACGCCTGCCCTATCTGTCCCCATTCTCTGGCATGAGCGTCCTGATCTCTTAAAGACAAACATAGTCTTCACATCTGACGGAGGATAGATCTGGAACTAGGGGTCCTGGGGGTAGGGAGACAGCCATTTTCCGCCCTCGGCTTTAATAAAAACCAGCTGCACTGAAATGCCTATTGTGGAGGTTTTCCTTTGGCTGCAGCCTGGGTGCTGTGTCCAGAGTTGCCAATACTGGTCTGGGCAAGCCCACCGGGGCCCACCTCCCCTCTGCAGCCCTGAGGCCTTTGCAGAGGGGGCCCTGCACCTGTCTGCACCCACAGGGAGCTCAGCAGTCTGTCCTCCCCAATGATCCCAGGCAGCCCCCTGACCCATTTAAAACCCCAGGGGACCCCACACAGCCCACAGCCTAGAGCCCTTCCTGGGGTGCACTCCACCCAGTACACACGTGTGGCATAGTTGGCTCTCTTCACCCCTGGCAGCAGTCTTGGACATGGCCTTTCTACTCCCAAAGTACCCATCCCTGCCCATCACCACCTTGCCCATGCCGAGGTCTCTGTGGGGCTAAGCTGCTGCCGCCTCTGGCCAGGCTAAGCCTTGGTCCCACTCTTCCATCTCGTTGTCCTGGGCAGTTTTTTTAATTCACTAAGTTTATTGGTATGTTTTAGGTATACAGTATGTCCTCCCTCGTTTAATAGCCATCAGTTGGTTTTGTGTTTATGACTGTGTTTTCTTTTATATATGTGGGAGTCCTGCTGCTCACCCATTTGTGACTTGACTCCAGTCTCCTTTCCCTCTGTCCCTTCTCCCTCCACTTTGGGTGACTGTCCCTTTATCCCACCTGCCCATGCTCTGGGTCTGCTCTCTTCCTGACTCCCAAGTCCCCTTGTGCTCACTCTGACCATGTGGTCATCCTATGGGGTAGGTGGCCAGTTTTCCCTGCCTGCCTCCCTCTGCTGGAACCAGAACCCAGGCCACAGGCCTGAGCACAGCCATCAGGGAAGATGCTGACCTGGAAGAGGGGAGGGAATGTCCATGCGCAGGCACAGGGCACCCTCCCAAAGAGTGGGGAGATCAGCAGCTGTCAGAAGGTGTCAGCGGTGGCTGTGTCCGATTGGACCACTCTCAAGGCACAGCCAGAAGACCTGCATGGGGCGGCTGCAGCACCAGGAGGTACACAGCTGTCCCAAAACCCTAGGTCATCAGCAGTCACACTTCCATTCCTGAGCCCCTGTGGAGGTCAGAGAGGGTGAGGAAGCTGCCTAGCGAGAAAGGCTAGGAAATGAGCCCAGGTCTGCATGGGACCCCCAAGCTCCCAGAGCTCTTAAAGAAAGTGGCCACTCCACTTTTGCCCTGTGATGGGCTGGACTTGTAATCTGCAGGAGTCAACAGGGTCTATGAACTAATGGTCTACACCCACTAGGCTATTAAAGGCCACTTTCCCAGCCAGGCCCAGCTGAGCTGTGACCACCTCTTTGCCAAGTGTGCCACCCAGCTTATGAGCCACGCTGGCTGCTCAGCAAGTCAGTGAGGTGGGCCAGTGTCCAACACCACTCCTCTGTAAGGGCCCTGGCTCCAGGGAGGAGCCCAGTCCACAGTGGAAGCCAGAGCCTCCTGCAGCTTCCCTACCTGGACCATAGGGCTAAGAGGTTGCCACTTTTCCCCCTTTTTGTTTGCTGTGCTCTGTTTTATAAGAGCTTGACTTTTCTCAGGGTGCTTACAAATCATGCTCACTGTTGCCTTCATGGGGACAAGGATGGGGACAAAAGTAACAAGCCCCTGCCTCTCTGTGTCCTGAGTCCCCGGCAGTCATAGCTTAAGAGGTACAGAAAGAACAGCTGAGTGCCTGCCTGTGGGCACCTAAGGCCTCTAAGAGAAGGGAGCCTTGAAAGGGGGATTTTAAAGGACCAAGAGTAGCAGAATCCCCTCTTGTGTCTGTGATTTATGACAGCAGTTTTTGTGGTATAGTTAGTTTCAACACTGAGCTGCAAAACTGACCCACTTCTGGGAAAGGTGACCAGGGAATTTTGATTGTCTTTGACTTAAAGCCAGGTGTCAACCACTAAAAGCAATGGCGATGCCGTGGGGATGGCAGGGCCATGGTGCATGCCAGAGCCACAGTGTGGGAGGTGAGGCAGGTGGGAGGCAGAGGGCACCGTGGGAAGGAGCAGCAGTGAGGGAGACAGCGTGGCAAAGGTCACTAAGGTCCTGCACCCCAGGCTGAGCCGGCACTCATCCTTTGATGAGCCCGGGGCAGCGCCTTCTAGTGGCTGCAGAGCAAAGGTCAGGGCAGAGGTGGTGCAGGGAGGAGGGGCCAGGCAGAGGATGAACGGGTTGTTGAAGAGACCTGGCACTGTGGAGGTCTGGGAGGGTGGTAGAGGGAGGAGAAGCTACCTGGCACCGTGGGCAGACAACACCAAGGACAGGGAAGAAGCACGCCACGCCTTCTTCCGCCAGACCCCATGACTGCAGTTCCCAGGGCTGGTCCTCCAGGCTGAGGGTACAGGAAATGGAAAAGCTGCAGCTCCACAGCTCCTCTGGGCACCATAGCCTGGAATGATTGATGGCCAGTGGGCGGCTGGGGCCTAGTACATGGGCCCAAGCACTGCCTGCCCAGCCACCTTTCAGAGGGCCACCCTGGAGCCTTGGGGAGCCATCTGGGTGCTCCCAGAGGGAGGAGGTAATGGTTGCCACCTCCTGCAGGAACAGTAATGGCTCCCATTTCCTGCAGTGACCACCCCCCTTTAACAGAGAACTGCAAAGTGGGCACTCTTTTCTCCACTTTGCCCAGTAGGAAACAGGCAGAGAGATTCAAGTAACCTGCCCAAGGCATGCAACTAGTGAACTGCTGTGGCGGGATTCAAACCCAGGCCCATCTGGGGCAATGCCACACTGGATTCAAAGGATAGCAATAGACAGAAACAGGCTCTGCAGCCCCGTGGCCTTCTGGGGGCTCATGAGCTGTGACCACCTCTTTGCCAAGTGTGCCACCCAGCTTATGAGCCACTCTGGCTGCTCAGCAAGTCAGTGAGGTGGGCCAGTGTCCAACACCACTCCTCTGTAAAGGCCCTGGCTCCAAGGAGGAGCCCAGGCCACAGTGGAAGCCAGAGCCTCCTGCAGCTTCCCTACCTGGACCATAGGGCTAAGAGGTTGCCACTTTTCCCCCTTTTTGTTTGCTGTGCTGTTTTATAAGAGCTTGACTTTTCTCAGGGTGCTTACAAATCATGCTCACTGTTGCCTTCATGGGGACAAGGATGGGGACAAAGGTAACAAGCCCCTGCCTCTCTGTGTCCTGAGTCCCCGGCAGTCATAGCTTAAGAGGTACAGAAAGAACAGCTGAGTGCCTGCCTGTGGGCACCTAAGTCCTCTAAGAGAAGGGAGCCTTGAAAGGGGGATTTTAAAGGACCAAGAGTAGCAGAATCCCCTCTTGTGTCTGTGATTTATGACAGCAGTTTTTGTGGTATAGTTAGTTTCAACACTGAGCTGCAAAACTGACCCACTTCTGGGAAAGGTGACCAGGGAATTTTGATTGTCTTTGACTTAAAGCCAGGTGTCAACCACTAAAAGCAATGGCGATGCCGTGGGGATGGCAATTTGGAAGGAGCCGCAGTGAGGGAGACAGCGTGGCAAAGGTCACTAAGGTCCTGCACCCCAGGCTGAGCTGGCACTCATCCTTTGATGAGCCCGGGGCAGCGCCTTCTAGTGGCTGCAGAGCAAAGGTCAGGGCAGAGGTGGTGCAGGGAGGAGGGGCCAGGCAGAGGATGAACGGGTTGTTGAAGAGACCTGGCACTGTGGAGGTCTGGGAGGGTGGTAGAGGGAGGAGAAGCTACCTGGCACCGTGGGCAGACAACACCAAGGACAGGGAAGAAGCACGCCACGCCTTCTTCCGCCAGACCCCATGACTGCAGGTCCCAGGGCTGGTCCTCCAGGCTGAGGGTACAGGAAATGGAAAAGCTGCAGCTCCACAGCTCCTCTGGGCACCATAGCCTGGAATGATTGATGGCCAGTGGGCGGCTGGGGCCTAGTACATGGGCCCAAGCACTGCCTGCCCAGCCACCTTTCAGAGGGCCACCCTGGAGCCTTGGGGAGCCATCTGGGTGCTCCCAGAGGGAGGAGGTAATGGTTGCCACCTCCTGCAGGAACAGTAATGGCTCCCATTTCCTGCAGTGACCACCCCCCTTTAACAGAGAACTGCAAAGTGGGCACTCTTTTCTCCGCTTTGCCCAGTAGGAAACAGGCAGAGAGATTCAAGTAACCTGCCCAAGGCATGCAACTAGTGAACTGCTGTGGCGGGATTCAAACCCAGGCCCATCTGGGGCAATGCCACACTGGATTCACAGGATAGCAATAGACAGAAACAGGCTCTGCAGCCCCGTGGCCTTCTGGGGGCTCAGCCTCCCACCGAGCCCCATGGCCAAGGAGACAGCAGGCTCAGGGCCAGCAGCCCCACGTGGCCACCACAGGTGACTTCTGCAGCCCTGGCCTGCTGCCCCCAGCGAGGCCTCATGATGCCCTGCCCAGCCCTGGGCCGGGCCTCAAACCCAAAGCTTGGCTTTCAGGTCAGTGAGCGGCAGGGCTATCACAGACCCCTAGTCTGGGTCACAGACCATGGCCTAGATTTCTCTCAGTGTGTTATGTTGGCTCCCTTCATGCCAACCCTCAGCCCATGAGTCCCTTCTCGCTCCAAGATAGCTTCTGCTCAGAGCCAGATTCATGAGACCTGGGCTCTCCCGGTGCTGCTTTCTCATCTCTAAGGAGAGGACATGAGAGAGGGCCAGACCTGTGGCACACTGTGCCCCCCAAAACCTGTGCAGAGTTGCTTAATCAGGGCCCCCAGCTACTCTGAGAGCTCAGCCAGCCAAAGCCAGGACTGGATGGACACCTCAGGGCTCTAAATTTGGGCCCCCAGCCCAGGTGCCAGGTCCTCAGCCCAGCCGTTTCCACCTGCTCTGTGGCTCTGAGCCAGGCCTGGCAGCCGCTCCCACCCACACAAACAAGAGCAATGGCTCCTTCGGGCCCCACCCAAGAGGCTGTGGGATCACTAATGACATAATGGAAAGGGAAGCCCTCTGCAGATGTGTCAAGGGAGACTTGGAGAGCATCCTCATGAATAATAGATGTCCAGGGTACGTGGCTGCCAGTGCTCAGCACTTCTGGAGTGGGGCCAAAAGAGGTGCAGTTATCCCATCTGTTGCCACCGATGGTTTAGTGGGAGGTGGGGTGTTGGGGTGTTAGGTTGTGTTATCTGTGTCCTGTCCGGATGCCATAGCTCGCTCTGGTGCCTACTCTGCTCACATGCCCCCACCAGCAAACTCAGAATTAGTCGACGAACACTCACTCCTCTCCCTCTTTCAGTTCTGGCCCAAACCTGGTTTCCCACAACCACCAAGTGAGGAAACCATCACCACTCTGGATTTTTTTTTCTTTTGGCTCTACTACTGAAAAGTTTGGTATTGTCTCCTGAATAATTAATTTAATTATCCAAAGGAAATGATGGAACATTTACTGCTAATTTATTGCAAGCTGACATAATTCTGCACAGAGCCCCAGGCACAGTACAGGGAGAGGCTGCCTACTCATCCTGAGACGAGCAAATGGGACTGACTACTGGAGATCAGTCGGGACATTAAACACTGTGATGGATGAGACAGGAGTCTTCAGACCTGGGATTTACAGGGCGCCTTGCACTGAGCACTGCGGGAGCCTCCTCAATATGAATTAAGCCTCAGGATGAGGGAGACCCACCTCCCCTTCTACTGCTAAAGGGGCACGGGTGCCTCGATGTGAGAATGGTGTGTGGACTGGACCCACCCCACAGGCTAAGCCCCTGCTACCTGAGCAGAGCAGTTCAGAATGGAGGGTGCGGGCTGAAAGGGGTCTCAGGAATTAAGATCCAGTCTTCACATACTCCACAGAAAGTTTGTTGCATTTCTGGGAACTCTTGACCTTTGTCGCGCTTTCTGCCATCTAAGCTGGCTGAGTGATGGCACCTTCTGAGCTTGGCTAGGCCAACACATTCCTTGCCTCTGCCCACCAGTAAGCATGGACTGAGTCCTCTGTGCTCCCATGGAAGGCGGAGGAGACTAGTCCAGCCCACAGACACAAGTATAAGTGGGAAGCTCTGCAGGCTCAGGTTCTCGGCTGCAGAGTGGGGATTAACACTGCACCATGTTCTGTAGCCACAAGACTGAACCACGTTGGGAAAGGGCTCATCACAAAGTCAGGGGAGAGCAGGCCCACAGGTGGCCACTGTCTCCATCTACCCCTGCACATCCACAGATCAAAGCTTAGTTCACACTGCCACTGACAGATGACAAAAGGACAGTGTCACAAGATGAGAACCCAGGGGTTCTGGTAACTAGCTAGGTGTCCCCCATGCAGCTCCACACCAAGGAATTTGGTAGAAATTCTACCAAGGATGCCGGCCACAGGAAGTAGAAAAGGTGAAGCCCTCAGGGCCACCTTGTCACCAATGCAACCACCACAGAGCAATAGCCAGCAGCCTCACGGTACATTCTCAACTCCACCACTGCTCGCTGCTCTCAGGCAGCACAGCTTAGGTGCCTGCCCTGGAGAAAGCAGGTTGGCACTTCCCGTCTTTTTATCCAGAAGTAGGGGCAGTGACCCTCACTCTGGGGATTACTGTCCTAGAGAAGGGTCCACAGTGCTTCTGACACGTCAGCTCTCAGGGACACTGACCAGCTGTGGGTGGTACCCCCATCCTAGCCTAGCTTTGTGACCTGGGGCTAATGGCTTCCTCTCCTGGGAAGCTCATCGCATGAGTATCTCCTACTCTTCCCCTCTGATGGGATGATGCTCACCAAAGTGCTGCGTAAGCCAAGGAGGATCACCAAGCCTTCAAGTGGACTCCCCACAAAGATTGAAAACAATCTGAAATTGTGGCCATAGATCACTCAGCAAAGGCAGTTTACAAGCTGTCAGTCGGGCCTTCGGCTAACCAGACCCATCTGTTACAATCAATACGATTCTCTGGGTTCCCAGTCTCTGCAGCCCAACTAATGTGGACCAAAACAAAACCCCTCAGCAAGGACAGCACAGAATGCAACCCAGGTGACCATCACTATTAGAGCGAGAGCACAAAGTGTGCCCACAGCAGGGGCATCCAGCCTAGACCAGGCCTGGCGGCAGCCTGGCTACCACACTGTCCCAGGAGGAGCATCCCTGCTCTCTGCCAGCCGCACCCACAGTCCTGGGCCCATCTCCATGGTCTCTCAGGGACCATTCCATAGATGAAGAGCTTTCAGCCAGACCCATCCAGGCAGCAGGCCAGAAGATTCCTGCCACAGTCCCCTAATCACATTCATCTCCTCTCCTCCCTCTGTCATGGCAAACGCACCATGGCCAGGCTGCTCTGCTAGATGCGGTGATGGGCCCTCCTCAGACACAGGCTCCCACTGCCACGGAGTGCTGCACTTGTGTGGAGGCAGGACCCCAGGAAGCCACACAGCTCCGTGTAGAACACTAGGTACACTGACACATTTCACTACGACACACAAGGAGCAGAAAGTATACTGAAGAGCACGAGTTTCTGTAAGGATTCAAGACCATGCCCTATGCCCACGGGACAAAAACAGCCATGCAGGGCCTGTGGCTGCTGACCTTTGTTAACATCTGCCTGGTACAGTTCTTCTGATTAGCTTTTTCTGCGGATCAAGAAGAGACCTCTATGGTGTGGCTCTCGTGGTACCATCACTGGCCCAGCTCTTAAAGGGCAAAGTTTGAAAAACTGGTCCCCAGGGAAGTCTTCCTATCCTGTCCATGTCCTCTACAAACTTGCCTCATCTACCACTCTCAGCTCACGCCCCAGCTCCCTCACAGCCTCAAGGACCCATGTGAGCTCTGAGCCATTTCCACTTCTGCCCCATGGAATGGCCTTGGCTGCCCACTCAGGACCCTTTGCAATCCACACCAGTACCAGCCCTCTGTGATTGCTTGTCCTTCTCTCGTCCTTCCTGGGAGATAGGAAGTCCTCATGGGCAGTGCCTCTGCCTCCAACACCCACAATCCCAGCCAGGAGTTCATTCTACTGTGAAGACCAAGGCCAACTCTCCAGGGCATTTGCCCCAGGTCCTACCCACACAGCAAGCAAGACACATCCCCACGGTGCTGCTGAGAGCATGCAGGAGCAGGAAAATGTGCTCATAGCTGCAGAGAAACTGGGCAAGGCCACCTTAGAAGCAGCTGATTGATCCACATGGCCGGGTCCAGGACTGCTCAGTTCTGCACTCACAAGTTGGCCCAGATGGCTATGCCGCCTGACGGTCTAGAGCTTCAGGGTTCCCACACAGACACTGCTTAGAGGGACTCTCCATTGCTCTCCTCTCTCTCACTAAAAGAAGGGTGACACACCGGGGTCATCAACTTCTAAAGGTGCCTCACAGCAAGCAACTGAATCAATAAAAGTCCCCATCTCTGAGGAGGGCTCCTCTGGCCATGCGACAGGCTGGTGGCCCCTCCCCACTGGGTCATGTCGCCACTCATCTCTCCCGGTACACCTCTGTCTTCCTAGGGCAGCCACCGTCCACATTCCCTCCTGCCTGGCCAGAGCCGCACTGCTTCCCTTCCTGACTGCACCCTACTCACCCATGGTCCCTGGCATGGCACGGACCCTGGCTATGTCCTGGGGGACAGAGAGGTCGCCAGAGGTGTGCACCATGGGACCACCCAAGGCCAGGGCTTTAAACATGGGTAATAATGCCACATTGTTTGCTTAAGAGGCGCTGCTGCCTCTTATTCCCCACTCCCCCCGCTTTATGGACACAGAACTGATAAAATCTTAAAGTGAAAGAGAAAATTAAATTTACCTTAAGCCAAATGAGTACCCTCAGCAAAGTCAGGCCTGCTTTTGTCATATTAGCTGCAGTTTTCTGAAGATTTGAGTATCTTTAAGGTAAGTCATGCTTTAGCTGGACTTTTCAAACTCCAAGCTCGCCCATCTAATTCAGCTCACCAGCCACCAATCAGTTAGGCTGAGTAGGCTCGTGGGAACTTCGTGCTTTCAATCTTACCTAAAACACACCTTCCACAAACAAGGCAGCTGAAGGAAGTCAAAATCTTTACCTCCTTTCCTCTTTTTCTTTATGAAACTAAGCATATTTTGGATAGCAGTTGACAGTTTTAAAACTGTGGCAAGGCTTTATTAGAGATCTTATTACAGAATTAGAAAATCTCCAAAAAATTGTTTGCAATCACAATTAAAAACAAACAGTACTAGTCCCATTGGAAAGTATTCTGGCTGCAGTTAGAATTTTTTCCTCAAATTGTATATCTCTGATTTCAGCTGATACTTTCACATAGATTTTCTTCTTACGGCACAATCATGATTCATTTTTTCTTCAATAGCTCAGTCATTTCAGGAACTACCTACAAAAAAACCACCACCAACAGTTAAGTGAGTAATTGACCTTCCCGTGGTCGAACACAGCACCTGATCTGCACCTGAGGCCAAGAGCAGAGAACCAATCACTGCAGGGCCCCAGGTGCCACCCCCACCATGCAGACCTCACCCTGACTCCTCCCACCTCACCCACAGGAGATGGATAAACCTGGATGCAGGAGGGCAGGGCCCAGGGCCCACTCACAGCTGAGGGCTCTTTCTCTAAAGAAAACAGGATGAGTTTCTGGTCTGGCTGAGAGAAGTTGTCTTTTCTGTTGTCATGCTCTTCCTGGGACACTTCACACATCCTGCATCCTGACTCCTTGCAGAGTTCACTCCAGAGCCTTTGGCTAGTCAGGCCCCTGCCAACCTCCTCTGGTACCAGTTCTTGCACTGTTCACCCACCCTATGTACCACAAAGACCCTGGCTGCATTCTCAACACTCTACTGAGATTCAGCACTGAACATTCAGTGTCACCACTTGTCATTAAAATCAAGACCTGGGCAAGTGTGGCAGCAAGAAACCACAGCGAGGGAAACTGAGTCCATTCCTGCTCTAAAAGGGTAGTGCAGGGGCTGCTTTGTAACTGCCCAGACCACAGAAGGGACTGCAGGGGAACAACACACGGCCCAGCCACCTGTGTACTGTATCAATTTCTCAACCTTGCCGGCCTGCAGACTGCCCTCGTGCACCCAGCTGAATGCAGCACTGATGAATACAGCCTCTCAATTATTTAGAAGAGCTACATTCCCATTAGGTGCAAATAATGTGTTCGTACAAAATTTATTAAGGAAATTGTCGACATGTTGTTTCTTCTGAATGTCACTTTGTCTTCAGCCTATTAAAAGGCCCATGTTTACCAGGGAGCCACAGGCATTTGCTCAGGGGTGGCATTAAGTGCTGGCACCACATCCCCTGCTTTCCTCAGCAAAGGGACCATGATATCTCATGCCAGTCACACAAATAACATGCTCACCCAGCCATGTCACAAAAAATAGGCTGGAGCCCAGCTTCTTTCCCAGGAGGTTCCAGAACTCCTTCCTGCCATGCTTCCCACAGGAGGACCGAGGGGACTTCCTCACCCTATCATTTTATCCTGTTTATTAGATCATCCTCGGCCTTGCCAAGGATGCCAGCAATACCTTCTTCAGGAAGAAGAGAAAACTTCAGGTTCACTGTCCAATACAAAAGACCTGATTTTTTTCATTAAGTTTATTGGTACATTTTAGGTATACAGTAGTTACGTTCATCTTTGGGATCTTGTACCTTTACATGATGTACTTAGTTCTTATTTTTTTCTCCACTTCCCTGTCCCTCCTTCCTTCCCCATTTACAAAGACTTTGTTTCCATTTTTTTCCTTTTCGCATATATTTCATAAGACCTGATTTTGTTTCTATTTTCTTCTAGATATTACAGAGGTGTCATCAAATAAGAGGACACTTAAGTTTAAAAAGAAGATAACCTAATGATATAAATCAAATTACAAGGGTGTTTCACTCATTTACTTAGTGCCTCCTCATAGAATTACTAAGGGAAACAGAGACGTTTTCTGTCACTGTGGTCCTGATCAGGTTTAGGCCCA
Source organism: Fukomys damarensis (assembly GCF_012274545.1). Taxonomy (NCBI): domain Eukaryota; kingdom Metazoa; phylum Chordata; class Mammalia; order Rodentia; family Bathyergidae; genus Fukomys; species Fukomys damarensis. The sequence continues at coordinate 25,574,476 of NW_022900937.1, read as the reverse complement.
ATTCAGGAAGCCTGCTCCTAATTAGGGAGAAGAGACAAGAGTCCTACAAGCTACCCAACCAAAAATGTGCTCATCTTTATTATGGAATAGTATTAAATGCTCCAAACTCAGGAGTTTTGAGAAATAAAGACCAGTATGGGTTAGGAAAATTCAGAACATCAACCTAAAAAAGGGATTCTAGGCATAAATAAATATTTTAAAATGTGGAGGCCTGGGTCCCAGCAGTCTCTTTCTAGTCAAACACACACACACACACACACACACACACACACACACACACACACACTCTGGCTGTAGTGCAGGCAGTGTGTGTGGCACAGGCCATCAACAACTACTATAAAGATGCTCCTGCTGAGGCACACACCACCCACCAGAGGACACTGAAAATTCCTAATGTTTAACCTCCATCGATTTATCTTGTCAGCCTCTGTGAGCTGTAAAACACACTGTACAAGCACAGAAAAATGTTCTTCAAAACAAAATCACATAAATTTATCAATATTCAAAAGGTAACTACAGTAGATGGCTATTTGCAAGCATATCAATGCAGTATATGGCTGGGGGGTGGTGTTTAATTCACCTTTTTTTTCAATACTGGGGGCTGAAACAAGGGCCTTCACACTGAGTTACACCTCCAAATCGTCAGCGCTTTTTTTGAGAAAGAATTCCACTAAGTTGCCCAGATGAAGCTTGAACATGTGATTCTCCTGCCTCAGCTTCCCCGAGTCCTGGGATTGCAGGTGTGCATCACCACACTAACTTAATTTTACTTTTAAATAAGAAGAATATTTACCCCTCTATTTATACCTAATAAGAAATAAATTCTTGCTACTTGAACAAAGTCACTGTTGTACAGAGATATAGAAAATCTGTTTCATACCACTTTCCTCTCCCACTGGGGTATCGTAGTGGACCAAGGACTGGCAGTATTGTTTGCTCTTATACACCAGGCATCAGGAGCAGCAGACCTAACAGAACCCACATTTCACACCTCCAGGTCATTGGAAGGGGGCCATATTCTTTCTGAGAGAAGATCCAGGAAGCCTGAGCCTTACTAAGCATTGCTGAGCAGCTGCATTTTCATGCTGGGGCTCAGGTACCTGTACTGAGGCCCACGCACTTCAACGTGGTTCTGTCAGGGATGCCCACTCAGCAAACCTACTTCTCTAGGGCGGAGGCAACTTGGAGAGTCAACTCCAGCATGAGCCATCTCTGTGGGCAGGTCCAGGACACAGGCCAGGCTGTGATGGGTGAGGACCTTCCAAAGTGTTCATCACCTACAGCTCACGGAGCCAAGAGGACTCAGGAAATTTTCTTCATGGGGGACAAGTAAAGATGGCAACAGGGTAGAGGACTGGGAAGTAAGTGTTCCCCCAACCCAGTGATGGAGAACCTTTTAGAAACCGAGTGCCCAATCTTCAACCCAAAACCCACTTACTTATCGCAAAGTGCCAGCACTGTTAATTAAACCATAGTATCTGATGCTCAGTTGCTGAGGTGATTTGGCTCAAGTGCCAACAAAGAGGGCTCTGCGTGCCAGCTGTGGCACAGGTGCCATGACTGACCTAACATGTCCCCTAGGGCAGGCCTTCAGTGTCCAACCACAGCAAACAGTATTTTTGCTGTACCAGATATCCTCGCTCTGAGCTGTCTTTCCCTGAAGAGCTCAGCACCCTCAGCCCGACTAAGGCGGCTTCACAGTATTTCCTCAAAGATCTGCCACGTAGGGCTGGGCATTTAGCTCAGTGGTTCTGCCGCCTGCCTCGCTAGTGCATGTTCCTGAGTTCGATCTCTGGTACCAAGAAAAAAAAAAAAAAAAAAAAAAAAAAAAAAAAAAAAAAAAAGATCTGCCACGTAGGAGTACTCAAGTCACGTGAGATGCCAGAGTGCCAGAGTCACCGGGTTGGTATTTGATACAATTTGGACTCCTTTTTAAAGGGCAATCTAACTAGGTCAGACAAAGCTATGTGATGTGTTAATAGTACAAACACATAGACGCACAATAGTTCCGAGAGGTCCTTGGGTAACAAACTAGGTAACAGCAAATCTCTCAAGCCTGGCTTACCTTAAATAAATCTGCAACTATTCCATAATCTGCCACCTGGAAAATTGGAGCGTCTGGGTCTTTGTTAATAGCCACAATTGTCTGTGAAATAAAAACAGAGTATGGCTTTTATCAAGAAACAAATACACCATACAGATTGATGGCCCCTCTCTTAATATGTGTATCAAATAAGATTAATATGATGCTTCCATACCAGTATGATGAATTTATTAGAAGTTTCTAGTCTGGGATGTAGTAAAATTATCTACCACTTACCACTAGTCCATCTCAATATAAAAAGTTAAAAATCCTTATTTTTTTATACTTCTATCTTGACTTATGAAAAAAAGTAGATTTTAAAAGTAACAAATCATAGCCTCTGTAGCTCAAACCATTATGTCTTCCACCTACTCCATCCCATATATTATTTTAAAGCTACTGTCCTGGCAAGGCCAGGGATTTAGCTCAGCGGTTCCACCACCTGCTTTGCAAGCACAAAGACCTGAGTTCGATTGCCGGTACCCCCCAAAAAAGCTACTGTCCTGGGCATGTTCTAGAATATAAACACTGTCTTGTCAGGCCGCTGCTAAAGGAGAACTATTTTGTTTCTTTAGTCCTTATATATGCAGCAAATATATGCAATAAAATAAGTGCATTACTGTATCTTTTTTATAAAACTACCAAATCTTTCTCTTACCACCTATAATAATAATATTACATATGAAAGGTCATGACAGATTATTAACAGAATAAGAAAAAGTTTGGTGCTCTCCACAGATGCTTCTAAGTCGCATTAAATTAAAATTAAGTTTATGGGCCGGAGATTTAGCTCAGTGGTGCCGGCACCTGCCTTGCAAGAGCAAGGTTCTGAGTTTGATCTCTGGTACCAAAAAAATAAAAAATTAAGTTTTTGATTCAAATGTGGTATCGAATCTCCAGAAGTAAGGTTTCTGCCTGTCAGTGTATCTTGAGAAAACCTCTGGTGTTCATTTACAAAGCACTTTGATGTAGTCTGACCTAAAGAACAGGCTACATGACATATGAATGATTTGTGCCAGAACACGAGTCTGGAGCATGGTGTGGTCGAGAAATGGCCAGGCCAGACCAGTAAGAGCTCAAAGATGGGGCTCACATTTGAAACCCTAAGGACAAACATCCTAAACCATGGCTGTTGTCACTGAGGTGCTTCTCTTCTGGGAATGTGTAGCCTGACTCACAGTTACAAGCAGAGATGTATTGAATCTATGATGGTTGATTTTTCTGGAGGCCACTTAGTCAAGCACCCACAGCTTTACTCTGAAAGCTTTCATCCTATAAGTTAATCTTAAAACACCAAGCATGTAACTGTGGGCAAGGAGCCACAGTGGTATTTAAGAAAAAAGTGTGTAATAGTTTTTTTTGTTTACTAAAATTATATTGCTGAATTACCAACTGTAAATAATTACAATAAAGTCTTGCGTGCACTCTACTGCTCTCAAAAGCAACTTGTGAATTCCAATTCTTCCTCCCAACAGAGCTTTGAGATTGTAATCAACCATATCATTATGTACATAGTTCACACAGTGCCTTCATTATACTAATTCATTTGATAAACCATCAAATCTTGTTCTTCAATGGTATTGCAATGTTAATTAAAACTGCAGCTTTCCCTATTTTGATTTTTAGATCTTTAATCCACTTGGATTTTAGTTTAGTGCATGGTGAAAGATAGGTGCATAGTTTTAATCTTTGGCAAGTTGAAAGCCAGTTTTTCCAACACCATTTATTAAAGACGTTATCTTTCTTCGGATGGTTGGCTCCTTTGTCAAAGATGAGGTAGCTGAGTATGTCTGGAGTTGTTTCTGCATCTTCTAATCTATTCCATTGATCTTCGGGTCTGTTTCTTTGCCAGTACCAGGCTGTTTTTATTACAGTGGCTTTGTAGAATAGTTTCAAGTTGGGGATTGTGATAACCCCATCATGTCTCTGTTGCCTAGAATGGCTTTTGTTATTCTAGGTCTCTTCTGGTTCCAAATGAATTTTTGGATTGTTCTCTCAAGTTCTGTGAAATATACTGTGGGGATTTCAATCGGGATTGTACTGAATCTATACAGCACTTTTGGAAAATACAGCCATTTTCACTATGTTCGTTCTTCCTACCCAGAAGCAAGGGTAGTCTTTCCATTTTCTTATATCCTCTTTGATCTCTTTTCTCAGAGTATTGTAGTTTTCAGTGTTAGGTCTTTTGTCTCCTTTGTTAGACTGATTCCTAGATTTTCTTTTCTTTTTTTTTTTTTTGGATGCTATTGTGAAGGGAATTGTTTCCCTAATTTCTCAGTGAGTCTGTTATTTGTGTACAAGAAGGCTATTGATTTTTGAGTGCTGACCTTGTATCCAGCTACTCTACTGAATCTGTCAATTAAGTCCAGAAGTCTTTTGGCAGAGTTTTTTGGGTCTTCTATGTAGAGTATCATATCATCAGCAAATAAACTTGCTGGAAAATAAATCAAGTAGAACTTTCGAAGATATGTGCAAAGGAAGACTTTATGAGCAAATCCTCAGTAGCACAGGAACTTGCATAAAGAATCAACAACTGGGATCTCATCCTATTAAAAAGCTTCTGCAGTGCAAGAGAAACCACCAACAGAGCTAAAAGAAAACCTACAGCATGGGAAAAAAAATTTACTAGCTGCTCCTCAAAGGACTACTATCCAGATTATATAAAGAACTAAAAAAAAAAAAATCAGACCCCCCCCAAGTATAAAGACCCAATTCAAAAATGGGCATCTGAAATGAACAGATATCTTTCAGACAAACAAGCAAATAAATATATGAAAAAATGTTTAACATCACTGGTCATTCAAGAGATGCAGATGAAAACAACACTGTGATTCTACCTCACTCCGAAAAGAATGGCTGCCATAAAAAAATCAACCAATAACAAATGCTGGCGGGGAGTGCAGACTGGAGCAACCACTGTGGAAATCAATATGGAGATACCTCAAAAAACTGGGATTAGAGGTCCCATTTGACCCAGCTATCTCCCTGCTGGGTACCTTTCCAAAAGAATTAAAAGAATAATACCCCAGTGATACATGCTCATCCATGTTTACAGCGGCACAGTTTGTAATAGCTAAAGCTTGGAAACAGCCCAATTGCTCATCAACTGGAGACTAGATAAAGAAGATGTGTTTTTTTTCTATAAAATGTAGTACTGCTCGGCTATAAAGAATGAGAAACTATAGACATTTATAGCTAAACAGATGCACACTTAGGCCATACTCAAGTGAAATTAATAGGACACACTTGGGAAAATACCGAATAGTTTCTCTGGTGTGAAAAACTAAAAGTGTAAATAAGGTTTAATGGTATAAGTGACAGTATGAAATAGGAAGAAAATGTCTAACAAAGACGGTGAAGTGGGAAGGGTAGGGGAAAGGAAAGAAGGGAAAAGAAAAAGACATGAAAAAAGGAAAAATGGAAACAAAGTATCTGTAAATAGGGAAAGGTGAAGGGGGTAAAGGGAGGGCAGGTGAATGGGGAAAAAATAAGAACCAAGATACATCATGTAAAGGTACAAGATCCCATAGATGAATGTAACTGTATTGTTTACCTTAAGTGAAGCAATAAACTTAATGGAGGAAAAAAAACAAACTACAGTTTCTAGGCAATATCACTGTCAGATTTAAGCCATTCTAATATCTAATATTTAGAACTCAATAAAATTATAACAGAAAATTGTCTCCCAAACAAGACAATAGGAGCTGTCCTTTTCATTTAATCAACAATGGCACCTAGTATAAGGATTGTACTTAGTAAATAAACACTCAATGATTAGAGAGACAAAGTCTTGGTTGAAGTTTATTCTCATGGATTGTCCCCCAGCACTGGACTCCTGACCTCAATGGTTCCCCACGTACTATCAAGTCTGTCTCTCTCACAATCTAGTCCGGTTGGCCTAGGTGAAGAATTTTCATCAGGATCTTCCTGAAATGTAGAAATCTTGTATTTAAGGAAGCAGAATTCTTGATGTGTCTGAGCTGGTCTAGCTGAAAATATATTTTAAGGCTGCTGGTGTTGGAAAGTTTTTTTTTTTTTTATGCATAAGTTATATTTTCCCCATTGTCAATGCTGTTTTCAGAGCTCAGTAAAGAAACCTGCCATTCAAATGTAAAATCTGACTGGTTTTGTACCAGTTCATTTAGAAGTTACAAAGAGGTAATGTACTCATTTCTTCAAGAAGTTAAGCCTGTTAAAAGTTTTATATCATGCTTCCATCTGAGTAGATAAATGCAGGAGTGTCAGAAGCATCTCTAACTTCATGAAAGATAAATTCATAATTCAAACTATACGCTGTAATGCATGGGTTACTGTGTCACATTCTGAAATACATGTTCGGAGAGTCATTACACAGGACATCTTCGGTTATAGTCTAAGTGCTGAAGTTAAAATCAAGCATTTCGTCCACACGGTGCACTTCTGACAATCACCCAGGTATTAAGATGGCCTGGTGCACCAATACAGATGTGTCGATTACGCTTTGGTAACAGCCCAGAAGAGCACTGCTGACATATGAGGGTAGGGCAATTAGGGCCCAGAATGAAGCAAAGAATCGGGGACCAGAGCCTCCTTAAAAAATTAGATGATCAGCACCTCATCAAGCTATTTAAGCCTCACACTTTCTACCTGCAGGTCATCAGGGCTGAAGGGGCACTGGTGACCATCATCCAACACTTGTGAGTGACAGGGCATGAAGGTTGAATCACACCATGAACCGAGAGCAGGGACTCAGGGTCAAGCAACCCCCTACACAGCACTGCCTCCCACCAACATGTGCAGGAATGAACAGCAGCTTCTGTTCCTTCAGTTCCAATCTATGTGAATGTAGATGGTTCAACTACGTACGCTGTAACTACATGGAAACATACAGTGTAGCTAGATTTAAAAGTGTGAGAACCTTGCCTCTTAGCTTCATGATAGGGTGTACAATTACCTTGCTATCCTTCATCCCAGCTAAATGCTGGATGGCTCCAGAGATTCCGACAGCAATATAAAGTTCCTAAAACAAGATATCACATTAATATATATTTATACTACATATATTTCTAAGTGTTTGTCATTAGCAGTTTAAATCCTAGGCAAGAGATATATTAAATAAGACAGGTGTAATATGCACTGCTTAAATTATGCTTTCTTTCTTCCCTAATCTTCTTAACCCAGCTATCTTTTTTCAATGAATTCCTACAGTAGTGGTGGTATAATAACAGGTAGGTGGATAATGAGGATTACTGAGCATTTACTATGTACCAAACCCATGTTAAGCATTTCACAGCATTGTCTCAATCTCATAATTCATGTCATGATTATCTGTGACGCAGCACTCTTCACCTGTGGCCTGCACTTGGATATCATGCCACAATTCTACCTGTTCACAATACGCACAAGTTTTACTTGGACAGATAAATATATATACTTAAAAATATTAAAATAGATTTTGACTATGTGTCTTGCCTTCTCACAAAAGGGTATCTATAAAAATGATAAATAGGATATATTTATTAAACTTCATATTTAGAAAGCCCAGAAATACAAATCAGTGTCAGGAAGTTTCACACACACACACACACACACACGCACACTCACACACTTGTTGAAAGCAGGGGCTGAGAATGCCTAGCACCTACAGAAAGGCCCTGCCTGCAGTTTCACTGCAGTGAATGCTGCTGGTGACATTTGTTGCCTTTTCCTGCCCCCGGTAATTAGAAGGGAACGATGAATGACTACTGTTCTGTCTTCTTATCTAAAAATTTTAGTGTACCTATGTTTGAAAATTAAAACACACTACCATCATGAAAAACTGACTTAACAAGTACATAATTAAAAGGGCTTCCCTGCTGCATTCTATACAGCAGGTGTAATTAGAGCCTCACCTTCAAACCTTTCACAAATATAACCCGACCGACGTGTCCTGGCTTGGGCAGGAGGTGTGTCTGCTGTGCAGCAGACAGGTACTGTGGTTCTAATGACAACCGAAATCAAAGGCTTCCCACATGAGAAATACCACGAAAGTACTGAAGGCGCCTGGCCACACTGCCTTCCTTAAACGGTATTTTTCAAAGTCAGTGGCAGGGGCAGGGCCCTATCTATCTTGGCATTGCTGGTGGTCTAATTTAACAACAGCTCACGCCAAAATAACTGAGCACTTCAACCAGGAAACAGGTAATGTCACAGCCTCCTATTGCTAGCAGTTTCCACAGCACCTAAGTGTATATTAGCCATATACAAGTCAGTTCCCACATGGAGCCTCAGTTTCCCCAACTGTCAGCAGAGGAAGAATAGTGCCAGCAGTGAGTGTTTTTTCAAAAGCTCCCTGAGATGCTCTAAGGAGTCAAGGACAGGACCTCTGGGATCCTGAATCCTGCCACTGCCCAGGAGGCTGGTAGGACATCCCTGGCCTTCTCTCTAGAGGCATAAAGCATCCAACTGCTTCCAGAGCAAGGCACTTGTTAACAGGAAAAGTAAACAATCTAGTTCCCAAAGTCAGTTAACCAAATAAAAATGAGCTTTTTAAAAATTCTGCATATTCTACAGTTATCCCCAAAAGCCTCAAGATAGCTAAAAGCACTTTGGTTTAGAGACCATGTCTGAGGGTAGGGTCTCTACAGAAACATGATGTACAGGTGAGGACACAAAGCTACGGCACGCTGCAGCTCCACCTCAATACATCAGCGTGTCTATGAGGACCACGCAGCTGGGCAGACCTGCTGTCAGACCATCTCCTCACACGTGGACATTCACGAGGGACAAGCTTCTTTTCTTTGTGTATGTACTACTACTTCTATTTAAAATTACAGATAACTTCAACTGACAACAGTAAGGTAACTGCAATTTATTCTGACTAGCGTTTCATCCATAAAGGGACAATCATTAAATTGTTTGTTAATCATACCTCAGTTCACAAACTTAATTCATTCCAAAATTCTGGGGAAAATGGCTGCATTCGTGTTTGTCACCTGATTCAGAGTTCATGAATGGAAGCAAATTTTTGCCAAACACGTCTGAATTTTTTGCAAACAGAAGCATTTGTGAACCAAGGTATTACTGTGTATGTACTACTAACTGAAGTTCATTCAGGAAAAGCAGGCCAACATATTTGAATACAGAGGTTTTTAAAGCAAGTTACTTAGATACACAGAAACTATATCACTGACCACTCTAAATGGTAAGCACTGGAAAAGATCCATAGTCCTCTAGGTGAGGCTCCCTGATACAGATTTACATGAAAATTTACACATCTTAAAAGCTCCATATGCATCATGAAATGCTAATAAAATCGTAGATTCACTCTGACAGTAAATATAAATACAACATGAATAAGTCTACTTTAAACTTGCTGCTCCCTTTCCCCTTTCCCACTGACCCTAACCATCAGCACACAAGGAAATGAAAGTTTCTCAGTCAGCGGTCAGCACCCACAAACAGCAGGTGCTGAGCCATCACTACCTTTCTGACTGCATAAGTAGCTCAGCGGGGTCCACATGACCAACAGGACTCTATTTTACTGCCTTATAAACACGGATCACTGAATAAAAATAAAGCAGCAAAACAAGAAGCTAGGAGGAGCCCAAGGACTGGGGCTGCCAAGCTGAGGCCTGATGCTTCTCTCAGGCAGGAAGAAAGGCTTTCTGTCCTTTTAAAAGCACATACAGGCAATTAGACTAATACCCCAGGATGCTGCCTGCATGCAGAAAGCATTTTCATATTTCAGTAGTAATAATAATAATAATTAGCAGGCACAGAACTCCCTGCAGATGCTAATTTACGGAGCACTCAGGTACCTGCTTCACAACACAGTGAGGTGATCCCTGCTGGAGGTGCTTTCCTTCCAAATTTGTAAAATAACTGCCATAGATGCTGGAGGGAAGGACAGCAATTAAGGCCTCAAAAAGAGGTGCATTAAAGGAGGGGAAAGGACAGGCAGTCCTGGAGCCAGTCCTTTATCTTTAGCTTTAGCATAGGCTGGGAATCCAGCAGGGTGGGGCAGGAACAGGAGACGGGGAACAGATCCAGGTGCCAGAGTGACAGAGGCCAGTGGTCATGGCACGCATTCACGTAAACATACACTGGAAAAGAAAGCACAAATCTCTTCCCTTCGCCAAAACATAAGAAACAGGAGAGCTTGTGAAAAGAACTTGGGCTGAGGCCTCACACTGGACTAGGATGGACTGTGCTGCAGCTGACATGACCTGCTGGGACTGCCAGAGGGGTGTACTACTATGGTTAAGAACCCCGACTCCAAAGCCCCACCACTTAGGTTCAGATGCTAAACGATAGCCAATGATTTAACTTCTCCCTGCCGCCAGTGGCTCATCTGAAAAACTGTGATTATAATACTTCCAACCTCACAGGGCTACTGTTGAGGCTTCAGTCATCAGTATCTGTTCTACTGGTATGCTTCTCATGAATATTATTTGTTCAAATATTGATTTCCTCATCCCACTTGACTGGTGTCAGGACCACCATGTACAGCTGAATAGGTTGTGAAAATTTTTTTTTTTTTTTGGTTCCAGGGATAGAACTTGGGTCCTTGCACTTGCAAGACAGGCAGCAGAACCACTGAGCTAAATCCCCAACCCCAAAGGTTTGCACAATTTTTTTTTTTTTGGACAGCTGAGTAGGTTGTACACTGAACAGCTATAGAGGGAGGCACCAGTCTTACCAGTCACTACTGACCTGCGCAGTTCTATTACAATAATTTCCAACAGAGGGCAGTATAGAAACTTGTGTTCTGTAAGAAATACTTCATGATTCATACAAAGGAGTTGTAAGGAACAGAAGTGTTGGGAAGCCAAGAGGCCCCTGTAATTTTCTAACTGTGCCATAACAGGAACAGTTCAGTTGTGTTGGTTAGCTGATTTACTGTTGTTGGTATTGCTGCTATATCCTACAGGCATTGGGAGACTAAATCTCTGCTCCCTGTCCTAAAGAAGCTTACAGTTTAACAGCACAGCACAGACCAAGCAAGGTTACACTAAAGGGCAATAGTGAGGAAGGTGATCACCCTGGCCCCTCTGTCCTGCAGCACCCTGAGCAGTGGACAGGCTTGGGGAGCAGGAAGGAGGTCAGGTGAGGCCTCCACCCTGTCCAGCAGCAGAAGTCTCCTCCTGCAGTCCAGCCCCTCAGCTCCTGCTCCTGCACCTGCCCTCCCTCATGGCTCTGACTTGATGACAAAGGCAAACACCTGAGCAATGTCAGGATGACTAGAAGGAAGTTCTAGTGTCTTTCCCGAACTCCAGCCAGTGGTCCTGCACCCTGCTTCTGCGGGGGGGGGGGGGGCACAGTGCGGAGCTTGGGGAGCTGCCACCACCACAGGTGTCCAACACTGGGATGTCAACAGAAGCTCCCTGTAAGGCACATGTTCCATTTTAAATTTTTGGTAGTCATGTCAAAGTAAAATAAAACAGGTGAGCTAATTTTGAGAGTATCATCCCCATTCAGAGTAACCATATTTAAATGCCCAAAGCCACATGCAGCCTCATGGTTGTGATGTGTGACACACACACCCTAACTGATCACAGAACTCGGGCCCTGGCTCCACAAAAGCCCATTTCCAGGTCATTTACACTAAGAGTGAACCAAAAAGAAAAATCAGTAGCGTGGGGGATCTGTGGACAAGCACCAGAGGCTGCAGCATCAAACTGGTGCACAGGTAGAAAGGAGAGTTGCAGAGCTGATGGAAATCCAAGACACCAAGAGTGAGGGAGGGGCAGGTAAACACTACTGCTTAATATATAAGTTTATACCCTGAGAAACAATTCTCCAATACCAAAGGTTGTTTTATAGCCAGTTATATATATTTTTTGTTTGTTTCTTACAACTATAAAAGAACATAGAAAGAAATCTATCCTCAGAAACCTATACTTCTCAAAATAAGTACCTAAATGCAGTGGTAGCAAACCCATGGCATACGTGCTGCAGTGGACTATTTGATATCAGTGAAAGCTCTAGAAAGTTCAGTAATGTTAGTTATTTTTTCCTGTTGCTGAGACAAAATACCCAACAACCAAGCTAAGGGAGGAAAGGTTTATTTGGCCCACAGTTTGTAAAGGTTTCAGTCTGTAGTCAGCCAGCTCCAAGGCAGGGTGGCATGGCAGAAGAGCATCACAGAGAAGAAACAATTCATAGCAGAAAGCAGGCAGCAAAAACAAGCAAGCAACAAGCCAATTCTGCCCCTTCTATCTTATCCAGGCTACCCACCCTTGGGTAGCACTCACACCCTTAATCCGAGCACGGCACCATGAATCAATCCCAGCATCCCACACTCTAGATCCAGCCACCTCTGAAAAAGCACCATGAGGCTTTGGGGTACATCTTGATGCAAGCCATAACAGCCACCAATAAAATGAATCTGAGTCAAAAAACCTGGACTAAAACATTAAAAAAGGTAATCTATTTCAACCTGTTAGATACAACTAACATGATACTCAGATATTTATAACCTTAAAAGTATGAGAAACCAAAGAACATCAGTGAGCTATGGTAGAGTTTCTGTCCAAACTCCTAGACAATGTAGGCCTAGGCAGTCGGGGTGAATTTCTTTACAAATTTCTTACATAATTTTCACATGAGGATACATATCCCAGATGCAGGTACTAAGACATATTGAGTTAGCCACATTAATACATGTAAAGCTGAAATTCATTTTTTTTCTGGAGTAGGAATAGCATTCTGCACACAGCAACTTCAAATCTGCTTTACTTTAAACAATGTAGAGTGGAGAGATTTAAACATTTACTTTTTTGTTTATAGGAGATGTGGAAATGAGCAGAGTGTTAAATATGGAGCATACAGATCAGAAAAATGAAGCCAATATTGCTTCTTCCCATTAAAAAAAAAAACAGGTTTAAAATTTTTAATTTTTTTCTACCAAGTTTGAGTTTCTAGATAAAAGTTGGGAAAGGAACATGAAAAAAAAAACCATTTCTTTAAAGAAAAAATTTAAAACCACATCCCATAAATAGTTATTAGAGTTCAGAGATCCAATGTTACATGCTCTGAAACGACAGCCAAAGCTGTCTCAGACAGGACCAGAGTCACCAGAACAGCAAGTACATTCTCAGCCTTCTGCCTCAACAGACTATAGGCACAACCTTAAGCTATCAACTAAGACATAATGCACACACACAGGACAAATGCCAGGTTAGGAGTTAAATGAATTTATTGTTGCAAATAATGAATGCCTCTTTGCAAAGATTAGCTGAACTACATTTTCTAATTACTGTGAGTCTCCTGTGCATTAGTATTGCTGTATTTCATCCTGCTGCTCATTTAAAACGCCAAACTATTTCCTCTGTTTGCCAAGTTGTGTTTAAGACTCTTCTTTTTGGAAGAGGCCCCAAAACCCGGAGCACAACTATTTGTGGCTCTTTTCTCAAACAGCTCTCTGCCTGTATTATGAAACTCAAGCAGGAAGTCTGGCTTAACCTGTGTCTTAACGAATGGAAGACTTTACTTACATTCTTGGTTTAAAGCAGAGATTACATCCAATTCTCCCCTGTATTGAGCCTGACTCCTGTTTTAGCAGGAGCCAAGACAGCTATTTACATACGCCACAATTACATATGCTGTCTATGCTGTGCCAGCAACCACACTGCCCTTTCTATGTGTGATATGAGTAGCCAGGATAACTTCACAGCATGGAAATTATTCCCATTTCACAGACCAGAAAGCACAGTCTGAGGCAGGCTTGCTGAGTGGTCCAAAATTATATACACCTAGTGAAAGGCAGGCTTTCACGCCCCAGTTTTACTGAAGTACACTGAAAAATAAAGATTACATATATGAAATGTGTACAGTGTGATGAATGATACAAGTGTACCTTGTGAAATGGCTTCTGCAATCCAGCTAGCTGACACACCCATCACCTCACAGTCACTTTGGGGGAGGGTTGCTGAGAACATTAAAGACAGATACTGCAGAGGGGCTGAGGTTTAATTCCTAGCATCTCAATAAAAAATGTACTTAGCAAGTTTTGAGCAATTAATTCTGTATATCAATTACAGTCAGCATTATGTATTAGATCCCGACTTTATCCTGCACAAACAAGACTTTGTACCCTTTAACTAGCATCCTCTCATTTCTACTGCCCCTGGCAACCACCATTCTCCCCCTAATAGAAGGCAGTCTTCTTAGGCTAAGTGCTTTAACTTAGTACTCTTTCCAACATATCCCAGATGACTCGGTTTTGTTACAGACTTGGTAATGTGCTATAACCAAAGTGCCAGTCTACTAAAAATCCCAGCAAGTGTATTTATTTCAGAGGAAAAAATCGCTAAAACAAGATGTGCTCAGATGAACAGCTAACATTTGTATATTTAAAAACCAATGTCAGTTTTAACTAACACTGGCATTGACCCTATGTTGCTAGAAATACGCTGGTACATTATCTCTGGGCTTCTTATCCTAAGTACTGGCGGTAACCATGTGCATTAGCTTTATGGTACTGTTTTACCAGAGGATTCTGTGTTGATCAGAATACCTTGCCTACCCGACCCGTGTAGCAGATGCAGAGCCATGGAGGAGACATACGCAGTCAAGACTCAGAAAGCACTGTTTTTTTATTCATGATGTTTGTTTGAATTTATAAAACCTGTATTGAAAACTAGCTGACATTTTCTGGTTAAATATTCTGGACCTAGCTTTCAATCACCTGGTTCCAAATAACCGCTAAAGGAAAGCATCCGGAAGTAAAGTCGGAAGATTTACTTGGGAGAAAAGGCAGCAGTCCTCACCAGCCCTCTGAAGGTTTTTCACATGAGCGGACACCGCAGCTGAGGAGCTGGACATGATGTTATTTGTACATATGTAGTACAGGCTTTATGGTCAAAGATTATTTGTACATATGTAGTACAGGCTTTATGGTCAAAGATTCTCTAAACCCTAAATCAGCCACAGATAGAAATCCCTCTGTATTCTTTTCGCAGCCTACCTTTTCTCCCCAGAGGTACAAGGGATCAAACCAAAGTCTTCTTCACAAGTAGCCTGGTTAAAATATAGTGAAAGCAGATGGAATGTATACCAACCACTACTGTTAGCTCTACTATAGACCTCACACTGTGTCTAAGATGTCAGAAATCCAGTTGTTCAAATACAAAGTTAAAATAGCCGGGTGTGGTGGTGCACGGCTGTAATCCCAGCACACGAGAGGCTGAGGCAGGAGGATCGTTGTGAGTTCAAGACCAGCCTGGGCTGTATAGTGAGTTCCAGGTCAGTCTCAACTACATAGTGAAACTCTGTCTCAACACCTCCCCGCAAAATACAAAGTTAACTTTTTAAAAAACAAATATTAACTAGACTGTGATATGCAATTCAAAAGTTTAAATGTAAACCAGGAAAAGTGACTTTTTAGTACATTTTCAACCCCAGACCTTTTAGTACTGTTTGCTAATCACAGATTTCAATTACATAAGCTTTGCAGTTTTTCTCAAAAGAATATTTTCACATTGAAATATAATTTTAACCCAAGTGGGTGGCACATTCCTGTAATCCCAGCTTTCTGCAGGGCGGAGGTTGAGGCAGGAAGATTCCAAGTTCAAGAACAGCCTGGGTAACTTAGCTAACTTAACAAGGCCCTGCCTCAAACTCAAAAATTTAAAAAAACAAAATGGACTCAGTGCAAAGGCCCTTGGTTCAATCCTCAGTGCTATAAAAATAGATATTTAATATTTAATGATACTTTACATTAAATGCTTTGCATTTAACTCAATTTACACTAATTCACAGATTTTCTACTGTGGGAAATATACTTCATGTACACCTGAAATGAAACTAGAGATGCTCTAAAGTAATCTCACTCTGAGGAAATGAGGTACATTCCTACAGTCCCCCAAAATCATTTCCCACACTTCCTTTCAAGCTAAATTTGGTTAATACTAACATATAGTTAACATAAGTGATTAATATGTTCTTTGTACATCTTAGTACTTACATCTTTGGCCATGAAATAAATGAAAGTACTGAATTACATATAGTAAATGACCAATTATCTATTGAATAAACATTTCCATCTAGCACACTGATGTATGAATGTTTATCATACCTGAAACTATGAACAAGAAAACAATTTTTATATGAAAGAACAGAAACTACACAATGTTGGTTTCTCAGAATAGAAATTTAGAGTAGTTTAATTCCTTTCAAGTCACCATACCAAGATAGCTAAAATAAAGATGTGCTGTCTGCTCTTACTGATTTTCATGCCAGCTGTTAAGACTATCTACCAGATATGTCAATTTATTATTTCTAAAAGAGTACGCTTTTAAGCAGTTATGGTATATATGTAAAGAAGAATTCAGTACATTCTCTGAAACTTAAATTCTAATTTTATATAAAAATGGTAAGAAATAACTTTACTGATATTTGTTCTCTGGAATAAATGTTTAACAAAATCAGTCTAATAAAAATTAGTTTAGAAAACAAACCAAAATATAATTAGAATTTGTAATTTTTGGTAATTAAATGCACAACTATACAACTTATACAGCCAAGCCATGGTTGATAAGCTCTACCACTTCTTCTTTGTTCTTGTAAACATTCCTGTAAGGGCTTTGATCATCCAGGCCATGTAATTACCTTTAAGAAGCATGCTTAGGGTGTTTTCTGGTCTGTGGGACCATACAGCATTTCTCTCTGTCCTCTTGGGAAAAGAACATCAATTGCTTTCAGCTAAATGCATTCACATATGAATATTTTAGTACAATTTAATGCTTCTATGCCAACCCCAAAGGAACAGAGCATCAATTTGCGAACACAGTTCTCTTGGAGTTAAAAGCCAAGCTAGATAATGCAGTATGAAAGCAGTTGTCAATCTTCAGCTTTTTAGAAGTTAGAAGGCAGCCCATAAATCCAGTCCCAGCTGTGCTTTTCAACACTCATGAGTTTTCAAAAGAGAACTCAGAAACAAAATTTATTGTCTTGATAAATTCTACCCAAAACTGTTAATTGATCTGGTAACTTAAAAATGATTATGCTCACTTAATTTCAAAATTATAAATACACAATTGGTCTGTTGGTATATCCGGGGATGTAGTTCAGTAGTGCTGCGGTCTGCCTTGCAAGCACAAGGTCCCGAGTTCGATCCCTGATACCAGTAAATAAACAAACAAACAAACAAATAGAGAGAGAGAGACACACACACACAAAAGTAATCTATACATGCTAAAAAGTTAAGTGTATGAACACATTTCCCTGGCATCAGATAAATTATGCTTATATATTTGGATGGTTAGGAGATAAGGTCAACATTATCAACAAAACTAATACAAGGCAATCCAGAAATAAATATAAAAGGGAATTACCATCAAATATGCCAAGCCATACTAATTAAATCCTAGGCACAGTATAAATCTGAAACTCTTGGACGTGACAAATACTAATGTGCTAGTAAAATCCAATGAATTCATCAAACATCAGCTACAGAAATAATTCAATGCCTTTTCACAATTTTAAAACAAAAAAACAACAAAAATTTGTAACAGTAACTGTAAAAACAGCAAACACATAGCATTTATAAGATGCCAACCAATGTTTAAATTATTTTATACATATTAACTCATTTAATACTGATTTACATATATTAATTCATATAATCTTTACAACTATGTAATGTATGAAATAGTGACTATTATTACCATCGCTGAATAGCTGGGAAAACTGGTACAGTGAGGTTAAGAGTTTTGTCCATATTCAAAGAGCAAGAAAGTGATACTGCTAGGAGCAGAATCCAGAGAGCCCAGCTAGAGAGTCTGGACTCTTGATCACTTATGTCCATTCTGTAACACTGCTTGTTGCAAGGACATTTTCAATCTGATAAAGAGTATCCACCAAAAACAGACAGCAAGCAAACTGCAAGAATTTCCTTGAAAAAAAGATACAAACATGCTTATCATCACCAATTCCATTAAACAGTATCTGGGGAACTGCAGCTAAAAGAAGGAAAACAAATTTTAAAAGATGAAAAAAATTTTATTATTCCCAAAGGACAGGAGACTATGTAAGTATAACACCCAAGAGAATTTACAGAAAACAGAAGCAATATGTAAATGTCACTACATTCCTAGGTATCTATATGACATGTGATGAGAAAATATGTTGAATGTTTAAATTTTTAAAATTTTATAACAATAAAAGAAAAACTGTTGTTAATCCCCCTAAAAATACTCCTGCTCACTTCAAACACACTCATTCTTGTCACATTCTGTAGCTGTTCTGGAGGTCTTCTTTCGTGTCTTTATTCAGGCTGTTGTGGCTGCTTCAATGTCCTGAACTGATTCAAAACATTGACCTTTCATGACCATTTTGACTTTGGGCAAGAGCCAGAAGTTGCATAATACCAGATCTAGTGAGTAAGGTAGAAGAGGATAAACCATAATTCTCTTAAATTTTTATTTTTATTAGTACATGCTTGCAGTCCATAATGATAACATTTGTTGCAGGGAGTTGGTACATAAGCATAACACATCTTAATCCTTTTTATGTCCCTTCCTCTCCCTCCAACCCTTCGTCCCTTTTTTACATGCAAAAGATCTGTCTCCCTGTTTCCTATTACCTACCTTTTATTCGACTCTTTATTTACACTTTGGGTTTCTCAAACAAGAGAAACCACGTGAAGTTTAAGCTTGTGTGTCTGACTTCACTTAACATTATGGTCTCAGGTGTATCTGTTTTCCTACAAATGATTCAAACATTCTTCTGTATGGCCCAGTAGCACTCCACTGTGTGTAAATACTACATTTTCTTTATCCATTCATGCACTGATGGACATACATACAGGTCACTTCCAAGAGTTAGCTCTGTGAATTGTACTACAATAAGCATAGGGCATGGATCACAGTAAGATCTTTAACTCTTTGGGGAAGATAATTTTTTGAAGAATCTCCTTACTGATTTCTACAGTGGTTGTACTAGTTTACATTCCCACCAACAACGCAGAAGGGTTCTGCTTTCCCCTCAGCCTTGTCAGCATTTGTTATTATTTGATTTCTTGATGACAAGCCATTAAGAAAGCACTTCTTCTGAAATAATCTGAGATTATTTCGGAGGAAAATTAGAAAAACTTCTTTTAAAAAATTAAAGCTAGCTGGGAGCTTGTAATCCCAGCACTCTGGAAGGCCAAGGCAGAAGGATTCCAAGTTCAAGTCCCATCTGAGGAACTCAGCAAGCAAGACCACCTCAAAATTAAAAATAAAAGAGGCTTTGAGATATAACTCAAGGTAAAGGCTCTGAATTCAATTCACAATACCACAAAGGGGGATGGACAATAAAAAGAATCTTACATTCAAACAGTTTCCCAATTTTCCATTTTATTCCTTTTACTACTTATTCATAATTTCTGTAACAGAAAAGCCCTATACCTCTCTGATTTGTCTCTACAGAGAGAAAAAAAAAAATTTAAGACACGTTCTCATTAAGTTCACACTAGCCTTGAACTTGCAGTGATCCTTTTATCTCAGCATCCTCAGTGCTAGTTTAACAGGTATGTGCCACTAAGCCCAGGTAGTACAAGAAGTCTTAAAGTGTCTTTTTAAAAAGTTTTGCTAATAACCTTACAGAGACACTTGATCAATCTGACACTGTCAAGTATCCTAGATCTTCTTGATCCTCAGTCTATTTACTTAAATTTCTAATAAGATTAGTGATCAAGTCGCTGACAGATTAGAAGGGAAAATAAGACTGCTAATTTCAGAACAATAGGAAAATGGAAAATCATTTTCCAGAATCACCACAGTCTGGGGTAACTGACTCTAGAAGAGAAGACCCCTATATAACTCCACCAGTTCTGAAAGCATCAAAAGCATCACAGTTTAAGCACAGCAAGTGACTCAGGCCATATGAAATAGTTTGTACAAGTAGTGCCTTTCCCTCTCCTTCATTCTCATTTTTTACATATGAGAGTGTCTCTGGATTTTATATAGAAAAAATAAGACAAGCACAGATGGAACATTTAACTAAGTGAAGCAGCCATTTCCAATCAGCATCACTAAACAACACAGAAGTTGTAAGGCAGTTTAGATATTCAACTGTTTATTACAATCTCTAGACTTCTGAGGATAGAAATAAATGTTAATTTCTTCATTTACTGATTTATTAAGTTCAGTGGATACCTAATCAGAGGCTAACAAAAACACTAGCATCTGAAGGCTAATAAGATGTTTAGATATCCACACATTTGTGTCCATCATTTCTAATCTACTCTATGATGGCCCTTGACCATGGGAGATTATTAGAGATGCAGACTCCCCAGCCTCAACCTGGACCTAGGATCCGGTACCTGCATTTCAATGAGATCCCTCAGGAATTAGTACACACTCTCACACTGTCCTGACAATTATTCAGGGATATCTGTCTGAATGTTTCTTTTGAAACAACTTAAGCTGCCTTAGAACAGGGCTCGTAACTTTCATTACATTTTCTAGGCTGTCTCTGCTGCCCCAAAAGGGTTAAGAATCACAATAATATTATGCCACACACAAAGACCCAATGTAACAGCACTATTTCAGGAAGAATGCCATGTACCAGTGACCGGGCTATGGAAGCTGCTGAGGAAACACAGCTCCCATGCAAAAATCACAGGACTGCTCTGGCCCACTGTACCCACTGGAATGCTGCACTGTTCAACAGCCTCCAGCAACCACAGGGCGATGTAATATTTTTACAAGCCTGCCTTAGCATTAGATGGCACCTGGCTGCAGCACTCACTCTTTTATTTTCTAAAGATTCTAACAAAAGAGAACTTCCAGAACTGATTCAGAAAGTGGCAAGAATGATGGGAAAAGTGTCTTCAAAATAGAGGGAATATTTTGAGGGGCGTTAATGGCAATGTGTCTTTTACTGTAATAAAACATTTTAAAGTTAAATATTCACTGTATATTTTGATCATACCTTGTCTCTTTGTAACTAAAATTACAGATCTAAATAAGTAAAGAAATAAAATCATGGTCATGGATAGAAGCTCCAATATTATAAAGGGTCAACTTTCTCTAAGTTTATATATCCTATGTTTCTCATTTCAGTTTTCCTGAGTATTTGTTACCATCCACCCCCCAAAAAAGAAAAGGAAAATGAAAAAAAGCATTAGGTACAACCTGTACTTTTTTTTTTAACTTGGGAATCATTATTTTAAAAAAATCTCCATCAGGAATTGCATGAGTGCATACCTAAGGTGCTTACAAATCTAAACAAGACTGTTCACCACACTTAGTAGGTGCATGATCATATCTCACATTCACACTGTGTGACTGTAAGCAAAGGGAACATAAAGAGACATTTGTTGTAAGATTATTTTTATCCCACTGCTTTATCTAAGGTTTTAGATAATGGTTCACAGCCATCTACCTACCTCTAGGATTTCAGAAGTGGAAAAAAACCATCTAGCTCTTCTTTGGATCCACTAGTGAACCCATCTGCTGGCTGGCGCCAGAAAGCACCTCAACTTTGCTGAACAGTGTCATTACAGCCCCTTTCCTAGTTCTCATCACCAAATCTCATATGAGTAGTTTTTCAGTCGCTACATTATCAGTTTTTAAATGGCCCTGATTATTAGCTAAAAGGTATTTTCATGTGTCATGTATCTTAAACATATTTTCTCAGTTTATTTACATTATGGTACTTGTTTAGAGCAGTGTAGAAGAAATAACTGAACGTATCTACTAGAGTTCAGTAAGTATAAATAACTAAGTAATTGGTGTTTTAAATGCTATTATACAAAAAAATTGGGGTGTTCTTATATAGGTGTAAGAAGATTTTGTAACTAGGAGGAAATCATTTGCAGTTTTGGATGACTGGTTAATTCTCCTTTTTAATAAACTACAGACTTGGATACTCTGAGGCTTCAGTATTTACACAATTTCTAGAATAAACTAAAATTACATAATGAGTTATATCTACATTTCTTATCAAAATCCCACTGTAAGTTTGATAAATGATTTCTAAACCTTCACAGAAGGGGACAGAACCAAAAATAAATGAGCCAATTTTGGAGAAGAATCAGAATGGGGCCTGCTCAACCAGACAACCAAAGCTCTGAGTGTAACACTGGTACAGTAAGGAGCGACTGGTCAAGGGGACGGCACAGAGAGTGCAGAAACAGACTCAGGCATCTCTGCGAGCTTTATATGTATACAGCACACGGTGATGCAGCAGGCCTATGGGGAGAAAGGAATATGCAAGAAATGAAACTGAAAAAACTGACTAGCTATATGGTTAAACTGAATACTTTCATACCAAACATAAAATACTCAGGAAGAAAGAATATAGACCAAAGTATGAAAAATAAAACTTTAAAACCTTTAGAAAATAAATAGGTGAATACCTTGAAGATCTTTTCCTACAAAAGATTTCTTAAGAAAACAAAAAGAACATCTTAGTGTATGTGCTGCTGAAGCAAGCACCAGAAAGCAACTTAAAAGAAAAAAAGTTCAATTACATTAAAAGTTTCTATTAATAAAAGGAAAAATTTAAAAAATATAAAGACAGACATAAGCTAAAAGAAAATTTATGCAATACATATAATTGATGAAAGGCTTCTATCCAGATAAAGAACTTCCAAGAATTGATAACAAAAAGGCAAACACTTTAATAGAAAAATGTGCAGAAGATGAAAACATGAAATATTCTGAGGGGAGAAAAGCCATAAATGGATATTTAGCACATGAAGTCCCTAGTACTTAGGGATAAAACAGATAAAAAGCACCTTAATTTCAAGTCCAGACTAGCAAGATTTTTTTTGTAATTGTGGTAAAACATACAGAACATCACCCTGAGCATTTGTGAGTGGACAGTTCTGAAGCATTAAGTATATTCATTGTGTGCAAACATAACTACATAAACATTGGAGGAAGAAAACATAAGAGTTTTCAATGACATTATATATACACACACACACACACACACACATACATATATATATACACACATATATACACACACATACATATATACACACACACACATATAAGTATTATTTTATTTTATTTTTATTTTTTATACATACATATATATATACACACATATATACACACACACATACATATATACACACACACACATATAAGTATTATTTTATTTTATTTTTATTTTTTAGTACCAGGGATCGAACTTGGGTCCTTGCACTTGCAAGGCAGGCAGTAGAACAAGTGAACTAAATCCCCAGCCCTGCAATATTCTTTCTTAAAGTCCGTGGTAAAAAGATGTTCACTATTTTATTTCAACATAGTTTTGCATACACAAATTTTTTAACGAAAATCATGGGAAGTAAAGTGAATACAGCAAATGTGAACTAACTGTAGTTTTCAAACAGCTTAGCAAAAGACATGGGAGCACTGGGAGTTGGAATGCAAAGAGGCTGCATGGGAAGTACAGGGCTTCATTTCAAGACTAGGACAAGGCTAGAAGAGAGGAGGAAACAATGGCCCCAGAAGAACAAGAGGCACCATCCTAAAGGAAATGATAGGCTCCAGAGGGCAGTGGAGACTCCAGCATTAAACAAGGATCATGTCCTTCTTTGACACATGTAGATAAGCTGGACTTTTGTATCATTTTTACTTTTATATCAAATACAGTCAGCTTACTGGTGAAATAAAGGGAAAAGCCCTTTCTGAGAATAAGGAAATTATACTAAATAGATTTTTTAATGGGTGACAATTTAAAATAATGTATTTGAAATACAGAAGACAAAATCAAAATTCAATTCAGGTAGATAGATATGTAGACAGCCACCTGAAGATACACAATTCACCATTTATTTCAGAACACATTTACCTTTACAATGTGCTCTAGGCTCTAGTTATTCTGTAAACTCTCAGAAAAATGAGAAAGGGAGCTGAACTAGTAGTACTCTACACATACCACCCACTTCAACTCCACTTCTTCCTCACAAAATCTCATTTGAAGGGTTCTATAAATTGTTAATGTGCAACTTTACCCTAGCATAATCATGAACAACAGGCACAAAATCAAATGATTTCAGCCCTCACAGAAATATACTTAGTATTAAGCAATTGGCCCACATGAAGGGACATTATAAAAAGTCCTATGAAGCTACTGTTCTATTTATAGTAAAGGCATTGTTGAGAATGTAATCAATAATCCTCTTTATAAAGACTCAAAGGACATAAGTCTCTCAGATCTTGATACTAGGTCAAACAATACTTTCCATGTAAAGTTAGTTTGTTTTTACCTTTAGGGCACTGTAAATCAAGGCACTGGTATTTCTCACTATGAACTAGCTTCTAGAAATCCTAATGCCAAATCTCCAGCCGACATCTAGCAAACCACACAAAACTTTATTCAAAATCTTTCTTCCAGTTTCAACGTATCTTCTCAACCTTTGTCTACCTTTCACCTGAATTTCCTCAAGACCATTCAAGGCCAAGTTTGGCTGCCACAGACAAGACATGGGTGGCGATGACCCGACTAAGACTGTGGTAAGTAAAGAACCAAGACCACCCCTACCACAATCAAGAGATGAAAGGCTAAGGAGATGTGCTAACTGCATGCAATACTTCACCCTAAAGTGGAGGAGGATGACTGTAACGAATACTATTAGGGTAACGGATAAAATTATAATATTAAAATGTGGAAATTTTGAATTGGAATATGAAATGACAAAATTGGGATATAAAACATAACTGTACTTGGGTTGTGTAAGAGAAATATACCTTGAGATTATAGCTAAAGAGCTATAAGGTCGGCCGGGCGTGGTGGTGCACGCCTGTAATACCAGCACTTGGGAGGATGAGGCAGGAGGATTGCTGTGAGTTCGAGACCAGCCTGAGCTACATAGTGAGTTCCAAATTTTGAATTGATATGAAATGACAAAATTGGGATATAAAACATAACTGTACTTGGGTTGTGTAAGAGAAATATACCTTGAGATTATAGCTAAAGAGCTATAAGGTCGGCCGGGCGTGGTGGTGCACGCCTGTAATCCCAGCGCTTGGGAGGATGAGGCAGGAGGATTGCTGTGAGTTCGAGACCAGCCTGAGCTACATAGTGAGTTCCAGGTCAGTTTCAACTACATAGTGAGACCCTATCTCAAAAAACAAACAAACAAACAAACAAAAAGAGCTATAAGGTTATTATCAAACAATTCAGGAAAAAGTCAATGTATATAGTAATATATATATGCATATATACATCTATATAGTATTCACATACAGTTTTGGTATTGGGTTTTTTTTTTGGTACCAGAGATGGAAATCAGGACCTTGCGCTTGCAAGGTAGGAGCAGCACCACTGAGTTAAATTCCTGGTCCCATATAGTATTATTTTTAAATTCAATTTTTTGTTAAGTCTGAAATTATTTCCAAATAAAAAAAATTTTAAATAAAAAGAGGTCTCTGTTGTAATAGTGAGGTATGGACTCACTAGTTTCCAACTGCTGGGTCTGAATTCTTACAGGAACTGTTCCACGCGTGTTCAATAATCTTTCATATGTATAAATTATTATGAATGTCAAAAAGCATTTAAAGGCATACCTGGGCATTAGGTATTTTCTCAAATAATTGATTTTGTAAAATAACATTTAAAAAATAACATTATTATTTTGTCAATAGGAAATTTACTACTTATCATCAGAAAGTGCTGTTTTCCTTCCAAAGATATTGTAGAATAGTAAAACAGAAAACATGGGATCTTTTAATACAAAGCTGAAAATGAGGAAAAAGAAATCAAGCTTTAAATGAGTCAAGAGGCTTCAGACCCAAATTAAACAAGAATAAATGAAAGTGATGTGTTTCTGTTTTAAAAACAAAGAAATACAGCATTAGAGTTGGATGAGGAAAAGTGCGGTTTAACAGCAGGCGATTCAAGTGGGGTAGCTGGTAGAGGAGATTTTGGATGTCCACAAGTGTGACTCTTGCCAGTTGTGAGATACGGCTGCCAAAAGCCAAATGAAATATTAAGTAGCATTAATTAAGATATTCTTCAGGGAGATAATGACCCAACTCTGCAGTCAGAATACACATAAGGTAATGCATTCAATTTTGGGCCTCAGGATTCCTGGGAACAGCCCTGAGGGAATAGCTTGCAACAGGCTTATCTCCTGCTAAAAACAACTCTAAAACCTGGTTAAAACACAGATAGCAACTGTTGCAATACCTTGATCAACTCAGACAGGTAGGGTTTGAAGAGCCAGAGTCCTGCATGCAAAGGAGGGAGGCCTACTGATTCTCAAAATTTGGTCTATATATACCTGTGAGCCTCAAGATCCCAGGGAGTCGGCAATTAGTCTGATCCTAACACTTACAGGTCATTTGTCCATTTTTCTCCCATTCTCTCATGAATGTATGCAACAGCTTGTCAGAGGCTGTATGACTTTTAGGAATTCACTACTCTGATGGTTAACAGAATTCTGCAATCACATTTTTATGTTTCCTAAAATTTGTGTAAGGTAGGTCATTTCAGGCACATGTGTTTGTTCTCAGTACAAAAAAGCAGTCTGTGCTCTTAGTTATAACTGCTGTAATTTCTGTAATCTCATTGTTCAATAAATCATTATTTAAAGTGCCAGAGATTTCTATGTGTGCAAGGAAAAAAAGAACACTTTGCTTTCTTATAAGATAGTGGCATTGAAGTTTTCTTGAAAACTTTCATATATTTTAAATTTTCTCTAAAACTATTTTAGATTTTGACATTATACTGAAGACAACTCACTTTCTCAGCCGACAGCTGCAGTATCTGTTTAAAAATTCTGAAAAACAATAAAACTGGTAACAATTCTGTAATTAATGGGAAAGAAGAATGTAAGAAATACTGTATAAAATTAGAAAAAAACTGTGATAATATGATGAAAGTTATCTTTCTCTTGGCTTATATAGGTTAGTAATTCCCTTATTGTTTCCTAAACAAGAAAAATAACTGTCATTTTAAAAACAGTCATTCAGAATTTAGAGGAAAATAAATTGGATTTTATTTTAAACATAGATGTGATGAGTTCAAAAGGTCAATTAAACTTTTCTAACTAGAAAAGGTCACTAAAGCATCTTAAGTTATATTTCATTGTCTAGAGAAGATTAATAAAGGTAACTACTAATAAAGGTGAAGACTTAGGAACAACATTGTTCAGTGCCTGCTAGATGAAAAATCAGTGCAGGAAATGATGGCACTGACACATTCCAATGGTAGCTACTGAATAAGAGATTTAGCTGCAAATATGAACACTAAGTTAGTATCTTCTGCAGAATTATACTTTGGCCTAACAGACAAATCTACAGACACAATTGGGTTAGCTGCTTTACTTTAATTTGTCTAGTATTAACCCCAACTAGTCACTTAAGAAATTGTAGAGGGAGTGGCTGGGGTTCTAACCAAAGGCCTCACACACTAGGCAAGTACTTCACCAATGAGCAACAGTCTGGTCCTGAAAAATTATTTTATATGAATTGCTTGGTAAGAAACTCTAGAGGCACTGACACATTCAACACACTAAATAACTTCTCGAGTCTTGGAGTTTATCCTGTAAAAACTGCACTGACACTGAATTGATGGTGTAAAAACAATGGTGGGTAAAACTGTTGTTCCCTTAGCAATAATCATGGTGGGGCACCAAAGTGCACTCAATGTCACTGTATTCTCTACAGCCACATATTCAGTTAAAAAAAAAAAAAGCCATTTCCTTTAAGAATGTCCTTGATGGAGCAGTGAGAATTATTGATTCTCTTCAATCCTGACTTCTGAGCATTCATATATTTAATATTCTGTGTGACAAATCATGAAAAGACACTTTCACTCATACCAACACAGTGATGACCCCAAGGAAAGTATATGACGGTTGGAGTTTCAGGCTGAACTGGACACTTTTTTTTTTTTGGTACCGGGCATTGAACTTGGTTCCTTGGGCTTGCAAGACAGGCCACTAAACCACTGAGCTAAATCCTTGGCCCCTCAACTGGACACTTTTGACGAAACACCATTTTTACTGTAAAGAACAACTGGTAGACATTTGTGATTTTAGAAGATATTTTATTGAAAAAAAGTGAATTTATCAATTCTGAAACTAGTACTGAAACTAGTAATATATGTACTGTCAAGGTCAAAATTTGAGCTTAAAAAAAAGTGACAATTATATTTCTAAAAATCTTGTATCCATGATTATGAGCTCTGAAGACTCTTCTAAGAACTTAAGTGGTGATACTAATGAATGCGGTCTTTTGATAATAACAAATGTGTTCACAGATGAAAGATCTGCATAATTCAGTAAACCATCATTTTCTAAATGAACAGGGCCTGATGTCATACAACAGCAAAACATCCATTCTAAATGTAATACAGACCAAAAGAGTTTAATGTCAGAGTCTGAAAAGGTCACTGATATGATTTCAGAGTCTACGCTGAAAAATAAACAGTAAGAAAACTAATGCATGTCAACTTTGGGTGTAGCATAAGGAATACACACAATTATCTGAAAAGGTTACCGTTTAACATTTCTTTCTTTTCCAACTATCTAACTGTGTAATGCTAGATTTTCTTCACGCTCTCCAAACCAATATATAGGGTATGATCAAAATATATGGTGAATGTTTAAATTAAATTAAAATTTGTGAAAGACAAATAGCTATTAACCCCACTCAAAATACTTCCTTTTGCTTAGAATGCACTTACCCACTGTTCTTGCCACTTTCTGAAGCAGTTTAAAGTTATCTTTCATGAATATTTTTAACAAGATGTGATAAAAAATATGGTGAATGCTGCTGCCAAGTGCCATCCAATAGAGAGGCAGGCTCATAAAAACATTAGTGTGCTCTCATCCACCTTATTCCCTGGATCTGGTACCACAGGACTTCTGGCTTTTCTTCAAAGTCAAAATGATCATGAAAAGTAAACATTTTGAATCAATTCAGGACATCAAGGCTGCTGTTAGCAACACAACTAAAGATACTCATGAAGACTTCCAGAACTGCTTCAGAAAGCGGCAAGAAGGATGAGTACGTTTGATCTGAGTGGAGGTGTTTTGAAGGGAATTAATGGCAATGTGCCTTTTACTGTAATACATTTTTAAAAATGTAAACATCCACCCAAAGTATATGATATTCACAGAGTACACTGAGAGCAGAAATAAGAATCTAGTACCCCCCTATTAAGCCAGATATCCAGCCAAAAGACATTTTAAAATACCATTATTGTCATTAAATTTATTTTTGAGAAGATATTAAAATATTTAGTGGCTTTATTATTGTTTTCAAATGAATTAACAAATATTTAAAGCTTTCTCAGTTTTAATTTCTAATACAGTAATATCAATAGATAGGATAATAGGAGGCCCCACTGACTTTACAAAGTAAGTCCTGAAAAATATGAATAGGACCTGTATTATGTATCACTGTTAATGTCCTGATTTTAAAAACTGTACTGTGGTTATTCAGGAATATGTTCTGTATGACTTACAGTATTTGGAGATGACAGGGCATCAACTCAGCAACTTATTCTCAAAAATGGTCCATAAAAAACAAAATTTTTTATTCTGTACTTGCCAGTTTTCTATAAAACTGAGTGTTTCCAAAAGAACATTTTTAGAGCCTTAAACACATACACACACATGTGCATGCACAAATATATACATATCTATGTTTAACCCTGAGTTAATAAATCAGAATCTCTGGAGAGTCATATGATTTATGTTAAAGTCTTCAAAGCATTTAATATATTTACTTTCCTTACAAAGAAATTCAGTAGCTCTCTCTATTCATAAGAGTAATGTTGAATAAAGCTGACTGTAAGAAATTTATTTCCCACACAAAAAAGGATGCCACCAGTCATTCACTCCCTGCCACTCTGCTAGTCTATTTGATGACTGTAAATGCTCTCTTTCCATCAGTGAAAGTTTTGTCTGTCACCTCAGTGTGTATTTCTGAGTTTTTTGCAAAAGTATTTTTTATTTAGAAGGTACACCTTTTATAAAACCAGGCCTGAAGATGCCTATTCACGTAAAACATGATTTCCACAAGAAATATGTGTGTGCCACATGTAATTAAATGCCATAGAAAGCTCTAGCTCATCTGCTCAATAAATCCACTCTCCTGGTGGGACGTGTGGCATGGCAAGCAAGCAGGTCATATCACATGGTGTTTTGACTCAATTTATGAAGAGTTTTAGAGCCTACATTAAGTTTTGAGATCCTATCTGACTACAAATAAGCTAAGAAACACTAGAGGTATTAAGCAAAAGAAGAAAAACTGCTTCATGAGACTATCAAAATTGGAAGTTCTGTTCATCAAAAGAAAGTGAATTAGGGAAGCCCTAACACATGAAGAAATACTCACAGTAAATATTTGAAAAAGAATTTGTATTCAAATTATATAAATAACTCCTAGAAAGAAAAATACAAAAATAAGCCATTTTAAAAGGGCAAAAGACTCAAACAGATACTTCAAAACAAACATCAAAGACAAGCCTTAAAATCTGTGGCTATTTTGAAATTTTGAGTGCATATATCAAAGAATAAGATAAAGATATGATTTTTTAATATACATGACATCTCATTTTGAAATAAAAATATTTTGTTTTGAATTACATTAAAAATGTATTTTCCTCATGCAATACAGGTTTAAACTGGCTAAAAATAACGTTCAGTACAAACTTAAGACTATCTAAGAAATGTGAACAGTAATTCCAAGTTGTTGGTGATTCAACTCTGAAACCAAAATTTTCTACTTTTCTAAGTTTTCGAAATCTTTAACTGAAGAATATTCTAGTATCACTTATCTGTATGAATCAGAACTTTCTGAAATTCAGGCTGCTAGCCAAAAGGCAGAAAGAAAGTAGGTCTTCAGGAAGATATAAACCTAAAATTCTCCTATTGAAATGATATAGCAATAGATAATTATTTTTAACAACTGAAAATTCAGGTAAATGGTGTTAAAATAACAAATTACATCAAATACAATCTGTATCACGACAATGGCATGTTTTATGGCTTCTATCTAGACGCCCCCTCCCCCAAACCTCATTCAGTCATAGGTGGGGCTTTTTGGAGGTGACTGGATCCAGGGTATGTGATGCTAGGATCAAGGATATGATGCTGCTGGGACTGATTCATGGTGTGATACTAGGATTAAGGGTGCCCCACTCTGGGTATGCGTGCTACCCACCCCTAATGGTAAGCAGCATGCTGCTTGCTACTTTACTGCTTTGCCACCTTGTGCCCACCATGAACTGTTCTTCCTCTGCAATACCCCTTTGCCATGCCATTCTGCCTTGGAGCCAGTCAACTATGAAATGAAACCTCTATAGACTATGAGTTAAATAAACCTTCCTTCTTTAAAAAGAAAAAAAGACTAAAATTATTACTCACAGCCCCCAACTGCCAACTTCTGTGCTCATTAAAACAAGTTCTCTGGTCTTACTGGTCTTGTACTCTAAAGGCTTTTTGGCAAATAAATGTTATCAATGTGAATTTACAAAATCAACCTAATAAGAAAATAAAAACTAAGAAAGTAGCTCAATAGTGGAGCATTTACCTAGCAAACTCAAAGCCCCGGGTTACACACAAACACACACACACACACACACAGAGTAATGAAATAATCTGTTCCTTAAAAATTTTTGAAAAATAATTCTGGGTTTAAGAACTGCTAAGCCTTTTCTTGAGACCAAGAAATACAGAGACCTTGTGACAAGGACATATTCACTATGGTAATGGCCAAGTGCTTAGGAACATTAAGTAAGACATAAATCACTGTGATTATTGTTCACAAACACATATAGTGCTTATCCCCACAGAATTGTGCATGGCATATTTTATTGCAATACTTACTGGTGCTACGATTTTTCCTGTCTGACCAACCTGCATATCATTGGGAACGAAGCCAGCATCAACAGCTGCTCGGGATGCACCAACTAAGGAGGAAAATAACCATTGTTTTTCAGGCTCTATGATTCAGCTGATAAGACATTCATTAATAAGCACAAAGATATGAATATAGTACAGTTTTTATAAAGAACTTTAAAAATTCCTGTCACCGAGAACTCTAAATACTAAGTACCGGTATATTTTTCAAGAAAACACCTTCTATTAATACCCACTAATTTCAGGTTTTAAATTGCGCTGAATCCTTTTTTTTTTTTTTTTTTTAATTAGGGTCTCAGTATGTTGCCCAGGCTGGGCCCAAACTCATAAACTCAAGGTATCTTCCCACCTCACCATTCCCAATTACTGAAACCACAGAGTGTGCCACCATGCCAAATTTGGCTTCTGCCTGCTTTATCAAAGAAGAAACCTGTATTATAATCTATTTAGGCTATCTTCACATGACACTCTCTCCTCAGTAAACCCTGTATCATTTATTTGAAGGCCTAAGAAAAATTATTTTCAAGAAGAAAACTGAAAACCACAGAAAGAAAAAAGTGCACCTTTAAATGACTTATGCATAAATGAAATAATAAAGAAAAAATATTTCCAATGACAAAAGAACATGTCTCCCCTAAGAAAGTATCTTTACCTGCAGCATGTAGTTGATCTGCCAAGTCATACAACAACTTAAAATTCTCTCCACTCTTCAAACCACGACCTTATTTAAAAAAAAAAAAGACGTAAAAAGCAAGCATACATTCCATTCTATAAATATGCTATTGTGTAAATCTGAAGGAAGTTTCATATTATACAACTGCCATGTTAACCATGACTCCTCTATAAAACCTTTTCTGAATTCTACTGATACTCCTACACTTCTCCTATGAAGCATTCAACACTATAGCAATTAACTAGTCAAGCAATAGTGTAATCTTTACTATCAGTTTTTTCCACTAGAATGAAAACTTATTGTAGGATCCATATCTATCTAAAATATTGCTATTATATCTGTAATGTTTAGCAAAACTCTATACATAGCAGATACCAAATAAATATCCTCTGAATGACTGAATGAAGTACTTGAGTAGAAGTCACCCTGATAGACTTTAAACTTAAGATCAAGAACAATCTGCCTTTTCATTTTTCTTTCTCCAGGACTTTGCAATAAAATTGTCATGGAACAGATACTCAATGAAAAATAAGTGAATAAACAAGTCAAATACATAGAAGTCTGTTGGAAGATTATTTCTTGATGGTTGATTTGATAATTTAAAATCATGCCAGTGCTTATTTTTCAAAAAGTCAACCATCAGGCTATAAAAAAGCCTTTTCTTAAAAAAAGAAGGAGCATACCACATTAAAAAACAAGTCTTCTATAATACTAACAGCTTTGGTGTCAAATTAGAAGAAATTTTCAGTGTTATACAGATACCTCTACAGTACAACCCTGGAAGTCCTTGAAAGTGGAATGAAATAGGGGATATTATAGAGAAAATGGCCCTGAGGTTCCAGTCAGCTTTCCCTGATTCGGAACCAATCACACTCTTCAGAATAATACAGAAGGCTATTAATAAGAAAAGATACCAAGTGGCAAAATTAAAGACAAGATTTGTACCATACTCCCCCTGGTGCCAATGACTTAGATGTACAACAGAAAGCCCAACTGGGTACTAATTGTTTTTAATTTCCTTTTCCTAATTAGTTGAAATGGGAATAACATTTGCAACTTACCAACTTTTTACATTTGAAAAGAAGTCCATGTGCCTTTAAAATACCCAAACAAACAAACAAAAAAATCACAGTACTGTAAAATTTATGTCATTTTTTAAAAAATTAACATTTGACTTACCACCAGATACGACCACTTTGGCACCAGTCAGCTCTGGCCGATCACTTTTCGTTAACTTCTGGTCAAGCCACTCTGATATTCCCACTGGTGAAGAACTTGGTGCTGCATATGTGACACACAGAATAAAACAATGACTATGATATCAAGTTCTAATATGACAGTTACTTTATGAGAAACACAAAGTCTAATGCCATGAAATTCAAGTTATTAATTAATATGAATTTTCTGTGCTTCTAATTTCATTTTTTATTATGGCAGACTTCAGTGGGCAAGATTTCAGCCTTTGCCTCATTAGTCATTTAACTTTTAAGAAGCCATTTAATGCTCTGAGTTAATCTGTAAAAACCAGAAAAATCTGGGCTGGGATTTAACTTAGTGGTGTCACCACCTGCCTCGCAAATGCAAGGTCCTGAGTTCAATTCCTGGTACCAAAAAAAAAAACCAGAAAAATCTTATTTCTACAAAGTTCAAATAAGCTGTTATATGTGTTAAAATGCAATTCCTTCTATATACTTATTATTATTATGTTCTTCTATTGAGTCACTCAAGTATTACAATAGAAAATACTGATAAGAGTACCAAGTCTTAGCATCACTAAGACAGATGAATCTTAATGGATCCTTTCTCTATCTTTCTAAATGACCAGAGCAACTATCCCAGTCTCAAAGATACTAATTTGAACCATCAGGAAAATGCAAATCAAAATCACAAGGACACATCACCTCACTCCTATTAAAATAGCCATTATCTAAAAGAAAAAGATAACAATTGTTGGTGAGGATGTGAAGAAACATGAACCTTTACACACTGCTGACAGAAATGTAAATTAGTATAGCATTATGGTGCAGTATAATAGTTCCTAAAAAAAACAAAACCAAAAACAAAACTACCATATGATCCCACAATCCTATCAATAGGTGTATATCCAAAGGAAATTAAATCAGCATGTTGAAGAGATATACCTGCATTCTCACTTTCACTATAGCACTATTTATAATAATGAAGATACAGAATCAACCAAGATGATCATTATGAATGAATGGCTAAAGGAAATATGGCACAGATAACTGAATACTGTCCAACCACTTAAAGGACAAATTCTGTAATTGTGACAATCTTGATAATCCTATAATATGATCTCAGTTCTATATGGAATCTAAAACAGTTGCTATCACAGAAGCAGAAAGTAAAATGGTGGTTATCAGAAGCTAAGGTGGTTAGAGGGGAGAGAAAGACACTAGCAGGATATATGACTGTAGTTAAAAAGGAGAGGTATTCCTTAATGTCCAGAATAGGCAGACATATAGGGACAGAATGTAGCTAAGTTAATCACCAGTGGCTGAGGGAGGGACAACTGATGACAGAAAGATGGAGAGATGGTAAATGACTACTAATGGTTACAGTTTCTGTTTGGGGTGATGAAAATGTTCTAAAATAAATTTTAGTGATGGTTACACAGTGCTGTGAGCATTCTAAGAACCACTGGATTGGATACTTTAAATTGGTGAATGGTAGGATATGTGAATTTTATCTCAAGCTATTTTTCTTAAAAGATATTGTGAAGACATAAATTATAATTATTATTTATTTTTGCATAACCTTGGGAATAACTTGGTAACTTTAATAACCTTGGGAACATCATTTTTATTGTATTTCTAATACTCTACATTAGAAATTTAACCTTAGGCTATCTCCTATTCTAATAAAATCTGTGAACTTAAAAAAATAAGAAAGAAAACCAAGCAATCAAAATGGAGCCAGGGATTTAGTTCAGCAGTGCTACCACCTGCCTCGAAAGTGCAAGGTCCTGAGTTCGAGCCCCAGTACCAGAAAAACAAACAAACAAAGCTCCAATGAACACTCACCATTTTCTGAACTGGC
Source organism: Fukomys damarensis (assembly GCF_012274545.1). Classification (NCBI taxonomy): domain Eukaryota; kingdom Metazoa; phylum Chordata; class Mammalia; order Rodentia; family Bathyergidae; genus Fukomys; species Fukomys damarensis. The sequence continues at coordinate 25,538,878 of NW_022900937.1, read as the reverse complement.
ACTACCTCCACTTGTTGCTGCAGCTTCAAAAGATGTTCCTCGGACAGAAAACACCTTTACTTTCTCATCACACTTCACTGTACACAAAGCATTTCCTGAAATACACAATTTGTCTTTTAGAAAGCAATTGCGAAAGGCAACAACACACATATTCCTTTCAGGCTCAGAATTTACTTCACAAAGACAAGAAACAACTATGGATCAGTTGTTTTCTACCCTATTGCACAGAAAGAAAAGAAGACCCTGACAGTAAAGAAATATGTTCATGGGCATTAGTACAACTCTAGATGGCTTATAAACAGGACACGTCTGACACACCTGGAAGTAAGAAACAGGAACAGACAGCCAAACTAAGCACACCCTTCCCACAAATCTCGCTCCTCTAAAACACAATACAATCAGTAATCTAAGACTGAGAGTTGTGATGACCTAATGAGGATGGAGCTACCATATACACTGAAGGAGGATATCCGGGAAAACCTGGAAAGGCATAAAGAGCAAATTTAGATGTGCCAAGATTGTAAAAGGATGTGACATATTTCTTAGAAATTAGCAATCCCATTAAAAGTGACCTAAACTATGACCAAGTATCTCTCCTCTGAATCACGTAACTTTAATAAGAAAGAACAGAATTCAATGATTTCTCCAACCCCACTGGACCAGTGTGTTCAACAAAAGATCAATCCACCAAAGAGACACAGAAATGAGTTTCTTAATGACACAGCAAGGGAAAAGGAGATGCAAAGATGGAAAACACTATTTAAAAAGGAAAAAAAAATGCTTATTGACTACTCAAAAACTCTCCACAAACTTAAGTGACAGACAGGAAGGAAAATGCTGTGCTGAGTGACATAACATGGTACAGTGGCGGTTCTAGAGTAAGATTTTTCTCAGAAACCTTAAGATGGTCCATTTAAAGCAACTGTATGGCTGCTTAAAATCCTAACTCCAAGATTTATTTATACTTTTTACTAAAATTTAATACTGATTAATAATTTTCCTTGGGAACTCACCTGCATAAATAGTTCTCACAAATGTGTCAGGTGACTTGATCTCAATGATGTCGGAAATCGGGGAAACATCAAGTTTGGCTGCTATTCTGGGCATAAGGTTCTAAAGGCACAATAAGCAGTGAGTTACATGTATATATCCTATTGGATGACTATAAACTATGAACAATGACATCTTCTAAAGGCAGTCTATGGAAACTTTAATTCAAATTATTTATCCCATCTTTATACAACTTCAAGCCCAGATTTGTGGGTACTCTGAAACTAAGTGAATGCCTATCATTTCTCTAACTACATTAAGAGTTTTATAAGGTTTACAACAATAAATTAGTTTAATTCAATACGTTGAATTAGGAGGTAAGACATTTGCTTTAATAAATGTTGATTTTAAAATATGACTCTATGGATCACTGAATTTAGGCAAGATAGAAAAATTCAGAATAGTAAAATTCTCAAATACCGAAAAAGATTACATTATATATACCAATGGATATTAAAGAAAACATTTCACCTTTTGCTGAAACTGGTGTTGCAAAAAAGATCAAAACTAACGTGAGCAGTAGCCAGCATGCTGTGTGTAAAAAGAGCAGCAGAAATAAATGCATGTACTTGTACTCTGTGCGTGTAACATCTCTGGACTCGATACCGGTGCTAACTTCGCTCTCACTTGCTGACATCCTTGGGAAAGTCACAATCTCCCCAGCTCTCAGTTACTCTCTCACACTGAGAGAAGAAAAGCTCTACAATTCTAGTCTGACGTTCTATGACTCTAGGGCTCTAAATCAGAAGAAGATCAGTTAGTGAAGACTAAATACCCATATTTTTTGGAGTTAAGGTTCTTTTAGATAATATAAATATATTTTTTAAAAAGTGAAATGTTGCTTTTCATTACACAGAAAAGCTGAATTCTACACTGATTTCTGAGAAGTGCTTACTCTGTGGAACCTCCTAAACTATGCCCACATTCATATAGCATCATTCAGGTTCCTCTCCCCACTTTGCCCTCAAAATCCCTCTGTTCCCTAAGGATTCCCCTAGAATGATCCTGTAATTACTCCTTCACTCTCCCACATGCATGTATAATTATACTGTACCAACTGGCATTAACATGTATTTGGTATTAAAATAACTTTTAGTATACAAGCTACATTAAGTGGCTCTATATAGATTGATGCTAACAAATGTTGACAACCTGAGTCAATTTCCTTCTTATATATGCTTTTTCTGGGCCTGGTTTGCCACCTGAAAGTCCTAGGAGAGCAGGTGGAACACAGATACATGTATGTTTTTAAAAAGAGATTTTTTTTTTCATAATATAGGTTTAACCACATGGCAGTAAGTTAAAAAAATAAAAAAGATTTTAAAATTCTAACCAGTATTTTAAGGGTGTTATCTTAAAACCATAGGGGGCATTGTGGTTTGGATCTCAAATGTTCCCCAAAAACATGTGGGGAAGGCCTGGTCTTTGCATTATTGGGAGTGGTAGAACCTATAGAGGTGGGTCCTGCGGAAGGTCACTGGAGGTATGCCTTTGAAAGCAAACTGAAAACCCTGAACCTTTCTCTATTTCTTGGCCACCAGAGATGATAGCTTTGCTCCAGCCATGATGTTCTGCCTTACCATAGGCCCAAAGCCATAGGGCCTAACAACTACTCACTGAAACCTCAGACACCATAAGCCAAAATAAACCATTTTTCCTTTTAAGCTGATTTTTTTCAGGTACTTTGTTGCAGTGACAGGAAGCTGACTAACACAGTTGATGAAGGACCAATATAGATCTATTTAGATTCTTCTGATGGAGTTTTTTCATTTCAAACCCATTTACAGAGGGCAGCACCAGCCTCTTTATCATGTGACCCCTATTCTCAAAATTCCTGTCTATCACAACACATCCATCAAGGCCAGAGAACTAAAATCTGGCTAGTAATACACAACAAAAACCCTTTCCTAGTCTCACAATTTTGTAGGTAAACTGTATCACAGAAACTCAAGATTTATAAAGTTGTTGAAATCACCAGGACCTAACCTAAAATTCTGGCACCAGGGACTGGTTTCACGGAAGACACTTTCTAAACACCTGGGGGAAGGGGGAGGGTTCAGATGACTCAAAGAATCGCTCTAATGTGCAGTTTACAGCAAGGTTTGCCCTCCTGTGAGAATCTAACACCACAGCTGATTTCATGGGACAGAGCTCAGGCAGTGATGGAGGTGAAGACCAATGGCTGTAAACATAGAAGAAGCCCTGCTTCCCTGCCTTGCCATTCACCTCCTGTTGTGTGGCCCACTTCCTAATAGGCCATAGACCAGTACTGGTCTGTGGCCCAGGGATCGAGGGCCTCTGATTTAAATCATCCAACAAAGAAATTAAAGTCAGGGGTAGAATGGTCCATAAAGATCTTTTCACCCATTAGATTAATCAGGAAAATGCTAGAGTATATAATAGCTCAAATGTTGGCCATTTAACAATAGAGATCAAAAGTTAAAGTAAAAGGCCTTTAACCTACCTATTTCTCTTCTAGAACTTTATTCTACATAAACATCAGCATATGTATGCATGTATAGGGTTGCTTCCTTGCATCCAAGTCTATAAATGCAAACAACCAGAAACAACCTAACTTGTTCCTGGCTAAATACAGAATGTTATGCAGCCATTAAAAAAGACAGACACATTATGAGCTAATATTTTCAAGACATACTCAAGTAAAAAAGATCAGTCACAAAACAATTTGTGCTATATTATCCCATACTACAAGTAAAAATGTATTTGTACATGTATAATTTTAAAATCCACAGAAAGACCTCGAAAACAATGAATGCACAAGTGCTAAAGTCATCCTCCTGAAGAGGAAACAAGAGCTGGGCATAATGTAGGGCCTGCACATGTTGCTCTTCGTACTGCTTTTTTACCTGAATCCTTTCTACTAAAAATGAATTTGTATACAACTTTTTAAAGTAAAATGAAAACTAAAAACTACCCCTTATTAAGAATTTTTAAAAAGGAGGTAAAATATATATGATCACTGACAGACAATTAATATCCAATACCAAATTCCTTCTCTTGGGCTCCCTCTACTTTTTTAAAGTGTCAGTTCATCATGCATGCTGGACAACACCCTCACATGAGCTACATCCCCAACACCCTCACCCTCACATTTTGCTAACTTTCTGGAGATTACTATCCATCTGAGGCACATTCTTTCTGCAGACATATTAAAATGCACATGACTAGATTACCACTTTTCCTTATCCTAAGGGTATCTTCAACCGCCACAGAGCTCCTCCCACATCCCCCAAATAGAAAGGCCAATTCTAAATACTCATCAACTGTTCAAATAAAAAAACTCTTAAGATTGGTTACTAATGCAAACAATATTCACAAAAACCCCCAGAATCTAACAGCTTTTAAACAAGATAATTTAACAATAATAGCCTAAAGGTTTTCTCTAAGGCAAAATTTGAAAACCTGTAAGAGGCATTTTAATAAATTATGACATGTTCAAAGAACGAAGTTATCTCTGTGACAAAACTTGAAATTCTAGAAATGGCATTTTAACAGAAATTTGACAAAATTAAGAAAACAAATTCTACCGAGTTCAATCCCTGGTACCCAAAGGAAAAAAAAAAAAAGAAAACAAATTCTAGTGCAAGTACTCTGCTGATGTGGACAAGCCAGGAGTGGCCATTTACTCAAAGTCTGCTGCAGTTTCCGGCACACAGAAACCTCAGCATCTGTGTGGGGGCATCAGAACTCATGTTATCACACATTCTCAGGTTCTCACCTTTCCAAAGGCAGAGGCTCCAGCACAGATGTGTGTGTAACTGAACTGCTTCTGCGTGGCCAGAATCAATGGCGTCAGCTCCTCTGAATGGGAAACACATGGATAAAATGCATTGTGTGATATTTCCTAATACTACATTTTCCCACCAAAAATCCTTACCTGGAAGCAGGCCTTTGTAGGCATCATGCTGAGCCACCAGAACTTTCGCTACCCCTGCTACCTTACAGAGATCTTGCACCATCTGTAATTAGAAGAGGAGTTACTAAGTAGCCTCTAAAAGAAATACTCAAATACAGCTGAGCTGACACTAAATATCCACAGAACATTAAATCTGAAAAGTAAAAACAAAAATTATTCCTAGTAGCATAAGGGATATGTAGAAATTTTTTTTAAATTTTAAAAAATTCTTTAATGAAGAAAATCTTCTGCCTAAGTGAAATAAATAAGTCATACATGTATAAATACCTAATAGTTTCTCTGGTGTGAAAAACTATAATGGTACATAAGATCCTAATGGTATAACTGACAATGTGAAATAGGAAGAAAGGGGCAAAGGTGTAGGGGAAGTGGGAAGGGTAGGGGAAAGGAAATAAGGGAAAAGAAAACAAACAAGAAAATGAAAAAATGGAAATAAAGTATTTGTAAATAAGGAAGGGAAGAGGGGGTGAAGGGAGGGCAGGGGTAAGGGGAAAAAATGTTACGTAAAGGTACCAAGATCCCAATGATGAATGTAACTGTACTGTATACCTAAAATGTACCAATAAACTCAATGAGAAAAGAAAAAAAGAAAGAAAATCTTCTGCCAAGTGATCTATGGATTGACCTTACATAGTCCTAATACAAAAGTTTTCTACAAAAATATTGACAAAAAAAGTTGACCTGTTAGTTAATCCAAGTGTAAATTCATCATTTTTTAATTGAATTTATTGGTACATTCTAGGTAGGCTAAATTCATCATTTTATAAATGGTAAAACTGAGATATTCTCATTCTCTCTTTCTCTAACACAGCCAGAACATTTTAAACTTCGGGTTTCCTAGGCATAAACATCTTACTCTGGCTTCCTGTACTTTATTTGGCAATCATTTCTGTTGATATTAAAATTAATAACCCTACTCAACAAAGAAAATCTTATATTGCAACCCAATGCCCACTGCTGAGTTCAAGAAAGCTTTTGATACTTCAGATTTTCCATATACAGAAGGCAACAAGAACTCTCCCTTCCTGAGTATCGTGCATACATCATGACTGGTTTCTGCTCCTCAGAGCCATGCTGGTGTCTCTGTCTGCTTTTTTTTTGCGAACTCAGGACCTAACGTTTGTGAGGCAGGTACCCTGGCACCACTGAGCTTAATCCCTGGCCCTCCTATCTGCTTTTCACCTCCAGGCTGCTTCACTGATCATTGATGAGTGGATACCAAAGGCTGTTCCTCCTGACCCTCCACGGACTATAAGATTCAATAACATTCACTGGAAAAAAGACGCAATGCCACACACCAATGATGGGCCAACTGTCCTCCAGCACACTGCGCTATACCACAGGGCCCCACTGGATGGCTTCAACTGTATTCAACTTCTCTAACTTTAAGAGAATTTCCAATTTTAAAACTCATTTAATTCTAAAGTAATGATACAGTAGCCTAAGAGATAAAGTAGGATAGAATTTTCCCATCAAAACTATTATTTACTGCCAAAAGCTACTGGCACTACAAGAAGAATCACTCTCTTTATGATAAATAGCCAGGGAAATAGTATAAAACTGAAATCTGCCTGGACTATTAACAGGTATTTGTTGTTTTTCTTTAAGATTAACTGAGTCAGCCATGGTGGCATACACCTATAACCTCAGCACTCAAGACGCTAAGGCAGGAAAACTGCATAAGTTCAAGGCCAGCCTAGGCTATATATAGTGAGTTTAAGACCAGCCTGAACTCTGAACTACATAGTAAGACCCTGTATCAAAAAGGGGGGAAAAAAGATTGTAACTGAGTAGATATCATTTCGAGTATTTTAAAAATAGTATGGGCCAGGGATTTAGCTCAGTGGTGCTGCTGCCTGCCTTGTAAGCGTCAGGTCCTGAGTTCAATCCCCAGTACCAAAAACAAAACAAAACAATAAAAGTAGTATCAAAATAATTACTTAAAATCACAGCAAAAGAAATCTAAAATCTAAACATATCTAAAACATACAGATATATAGAGATATATATTTCTGTAGTATATATCAGGAAAATGAGCAACCAAAAAGATAGTTTAACCATATCATCAGACATAGTGAGTAAAATCAACTGTATATAGTTAAATAGTTGGATAGAAATTAGATAAAATTAAATACATATAACTGATTAAACCTGCTGGAAATATTTTAAAATATCAATTTCATGTAAAGAACTAGAAATCATAGCTTTCTGAACACTATTATGCTCGGCATTGATAACTTAGTAAGAAATAACATCTAAAAGAAACACATGCTCTCCAGATTCGTTCATCTCTGAGGTTCAAGCTCCCACCTGCACACCTAGCAACTCTGTATAGGGTGGGAGGAACAGGTGGCTCCAACGGTGTAAGCGTTAACTAAAATAACATCTACAAGGCCACCTCACGGCACAGACCCCACAGACCATTCAACAGCACTTCCCCAGGGTTTGGTTTCCAAAGCTGCAACTCTTATTTAACAACAAAAACAGGCTTATCTTTTAGTACTAGCCATAATGTGAAAAGAATAGTACTCTCATTTGAATTCTTTTACCAATTAAAAATTAACACCCATGATATTTTGACCAGATTTACCACTTTCAGGAATTAGAAGCAATTAGCAAGTATATTCATCAATACAAAAAGGAATTGGCTATTAACCTTTGCGGGGAATCAAACATTATCATTCTCCTTGGTACCTGATGGCACACGATGGTGCCAGGGGAACTAAATCAAGTATTCTACCTCATTTCGGAAGACAAAATGCTTAGTGAGCAAGCTTTTTAGTTCCTTCTTCATGCACAGTAATGGTTGTGACGCTGGCCATTTAATGAGGATTAGAGCCCAGTTTGGGTTATAGTCCTCAGCATAATTCTCTGCTGCTATCTTTCCCTGTCTCTTGATGAAGATTATATTTGCTATGGTTGACCTTAAAAATTTCTCACCTTGTCACACTTGGTTCCAGCTACTAAGCAGGACACCTCCCCTCCCAGGCGTCTTGCTGCAGTGATAGTGTTCAAAGTGACAGGTGCCAGGGAGCCATTCACATGCTCTGCTATGACAAGGGTACTCTGAAATCGGAGCAATGAGACCTAAAAAAGGGAAAAGAGAAAGAGAATTTTATCATAGGGTTTTTTTTTAACTATAATTATTAAGCGTATATTCTTTAAAGAAAACCATTCTATTATACATAGTTCTAATAATATATTTATAAAATACTTGCTCAGTAGCAAAAATCAGGCTATTTGTAACTATCACTGTAATACTAATAAAAACTAAAATATGGATTAGCTCTCTATGGTTAGGAAAAAAAATGTTTTTAAGCCAGGCATGGTGGCACATGTCTATTAAGACTCTGGGAGGCTGAAGTAGGAAGATGGCAAGTTTGACTGGGGAACTCAGCACTTAGCAAGACCGTGTCTCAAAATAAAAAAATAAAGTAAGAAAAGGCTGAGGATACAGCTTAGTTCAAAGGCCCTGGGTTCATTCTCTGGAAAAAGAAATAATTATTTCAAAACAATTTTCCTACTAAGTTACATCCAATAAGTAACTGCTACATAAATTTTAAATCCTCAGAACATATTAACTATCAAACTAGGAACTGGTCAAATCCTATCAATTACATCGTTACATAATGAACTCCTAGTAAGTACAGTATATCCAGAAATGGGCTCAAAATCAATTATTAAAGCTGATTCCTACTGTATTAGGCAAAAAGTATTTGATACCAAAATAAATGAAAACAGAAATCTGCTTTTAAACCATGACACTAGACGTATTTATTTATTTATTTATTTATTTAGGTACCAGGGATCAAACTCAGGTCCTTGCCCTTGTGAGGCAGGCAGCAGAACCACTGAGCTAAATCCCCAGCTAGATTATAATTTTGATGGGGTTTCTTTCAACTGCTCAAATATGCTTCTGAATAAAAAAAGGAGGAGGAAGAGGAGCAGCAGCAGCAGCTGCTGCTGCTATATACAGTATCTTGGAATCAACTTTATCTAATATGGATTATTAAGAGATTACCAATAGTTCATGGTGATCTGGAATAATTTCAAACACTAGGAACTCAAAATGAACAGGAACAGACCTTGTGCTCAAAAATTTCATAGGCAATAACTTTTTCATATACAAAGCACTAAACAAATGAACAGTTTCTCAAATAATGAACCGAATGAGCCAGATGTTGAAGGCTGCAGATCAAGGATAATCAAGTAGAGTACAGAAAATACATTCAGGCATCCACATCAGGTGAAAGCTGGGGACTGGCACCACAGGTATGAAGAAAGGAAAATTTTCTAACTATCCTTGTGGAAAATGGAAATGACAAAAGAGGCACTGAGGATCAAATGGCAGGGTTATGTGACTTAATTTAGCAAAAAGCTTTGGGTCTAGGGTTAGAGTGAAGAAAGCACAGTGTAAAATTTACCCAGAGCTAAAAACTTTTAAGGAGGGTATAAATGAAGCGAAGCCAAGTACAGGACAGTAATGCTGCTTATATAACTAGTATTCAATTTTTCATCTACTATATTATAAATACTTCTTGCTATACTTTCATATTCTTCACCTTTTTTATTAGTTTAGTGTTATGGTTTGGATCTGAAATGTCCCCCTGAAGCTCCAGTGTTGAAGGCATGGTCCAAAGCTGGCAGACTTATTGGAAGGTGGGGGCAACTCTGAAGACCGGGCCCAGTTGAAGCAGGTCCTTGGGGATACACTGAAGCAATACTTTGTCTTGGGACCCTTGCTTGTCTTGCTCTCTGCCTCCTGACCACCATCAGGTGAGCAACCTCCTCTGCTATGCCCTTCTGCCATGATGTTCTGCCTAAAAACAATGGAGCCAGCCAACCACAAACTGGAATCTCTGAAACCTTGAAACAAGATTTTCTCCTTTAAATTGGTTTTCTCAGACATTTTGTCATAGCAAAAGAAAGCTCACTAACACACATTGTATATGGACCCATCAGTTTAACCAGTCTCTGTGGACATCTGGTTTACTCACAATGTTTATTATTTTAAACAACACAGAGAAAACAATCCTCATAACTAGATCTTGGCACTCAATCTAACAAATGAGACTTACTTTTGTGTAGAATGACCCATTCTTTTGACCAGAACTTAGCCAGGCTTTACTCTGGCTGCTTTGGCTCCCTAAGCTAGATTCTATCCAACTGTCAAAAAGGCAACTATCTTCCCTCTCCTACACTACCTGGCCCTACACCTGGTGCCCACCTTCTCAGCCCTCTAAACTCCCTCCACCTCCTTTGAGCACAGCCCATTGACCTGGGAACGCTCTAGAAACCCTAGGGCTAGCTTTCTAGAGGTAGGAAGGATTCCAGGGACATTCCCCTGAGGTGAGAGAGGAGGACACCACAGCAGGATATACCAGAAGACACAATCAATGCACTGTGATGTCACTGGGTGACATTTCTTGTCTTGTTACTCCCTTTTTCATTTACTCAAAAGGAGCAAGGACACAAGAGGGAACTTAACTTGAGTCTGTCAAATCAACTACTTACTCATATAACATTTCCTTTCATTTACTTTCCAGTAAGAAAGGAGGTAGTTCAAGTTAAAGTAAAATTTTTATGCATATCTTAAGATTCCTTTCCTATGACAAATTCCTAGAAGTGCCAGATGACAAGGCAGGAACAATTTCAGCCCTTTTAATAATGACTGACACAAGTTGTTTATCAAAAAAGTTGTAGTAATTCACCATTCCTGAGCTGGAATGAAAGTTCTTGAAAAGTAAATGTCATACCTGTTCTTTTTCATAGCCTCACAATCTAATATGTTATTTTTGCAATGTATCTCTATAGGGTTAATTATATGGCACTTTGTTCATCAGAAGAGCACAACACTTTGTAAAGGACTCTGTAATTAAGACTCAATGGTATAATTTATGATTTAAGTGATATTTCACACAAATTGCTAGTAACAAACTATTAGCTATACATCAAGCACCATATTTTATTATGCTTCACCCATCATTTACCATAAAAATTACCATATTTCCATCACCATTTGAAGAACAAATCCAAGATTTGGTGGCAGAAAGCCCAAATTTGCTGAAAATTATAGTTCTATCATAAAATAAATTGAGTAGTTTTCCTAAGAAACTGTCAAGCTTTTTAGAATTTTCTGTACGTGATTTTTAAAAGACTGCTCAAAATTACATTTATAACAATAAAAAGTAACAAAAGAATCCACTCAGTTCACCCATCTGATCAGTGTTTACTAAATACTACAAATATCATAAAGGCACGGCATATTGCTTTACTGATTGCTTTATACTTTTAAAAATACTAAACTCCCTTCTACTTTGGTGTTCTACCTTACACTTCTCAGGCTGTACAGAGGAACTGCAACCTCTCACATGGTGATACAGTTTAATTCCACAGTAATAGTTATGTGAGCCTGGTGAGCATTCAGATGCTATTCCTCAAACTAGAGCCCAGTTTCCTTGTGGCACACTATATTGCAAATTAAGGGAGAGGAACTAGACCAGAAGTTTTCAAACTACTACCTTTATGAAAAGGTCCTAGGAAGGCATCCAGGAGCCACCACACAGGACACGGTGAGGACCACGAAAAGAGCACTGCTAGAATGCACCCTTCAGCTTTGCTTTAACCTGATGAATCAATTCACATTTATAAAACACTGTACTAAGCACTCTTATGGATCACGCCTTATTTAAAACTCACAAAAACTTTTACAATGTAGGTACTATTATCCTGACTTTGCAAATAAGGAAACTGGAGCTTAAAGGTAACCTAGCTAGTAGAGCCAGGTTATTCTAAGTCCAGGCAGACTGACTCCAGAGTTGGGGTTCTGAATTACTAACTAACATCAATGTATTATCATCTATTGCTCTTTTAGATATGGGTCAATTCCTTCTTGTACTTGGCAAATACAGTCTTCCGTTAAAAGAAAAAAGAAAAACTATTTCACAGGCCTCTTTTCCAGCTCTAAAGGTTCTATAACTCTAGAATCCTATTTTAAGTAGAAGAGTGGTACAGAATATGACTAACAGTTTAAAAAAAAAAGTACAAGTTCATCACTGAAAAGGCTTTAAAACAAAAAAATTGTTTTATTATCATATGACCTATTGCCTCTCAACACCTCAGGACTCTCTTTAAACAAGAGTGATGGGAGGGAAATGGAGCCAGATTCTTAGACTTTAAAGAAAGTAATTAATGCAGACCAGTGCCACCCATAAATTCTTGGTCAGCAGCCTTACCTGAGCCCTCAAAACTGCCAGCATGATGCTACTAGGACTTCCTCGTTGGCACTCTCACCCGCTCCAGCAACTATTTCAAATATACTTTCCTGATGTTTCTCAAGCTGACAACAGTCCTCCCTCTCTTGCAGGAGAAACTGAAGTCAATGGCAGAAAGCTGCTTCCCCTCTGGACACTCGACAGAAATTCTTGGCCCTTGACTATCACAATGGAAGCTGCCATGGGTCCTTCCTTCCTCTAGGGTCTGATTCCTCCACCTGGCTTCTTGAGTCCATTTTTTCTAGTCTACTCAAGAGACTGCTTTCTGCAAGCCCTAATATCTTCCATTCCCCTGGTTTCTTCCCATCAACATATTGTTTTGGTACTGGGGATTGAACTCTGGATTGTGAGGCAGGCACGATGATGAGCTAAATCCCCCCAGCCTGCCCATCGACATGTAAACACATATGACATCTCCTAATTTTAAAGAACCCCATATTAAAAAGCCACCAGCCCACATTCTACTCCAGGTACCACCTTCTAAAATTCTTTATCTTTCATTCATGCTTCTTTCAACTGGTTTTTGCCCTCACCAAAATTACCAACACTTTTCATGCTTTACCCTACTTATTCTCAGCAATGACTACTCCTTTCTGACTTCCACCTAAGTTATCACTTGTATGGGAAGGACTAGCAAATTGTGTAGTGTGTGTGTGTGTGTGTGTGTGTGTGTATCCAGTTATCTCAATAAGTGCTACACCTATAATTAGTTATATCTGCTTATCTAAGAACTTAACCTTCAAACATTTTCAAGTTCCACAAGTCAAAATCTTCTCTCATTTTCCCCTTGTTACTCCAGCTCCTTCCAAAACTATTCCTACTCCAGACTCCAAACTATGACCCAATTGTCATCTCTGGGTTTTCTCTCAACTCTCACTTCCAATCAACCTCTGAAGTCCTAACAGTTCTTCCTCCTAAACAGAGCATCTTTCTAATTCATTCACTGCCCTCCATCATCATACCAAATCCACAATCTTCCAATCCAACATGTATCTACCCACAATTTTGCTACCTTCCAATTCATTTCTCTTTCTATGGTATAAATCTAACATGTTATCTCCCTGATTAAGACATTTTAATTGATTCCTGCCCCTTTGGGATATGGAAAACTAATTTCCTTAGACTGATTTACCAGTCAATCAGTTATTTTGTGGCCTGATCTACCGCCCCAGCCCATACACTGCTGACTCATTTATACTTTATGTTCAGATACTTCAATTTGCTCTACTCTCTCTGGGACAGGAGAGAGCCTTCCCGCACATTGTTCCTTCTGTCCAGAGGGCCTTTTGCCTGTTACTTAATTAGCTTTTAATTAATAATCCTTAAGGATTATTCTTCCAAAAAGCTTTAATACAGATGCAGTGGTAAAGAGAACAGGCTCTAGTGCTGCGCTGCCTGGGTCTGAACTCACCTCTACCATTATATCTGTGCTTCCATTGTCTGAGTCTAAATAGGGATAATAATGACAATGCTAATGTCACACAGTTATGAGGCTTAAATAAGTACTGTATGTAAAGCTCTTGGAACATATTAAATGCTCACTAAATGTAGCTACATGTAAGCCTTTGGATCTTCTCAGACTAGTTAACTGCCAGTACCAACATGGTACCTCATTGCCTTCAGTACAGCACTTATCACATTTAACAATACGGATTTGACTGACTTGTCTTTCCTGCTGCTACTGAGTATGGGGTAATGTCTGATTTTTGTAACACTAACCCCAGCCTCCACTTATGTATCAAGCACATGCAGATTCTCAATAAATCAACAGAGCATTCCTTTTAAAAATCTCTTCACCAACAAAATGAGAAGACAAGCCACAAACTGGGAGGAAATATTTACAAAGGACACATTCTATAAAGGACTGTTATCTAAAGATACAATGAACTCTTAAATTTCAATAATAAGAAATGATAAATCTGGCTAAAAAGCAAACGAAGTAGGGCTGGAGATGTAGCAGAATGGTAAAGCACCCTCTTAGCAAGCACAGGTCTCTAGGTTCAAATCCCACCACCTTTAAAAAAAAGACAAGCTGAACACATAATTCACCGAAAGAGGTATATGTATAGCCAGTAGGCATACAAAAGGAGGTTCAGCATCACATTACTATGAAACTGTAGATTAAAAACAATGAGATACCCCCTATACATCTATGAGAATGGCAAAATCCCAAACAATTCTCAATGCTGTGGAAGTGTACAGATATATGGAACAGGAGGAACACCCATTCATTACTGGTGGGAGTGCAAACTGGTGCAGCCACTTTGGAAGACAGGCTGACGATTCCATAGTAACCTGATGCTGAACCTCTTTTTGGCCATGTATATATACTTTCTTTGGTAATATGCAGAAAGTTTCTTGAGAAGTGCTCTTGAGAACTACTGTGAAGGCTCAAAGAGCAGGACTGGGCAACAGGAGAAGCTGCACCATAACACAGTCCACAGAGACTGCTGGGAAATGAAGCAGGCAGATGCAGCTGCTCCTTTTCATATTCTGACAGCAGGACTACTTTTTCCTAATTTCCAAGGTCCCTTCAATGCATTCCACATTACTTCACACAGAACCCACATGGACTTTTAGGTTGTCATTGTTTTTAATTCCAAATAACAAACCAACGTGACCAATGCTTTCATTTCTGTTTTTAATTTAACCCTGGAAACAATAGCATATTTAAAAAGCAAAATATGTATCTAAGCAGAACATACATCATATAAACATGATAAAAATAATGTGATTTAAGACAAAACAAAAAATGAAATGACATTGGTAATCTGAATTCTACTCTTCACCCTCACTGTTATTGCAATCACAGGTTAAAGGACCTTACAAGTACAAACTACTTTGACTCTCCAGCCCTGAGCAAGATTAACCCTCTCCCGGGCTGGGGATTTAGCTCAGTGGTACCTGCTTTGCAAGTCCAAGGTCCTGAGTTCAATCCCCACTACCAAAAAAGCAAAAACAAAACAAAACAAAACAAAAAACCCTCTCCCTACTCATCCTTCCTGCAACACTTCAAGTCATGCATTCAATGTCTGTCTTCTCCAATCTGTTTGCACCCCTGCTCAGGTCAGGGATGAGGTCTGTCTGGCTTTCCACCATGAGCTCAGCACCGACCCCATGTCTGGCAAAAAGCTGGCCCTTGGTAAATACTTAGAGACTAAATGAAAAGTTTTCCCAAAATAATCAAAAACTGAAAATCAGCTGTGTCTCTATCACTGATAACTTCATCACCTAAGTACACATTAGGATAGGTACCTAAGCAGTACATAAACCACTAAAATTATGCTTTATAAAATATATCTAGACTACTGACTACACTTGGTTCCAAAGAGTAAAATGTTAATGTTTTTCTTTTGCATACCAGCCATATATCTTTATAAAGTTGACTGGCCTTGGTAAGACAGCACAGTTCTTGAAGGGAGAGTTTAAAGAGGTATCACTCAGCACAGCAAAGTATCCCAATACTCTGGGAGGCCGAGGCAGGAGGATCTCAAGATCAAACCCCACCTGGTCAACTTAGTAAAACCCTATCCCAAAATTTAAAAAATAAAATTAAAAAGGGCTGAGGATGTGGCTCAGTGTAAAGGCCTGGATTCAATGCCCAGTACCACCACCACCACCAAAAAAAAAAAAAGTTATCCTCTCTGCACCCTTTCAGAGCCAAATTTGGAAAAGAAAGGTAACAATTACACTGCCTCCCCTTCTCTCCTTTACTAACATCAGAGCAAACTGGCCTTCACTTCTGCCACACTCTAAATCCATTTCTTTGAAGTAACCAACAATCTTGTGCAGTTCAAGTCCAATAAACCCACCTGGTCCTCTCTTACTCAACTTCAACTATTCTTGACACAGCTTTTGCTGTTCAGCTTCTCAGGGTTCCTCCTGGGACTATAACTGCACAATCAAGCAGGGAACTACCACAGACTCTGGGAAAAAAAACAGCTGGGCTCATAAGCCCGCTTTACCCCTGACAAACCTATTCATAACCTGAAGTAGCAGAGATAATTTAAACCAGTCATCTTTGGAAACTCAGGGGAGTGACAGAGTAGGGGACTGGAGACATGGGAAAGTTTTATTTATTAACTCTCCCAAAATAAAACAATAAGCTATATAACTTTCCAAAGTCCTACTCAAAATAATAAAGTTATCTATCCTTAACATATATTTTGTAATAAATGTATTTCTGTACTTAATTTGTACTTAGATGTTTCTGTACTTAAATTATTTGAACCTCTTCAATGATGAAAATATAGCAGTTTTAAATCATGACCAAAAATGTCATATGACATTGATTATAATAATAAAACACAGTTAAATGTATTTCATTTTAAAAATAAACAATATTCTCAGTACTCACTGGCAGAAAGCATAGTTTTACTGAATTCACTTCATGCGATAAATTTTCTTTCAGAACCACACCAAAACTAGTTTTCTTCTCTCAAAAAAATTAAAATTTGCATGTGAATTAGAGTTCAGTCTCTTTCATCAGTGCTGTACATCTCTGAAAAACATCTGTTCCTTCATACCAGTTTCACAGCTTCTCAAATGTGACAGATAGTCCTTCCATCTGCCAATGGATACAGTATCAATCACACTGAAAGTTGTTGCTTCTATCCACATAAAATGTTTCTGGCATCTTATTAGTTAACAAATCAATTTTTAAAACACATTAATAAAATAATTCAGACGGAACTAGTAACTCTGCATGGATGCTGACTAACTGCAAATGCCTGCCTGTTTCCCTCTTAGTGAGCTCTCTGGCTCTGTAGTGTAGACAATAAAAACATAAATATATTCTTTAAAAAACACCTTTGGATTAAAGGTGTAGGGAAAGTGGGAAGGGTAGGGGAAAGGATATAAGGGACAAGAAAATATATGAGAAAAGGAAAAAATGGAAACAAAGTCTTTGTAAATAGGGCAAGATGGAGGAGGTGAAGGGAGGGCAGGGGTATGGGGAAAAAATGAGAACCAAGATCTGTCACGTAAGGGTACAAGATCCCAATGATAAATGTAAATGTACCGTATACTTAAAAAATACCAAGAAACTCAATAAGATTAATAAAAACACACCTTTGTTAAGAGACAACTAGGCCAGGGTTTAGCTCAGTGGCACCGCAGCTGCCTTACAAACTCAAGGTCCTGGGTTCAATGGGCAGGGGGAGAAAACTTTAAGGACTCCTTCCAAAAATGAAGGACATTGCTTAGAGGCACTGGAAAGTGAACTTAGATACAGTATTAACAATCTACCAGCCTAAAGTTAATTTTTTAAAATTATGCTTAAAGCCAGGCGTGGTGGCGCACACCTGTAATCCCAGCTTTCGGGAGGCTGAGGCAGGAGGATCGCTGTGAGTTCGAAACCAGCCTGGGCTACACAGTGAGTTCCAGATCAGTCTCAACTACATAGTGAGACCCTGTCTCAAAAAATCAAAATAAATAAATAAATAAAATAAATTATGGTTAAAAAAATACTATGAAATGTACTATCTTAATCATTTTTAGGTGTACAGTTTAGTAGTGTTAACTACATTCACATTGTGTTAACAGTTGAAAGTAATCTTTCCTGTAAAGACAGTTTAATAACTTTATCATTAAAAGCTTGTGTTTAGTTTTTCAAAATGTATTTTCTTCCTAAACAAAATCAGTTAGCTACACAAAGAATTGTTTAAATTTCAAAGTAGGGGTTTGAAATAAGCCATTCTAATTTTATGATATCATAAATTTGTACATCAACAGAGGCTGTTAGTTTCCACTTCTCAAATATGGGACAACCTGAGCTTCAAAGTGAATACAAATAATAAGAGACGATATGAGCTCAAGACCATGATAGAAGCCATGAAGACTCAGCATAAGAAAGAAATGGAAACAATGAATGCCCAACAGAGGAAAGAAATGGAATCCATAAAATAGATTCAAACAGATATCCAGGAGATTAAAAACGCTATTGAAAGTGTATGCAACAGAATAAAAGATTGCGAAGATAGAATTTCAGATATAGAAGATAGGATCGCAGTCAGTGACCGTGAAAAAAGAGGTCTATTAAAAACAGTAAGGGATCATGAGAAATCAATCCAACAACTTCTAGACGATACAAAGAAAAATAACATAAGACTGATAGGAATTCATGAAAAAACAGGAGAAAACACAAATGACCTGAAAAAGCTCTTCACAGAATTAATGACAGAAAACTTCCCAAACAGAAGGGAAGAATTAGACATACAGATAAGTGAGGCATATAGAACCCCAACTAGCCACGATCAAAAAAAATCTACACCTAGACATATAATAATCAAGATTCCAGAAATCCAACAGAAAAACAAAATACTACAAGCAGTAAGAGAAAAGAAACAAATCACATGCAAAGGGAAGCCCATTAGAATCACAGCAGACTTTTCAACACAAACCCTTAGGTCAAGGAGAGCCTGGAGTGAGGTATTCCAAGTCCTAAAAGAAAAGAATCTCCAACCTAGACTTTTGTATCCTGCAAAACTCTCTTTCAAAATAGATGGGGAAATAAAATACTTCCACGACAAAGAGCACCTGAGAAATTTCATGAACAAAAAACCAGCACTGCAAGGAATTCTAAACAATATCCTAGAAAAGGACAACGAAGTTCACAATAACATGAGGCCCAACAGACCAAATCAAATAGGCAAGGCAAGAAACTAAAAGGAGATGGGAGAAAAAGTAAAAAGAGACAACAAAAGGACAATAACATGATAAGAATAAGTCAGAATATATCAGTTATAACCATCAATGTTAATGGCCTCAATTCACCAATCAAGAGAAATAGATTGGCAGAATGGATTAAGAAGCAAAATCCAACAATATGTTTTATACAAGAAACACACCTAGTGCAAAAGGAAGTCCATAGACTGAAAGTGAAAGGATGGAAAACAATTCTCCATGCGTCAGGAGCCCAGAAAAAAGCAGGGGTAGCAATCTTATTCACAGACAAAGTAAATTTCAAACCAAAACTCATTAAGAGAGACAAAGAAGGACACTACATCCTTGTAAAGGGAACAATTCAAGAGGAAGAGTTGACAATCATAAACATATATGCACAAAATATAAATGCCACAAAGTATATAAAACAAATATTAAGTAACATGAAAAACCAAATAAGCACTAATACAATTGTAGTGGGGGATTTAAATACCCCACTATCACAAATTGACAGATCATCTAGGCAGAAAATCAACAATGAAATAATAGAACTCAACCAAGCTTTGGAACACATGGACTTAATAGATGTTTACAGAGTATTCCACCACAAAAAATCAGAATATACATTCTTTTTGGCTGCACATGGATCATTCTCCAAGATAGACCACATATTGGCTCACAGAATAGGTCTAAATAAATGCAAAAGAATTGAAGTCATCCCCTGTATATTATCAGATCATAGTGCAATCAAACTGGAGATCAATAGCACAAGAAACTATAGAAACTTCACAAGCACATGGAAACTGAACA
>NW_022900937.1:25507603-25518368 GCF_012274545.1 Fukomys damarensis | reverse complement strand
ACTGAAAAAAAGAGATCAAAGAGGATATAAAAAAAATGGAAAGATATCCCTTGGGTAGGAAGAATCAACATAGTGAAAATGGCCATACTACCGAAACTGCTATATACATTCAATGCAATGCCAATTGAAATTCCAACACTATATTTCACAGAACTAGAAAAAAGAATCCAAAAATTCATTTGGAACCACAAGAGACCTAGAATAGCAAAAGCCATTATAGGCAACAGTCACATGGCACCAGGTGTAACAATTCCCAATTTGAAACTATACTACAAAGCCACTGTGATAAAATCAGCATGGTACTGGCAAAGAAATAGGCCTGAGGATCAATGGAACAGACTGGAAGACACAAAAACAAATGCAGATGTACTCAGCTACCTCATCTTCGACAAAGGAGCTCACCATCCTCAGTGGAGGAAAGATAGCCTCTTTAATAAATGGTGTTGGAAAAACTGGATATCAACCTGTCACAGATTAAAATTAGACCCTTATCTTTCGCCATGCACTAAATTAAAATCCAAATGGATTAAAGATCTAAATATTAAAACAGAAACATTAAACTTGCTGGAAAGTAAGTTAGGCAGAACTCTGGAAGACATTGGTATAGGAAAAGACTTTATGAACAAATCCTCAGTAGCACGGGAACTAGCAGAAAGAATCAACAACTGGGATCTCATCTTACTAAAAAGCTTCTGTACTTCAAAAGAAACCATTAGCAGAACTAAGAGACAATCTACAATGTGGGAAAAAATTTTTACCAGCTGTACCTCAGACAAAGGACTATTATCAAGGATATATAAAGAACTCAAAACAATCAGTCCCCCCAAATATAAAGACCCGATCCAAAAATGGGCATCCGAAATGAACAGACATTTCTCATACAAAGAAGTGAAAGCAGCAAGAAAATATATGAAAAAATGTTCCACATCACTGGTCATTCGAGAGATGCAGATGAAAACAACACTGAGATTCCACCTCACCCCACAAAGAATGGCTGCTATCAAGAAATCACACAATAACAAATGTTGGCGGGGTTGTGGGGAGAAAGGAACCCTCCTCCATTGTTGGTGGGAGTGCAGACTAGTGCAACCACTATGGAAATCAATATGGAGATACCTCAAAGAGCTTGGACTGGAGGTTCCATTTGACCCAGCCATCCCTCTGTTGGGTATCTTTCCAAGAGAACTAAAAGAATCATATCACAGAGAAGTATGTGCACCCATGTTTATAGCGGCACAGTTTGTAATAGCTAAATCTTGGAAACAACCTATTTGCCCATCCGTTGGAAACTGGATAAAGAAGTTGTGGTTTTTCTATAAAATGGAATATTACTCAGCCATAAAGAGCGAGAGAATAGATTCATTCATAGGAAAATGGATACATATTGAAGATATACTCCTAAGTGAAATAAATAAGTCCCACATGTGTAAATACCGAATAGTTTCCCTGGTGTAAATAATCTGCAACAATGCATAAGATTCTAATAAGATTACTGACAATTAGAAATGGGAAGAAAGGAGCTAAAGGTGTAGGGAAGGTGGGATGGGTAGGGGAAGAGTAAAAAGGGAAAAGAAAAAAATGTGAGATAATGAAAAGATGAAAATAAAGTGTTTGTAGATGGGGAGGGGAGGAGGGGGTGAAGGGAGGGCAGAGGTAAGGGGAAAAAATGAGAATCAAGACTTGTCATGTTGAGGTACAAGAGCCCAACAATGAATGTAACTGTACTGTATCCCTAAAATGTACCAATAAACTCAATTAAAGCTGAAAAAAAAAAAGAGATGATAACCTGCTAAATTTGGATGCCTGAGTCCATAAATACATACATGAACCAGAAGGAGATATTCTTCCATACAGTACAGTGGTGGCAAACCTCTGACATGTTATTTTTCTTTTAAGACAAAAGATGATATGCATGAATTATTTTTTCTAAAGTAAAACTTCAGTATTCAGGTTTAATTACCATGTTGGTACTTGGTGATTAAATCAGTGGGTTTGGAGTGTGGGCACTCATCTCTAAAAGGTTTACCATCACAACATAGTAGAATACTACGTAGAATATAGTAGAACACATTTCTTAGTAGTATACTCTTAGTAGTATCCTAAGAAATGTAGAAGAAATAACAAAATTAGTAAATCACCACTTTGCATCACAGCAATCATTTCTCAAGAATGATCTACAGAGGCTAAGTGAGTGAATCTTACAAGTTACAGTCTCAATGTATTTCCCCACCAAAGAGTTAAAAATTACAAAGGAAAGAATTATTACTTCACAGTGCAGAAACCTGGCAAACAACTCATAACCTAAATGACTTACCCTAAGTGATTAAAGTTTACATCACCAGTAACATGATAAACCAATGCTATGTGCCTCCTAATATGGTACACTGAAAAGAGCAAGATCACTTCTGTGATATTCCAGTCAAGAATACGGGGCCTGAGTCTAATTGTGGGGGAAACTAAAATTAAATTGTGTAACAGTCTGCAAAACAGGCCTGTACTCTTCGAAAATGTCAATGTTATCAAAGTCAAAGGAAGACTGAAGAACTGCTCTAACAAAGACTTAAGAGACACTAAAACTACATGTCATGAATTTGGACCATCTTGGACCAAAATAGGAAAAGTTACTATAAGCAATATTAACAAGACAACTAGCAAAATCTGTACGGCTCTATACAGAAAATTGTAACACTGTTAAACTTCTGGATATTGCCAATAATACTGTAGTTGGAAAGTGAACTTCCCTGTTCTAAAACATGCACTAAATCATTTAGGAGTAAAGGGCATGTCTGCACCACACTCTCGAATAGTTTAGAAGATAACACAGTAATCTGAATATAGGTAGAGAAAGCAAATGTGCCCAACTGCTATGAGTTGGTGAAACTCAGAGAAGGTTTCTTAAGAGTTCTTTGTACTTTCTTGAAGTTTTTCTGTGAGTTTGAAATTCTTTCCAAATTTAAAAAGTTAAATATGTCTAACATGTATTTATGTCCATTTTAGAAGTATTCCTACTATTTCTTACCTGCTTGAAATGCAAACATCTAAAACATTCCTAATGACTTCAAAGCAGCTCCTCTACTAAGCTTGACTT
Organism: Fukomys damarensis; assembly: GCF_012274545.1. Lineage (NCBI taxonomy): Eukaryota > Metazoa > Chordata > Mammalia > Rodentia > Bathyergidae > Fukomys > Fukomys damarensis. Next base: position 25,515,280 of record NW_022900937.1, on the reverse strand, counting down.
CAAACCTTAAAAATAACTCAAGGTCAAAGTCCTGGACAAGTCACAATCTGTCAATACTGGCCAACTGTGTGGATAGTAAGTTTCTTAAACTATTCCCTTTTTCTATTAATTTTATAAAATCACTGAGTCCTGAATTCCTCCTACCACAATTACACCAGACATGTAAACCTGCCAATGAAGGGAAGAAACCTTCCAACCCCTGCAGAGACAAGAATTCTCTTGCAAGTTTGACTCCAGTTCCTGGAATTTTCCCAAAAAAACATGACTCTAACTTGTTTATGTCTACATTTTCAAAGGAAAAAAAAATCTCCTGGAGAAAAGACAGGACTCTCACCCAAAGACCCAAAGAATGTGACCTTGAACTTTGAGAAAGATAGAACTTTTTATGGAATTAGTACAAGAAAAAAAAAAATGTCTACTCCACAAAGACCGGTGGTGAATTGCAAAATACATGCCGCCCCCCCCAAAAGGAAGAAGTTGCAAAATAAAAGGAAAAATGTTACCTTATGGGTGGCAATCCTGTTTCTCACTTAACCAAAATGTAACTTAGAAAAATGTAGAGAAGCCACAATGTAAATGATTGACTTGTAACTGGTCAGTCTCCACCTACTGTTTTTGCCCAGCATTTGCATCCCAAGGGGAAGAGAGAATTATTCTGGATTTAGGATCTGGCATTCCTGAAAGCATCAAGACACCTGGCGCTGTCAATAGTACCCCGTCTATTTAACCAAAAACCTGCTGCTCCAGAAGCAGGTCCGCCGGCACAACCAGTGCGCATCACTCGCCGCCCCCACGCTGGACATCGGTTCCCGGGCCGGGGCGGACTCTCCCGGGTCCAGAGGACCAGGCTCTGAACGTGCGGGGGCGCCCCGACCTCTTATCACCCAGTGTGGGGACCTCGGCACCCGCAGGCGCCCAGAATGAGCCGCGGACTGGCGGGGGTAGGGGAGGAGAAGCCGCTGGTGCGCTGTCCCCGCCGGGCTCCCTGACTTGCGCGGGCGCCCGGCAACGTCCAGAGCAGGTCCCAGAGCCTTTGGGCCCACGCCCCATGCTAGGCGGTGACCTTCTCGATAGTCTCACGGGGACTGCCAGCAAGGTCGAAATGTCCCCACTCAACCTCCGTCCGGACTCACCGCGCTCTGGAGCCGCCCTGGAACCACCACCCGAAACATGGTCTCCACTGCCGCCCGCCCGGTGGTCCCACAGCCTCACAGCTGATAACCCCGCGGCGCTTTCCCAACAAATGATCGACTCTCGCGAGACGAGCGAACGAGAGTGGATGGCTGGTTGAGGCGCGAGTTCACCATTCCCACCTGCCCATTGGGCAGCCGCGCAGCCAATGAGAATGGCGGAAAGCTAGGGGCGGGGTTTGGAAGTCGGGAAAAAATAAGGCTCTTGGGTGTGTGCGGGGAGCTCGCGGCGCGTTCCAACCGCGTTCAGATGCTGTTCTCTGGGCTGAGCCGCCCTGGATTTCCAAGGCTAGGCCTGCCGTCTAGACGCCCGAACCTGCGCGAAGGCCGCGCCCCCTGCGCTCCATTCCCTTTTTACTCGCTGCACTGTGGAAGCGCGGACACTGTAATGTGCTACACTCTTCTCCAGGGGAGGGGAATTCAGTAGGCGGTTACAAATAATGGAGGGATGAAGAAAGTCAGGACTGTGGACACCGCGCCACCCACCCTCCAAAATTTCCGCATTGCCTTCTGCCCTAGTCCCATGGAGGTGGAAGGAGAGGGAATGGTACCTAAGTGAGAACCAAAAAGAATATTTTATTAAAAACCAGGTAAAAAGTTGGGATATAAACTAACTTTCTAGCCCGCCTCCCCACCCATGACAAAGCAAAACACAACATCGGAGAGATTTCCCCACCACTGTCCCACCGGTAGCTTTGGGAGCGCCCAGGTCCCTGCTGTCACAACTGGTCAACAAGTGCTAAGCGGCGCCCAAATGAGTCCTCTGGGCAGAGATGGTGACTCTTGCCTCTGAGTCCCCCATATAAGGCACCCAAAGTGTCCAGCCGGTAGCTAGAGCTGACCGCTCAATAGGATTCTCACTGAGTCCTCCGGTGGGCTCTTGGGTCCACTCCTGCTTTGGAGTGGACAACCTCTAACCCTGAAGGGTCGGGTCACAGCGCTATGTAAAGGTGTTCGATTGAAGGTGTGTATGGCTTCCCGGAAGATGAACCCCATCTTAAAGTGCTGCCTCTATGCCACAGGACCATTCCAGTGCCTGTTAGGCCAGCAGGATCTGAATGTGATCATGCACTCGTTTCTGCATCTCCACTGCAGAAAGTAAATTGAGAGTATGATCGGATGCAGTGTTGCTTGGGAGCCGGTGCTCGTGAATCAGATACTGATAAACCCTGAACAGTGTTGCTGACTGAAGTGTAGCAGGAAATAAAGCTAAACAGTGCTCCAAATGTAGTTAGCCCTGTAGTTAGCCATGAAACATGGCTTACTGTAGTCAACTTGCCACCCCAAGACAGGGCTCATTCAGCACAGCAGGAGCTAGATCAACCTTCATAGTCTATGGCCATACCACCCCGAACACACCCAATCTCATCCGATCAGCCTTTAGAGTGGGGGCCCATGCTGCTAGGCTCACCTGCCTTTCTCCCTGCCACCGTGGTCACTTGATGCACTGTGGCTTATGACAGAGGAGCTGAGGTTAAGCGGTCAAGACATTTTTGTCTTCTTAATTATCGCTGCCTCTTCCACGATAGAGGCTTCCTGGTAGGCATTAACATGTGATTCGCAAAGATCTTCATACTTTGCACCCAATTCATATGTTCAACTTCCTGCCTCTGTCCCATATCTCCTGTCCCCAATCCTTTTTCTTTCAGGTCACTTGTGAGCCAAGTAGGCCATTCATCACTGTAACCATCATCATTACCTAATTTGTAAACTCCGCTCATACTGAAAGGATGACCAAGCACACCTCCTAAAGCTCTGCCCATGAGCTCTCCCTTCACCAGTCTTTCAAGGCTACTGCCAAATGAGGATATAGTGCAGCTGCTCTCTGCTCTCAGCTTGAACTCACAGAACCTCTGTAAAACACATATGGGATTTCCTTCCTCCATTCAGCAGTTTGTAAAGGATCCTGCCTACAGCCATCGGTGTGAACTGGAGGAGCAGGGCTGGCATAGCAGTGGGTAGAGGGTACAGGCTGCCAGCCTATGCAACTTTCTGGGCCCATCAATCATAAGTGTGCTCAGCCCTAGATGCCAGTTCACCGTAGGGTGAACGGTGGATGCTTGTCTGATGTTACAATCGACAGAATGCAGCTCTTGATAGGCAATGCTTGATGTGTAGTCACCTGTCCTATGATCCAGCCCAGTAGGACACCAGGAGTGTTCTTCAAACGGTCCATAAATCTCTGCTTCATATAGTACGGCTCTAGTGCTGCAGGGGCGTGTGTTAAAATACTCCCAGGGGGATTTGCCGTAAACTTTACACAGCATCTTATTATACTAGTGGCACTAAGCATATACAGCCAAGTATCAGAACTGCCTGTGCTACAGCCTGGACCTGTTGCAAACCTTTTCTACTCCGAGCTCCACTTACAGCTGACAGCCCTTTGTGTGACCTGCTATACAGGCTGGAGCAGTATTTTTAGGCGCAGAATGTACTGTGCCCCGAACCCAAAGAGGCTTCTCAGGCCCTCTGCTTCCTTCTTCATGGTGGGGGGTGCAAGATGCAATCATGTGTTCTTTTCTCTGGATGGAATGTCTTGGCACACCCCTGACTCTGGACCTGCAAACATCTTCCTGATGTGCTGAGCCCCTCTGTGCATCTCCCATCCTCTGAAGCACATGTGTCAGCGGACTTTAATGTACCAGCCGCTCTGTGTCCATCCAGCTGAATCTCTGTGATGGCACTGATGTAATAGATCAACGCCGCATTCTTCAGTGTGTCCAGCTGGCCCAGATCTCTGCAAGCTGTGTTATGACAGACGCTGACCGTTACCATAGTTCCGGGGCAAAACTGTGAATGTGTATTGTTGCTTGTTCCCTGTGGATGCATGCTGTTTCAAATGTGCTTTTCTCACAGGCCTAGAAAAGAAGTCATTCACTAAGGAGCTGTCTACATAAAAGGTACTTGAGACTGTATTCCTCTGTTCTAGTACTGGAATGGTAGCTGCAATAGGGCTGTTGTGTGAGTAGTGTACTGTACTGTCTGCCGCCTCCTCCAGGTTTCATCTGGTTTCTCCTGGGACGATCCTGGTGAATTAAATTGGAAATGATATTTAAAGGCAAAATCCTTGGTTTTCCCTGTTGCATGGTGTCAAGGAGGTTTGCTAACATTTATGCATGGTTCTCAGTTGCCCGTCAATCATTCTTGGTGTTTTATAATATTTCTCTAAAACATCCTAGGGGACTTTAACAGTTGTCACTGAATGCCCTTATTTTTGCAGTTATTATTTCACCCATATCCCTCAGTTGTCTAATACATTCCTTCCCAGAGGCTAACCATCTCAATCCACTGGGAGTAAGACTTCTACCAACTGGACCATTACCTTGAGCTAAGGGATGCCTGTGTTCTAGCTCTGTGCAGCGATGGGGTCCTCAGTGCCAGCATGACAAAGTGTAACACTGCTTCCAAGTCCCATCATATCACCTGCTTTCTCAGGCCCCTCCTACACGCCTCCTTCTCTCGGAAGCAGGTTCTGAGACCGTGTGGAGTACATGGCCATTATTAGGGTGTGCACTTAGTATCTATGCCAGTGTAAGGTAAGCAGCAGAACCAGAACTGGGCAGAGGGAGAGGCCACACCAATATGCAGTCGAATGGAACAGGAGCCCTTCTGTGATTGAATTGGATAGCAAAGCATTGCATACTAAGACAGTATGACACACATCTACATTAACTGATAAACAGTCACCACAATATTCCAAAAACATAGATCCACATCAAAACATTAGAAATCTTAAGTGAATATGTTAGCTAATGTGAGGCATTTAAAATGGAATATCTTAGTGCGTCAGAATTTCTCCACAGATGTTAAGAATGAAAATGAAGCTGCAACAGAAGTAGGTTTCCCAAGTGGCTTGTTAGTCAAATAAGGAAAGCCACTTGGCTGGGGATTTAGCTCAGTGGTTCCTGCCTCGCAAGCGCAAGGTCCGGAGTTCGCTCCCTGGTAAAAACAAACAAACTGAATATTCTGACTTGTCCTATCACACAGCAGCTTGGTGGGTGAGCTGTAGACCTAGGTGGAATTGTACTCACTTGGTCATAAAAGCTTACTTTATCATAGCCAGTGCTTTGAAGTAATCCAAACACCCACTTAAATGGTAAGTGAAGTAACAAACGGCAGTCTACTGTATTCCATTGGATAACAATAAGAAGGCACATGTTACTGATACGTGCAACAATGTAGATGGGTCTCAGAAACACTGTGTTAGAAGAAAGACACCAAAGAGCTACAGCTCCATTTATGTAACATTCTTAAACTGTAGGGACAGGGAAGGGGTCAATGGCAAATGAGCAGGAGGGAACTCTCTAGGAAGATCAAAGTGCTCTGTATCATAAAGGTGGTACATACAGCCACTGTATACGTTTACCAAATTCCACATTTATAATTGGTAAATTTTACCATATGTAAATTCACCTCAATAAAGCTGACTATAACACATAGTTAAAAAAATACACATCAGGTCACTAGCTAGTATAGCCTCTACTTGTACAGTTTACAACCAGAATGTTGATAGAAGCATAAATTGAAACATTTGATTTTAGAATCAGGTCCAGATTCTACATTCAATTTATTGGCAAATTCTGCTAGCCCTGACTTCCTGCTTGCACCCACATCCAAGCCGCCCTCACCTATTAATGGGACTATTGCAGTAGCCTCCCAAATGCGCTCTGAGCCTGTACTCAATGTTCTACAGAACAAAAAATGGCCCTCTTAAAGCATAAATCACCTCCTCCATTTCTGCTCAACACCCTCATCGGGCTGAAGGTAAAATACAAAGTTCTTTCCATGACTTCAACTCTGATCTTAGCCTGTACCTCCAACCTATCTCCTTCTCTCACTGGTCCTCAAATGTATAGGTCTTCTACCGCCTGATGCCTTTGCACTTTCTCCACTTCCTGTTTGGAATGCTCTTCCTTCCGGTCTCCTACATGGTTTGTTTCCATTCTCTGTTCAGCCTTGGCTTAGGTGCTAGGATAGGCTTTCCCTTACTGCCATGTCTGGTCCCTTTCCCATTTTTTCCATAAAACTATGCTTTATTCTTCACAGCAAGGTCTTTGTTCTGCTCACTGTTGTGGACTGGCACTTAGAATAAAGCCTGGCACATGTAAGTACTCAGTGCACACTTTCTGAATGAGTGATAAATGAACAAATGAACCACAGTGTTTGCCCACGCAACATTCTTAGTCTGCCTGGTCTGCAGTTATCTCTTCTTGCTCCTCTTTCTGGTATTTGCTATTTTTGTTTGATTGACTGTTGTTTTAGAAACAGCTTTGTTTATTGGGGTATAACTCACACACCATACCTTTTACCCACTTGATGTATGCAAATCAATGATTTTTTAGTAATTCACAGCATTGAACAACCATCATCACAGTTAACTCGGGTGTTTGGATCCCCTCACAAAGAGACCTCAGACCTTCATCACACATCCCATCACCCATCCCCTCGATGAGGTTGTAGAGAAATCAGTGCCATTGTATACTGCTGCTGGGAATCTCTATTAATGCCTTGGTAAACAGTCTGGTGTTTCCTCAAAACACTGAACATCTACTCTATGCCCCAGAAATTCCTCACCTAGGCCTTTTCCCAAGAAAAGAAAGTGTGGTCCCATAAAAACTTGTATGCGAAAATTCATAGCAGTGTTATTCATAACAGCCAAAAAGTAAAATAAGCAGAACTCATCAACAGTATGGCATATCCACATAGTACAATGTTACTCGGTAACAAGGACAGACGCACTGATTACATAATACAGCGTAGATGAGCCCTGAAAACATCATCCTAAGTGTAAGAAAACAGTTGTGGGAGATCACCCTACTGTATGGTATGATCCATTTATATGAAATATCCAGAACAGACAAATCCAGAGACAGAAAGGCTTAGGGTTAGGAAAGAGGAATGGAGGACTGCTAGTCAATATGTAGTTTGACAGTGGCTATAGCTGCACAACTCTAAGAATATGCAAAAGAAAAAACAACAACAACAACAACAACAACAACAACAAAAACCCAAGCTTGAATTGTGCACTTTAAATAGGTAAATTCGGAGTATGTGAATTTTACCTCCATGAAACCCATATACAATGCACACATACTCTGGGAGGATAAAGAAAGTTATTAAGTCCTCTCATTTATTTTCTCTTTGAAAAAATAAAAATAAAATAGTTTAAAAAACCCAGTCCTTTAACTTAGGAGTTGCACAGAGCTGTCAGCCCCAGTGTAGTGTACCAGGGCTCCAGGACTCCAGGAACTTGAGATGGAGGGTCCTGACTTTGTCTATACAATGCACACATACTCTGGGAGGATAAAGAAAGTTATTAAGTCCTCTCATTTATTTTCTCTTTGAAAAAATAAAAATAAAATAGTTTAAAAAACCCAGTCCTTTAACTTAGGAGTTGCACAGAGCTGTCAGCCCCAGTGTAGTGTACCAGGGCTCCAGGACTCCAGGAACTTGAGATGGAGGGTCCTGACTTTGTCCAGAAGAGGTG
>NW_022900937.1:25494581-25507194 GCF_012274545.1 Fukomys damarensis | reverse complement strand
AGGGAGCAGGTGCCACCCTGGGTTTCTATCCAATTTCTTTGTGTTTAGTTGAGGCATTTCTCACAAACAGCTTAATCACAGGGATCCTCCGATTCTTTGTGGGTAAGAGGAAAGGCTGATGCTTTCCTCACAGAGTCTGGATAAGGAATGTGTGGGATTATACGTTTGGTTAGTTTGCTAAGTGCTGTGTAATAAATGACTCCCAAAGGTGGCAGCTTGAAACATGTATTATCTTACCCTGTTGTTTCGTGGGTCAGGAGTCATGGGGTAGCTTGGCAGGGGAGTTCTGGCTCCAGGTTTTCCATTAGCTTGAATTCAAAGCAGTGGCCAGGGCTGTCATTTGAGAGTGGGGAGAGAAGTGGGGGCTGCTTAGTAAACTTAGTAATGATGTGCCATCATGATTGCTAAATTCTCTGGTCACATTAATCAGTGTAGGCGAAGAGCACCCAGGTGAAAATAACAGGATGCAGGGATCATTGTTGGAGTTTACCCTGACAGGATAGGCTCTCACCTCTCCAGCTTCTAGCATGACACCTGGACACTATTAGTTGAACAGCCTTTTTGTTTGTTTGTTTTGAGACAGGATCTCCCTACATAGTTCAGGCTGGCCTTTAACTTACTATGTAGCCCAGGCTGGCCTTGAACTCATGGTGATCCTTCTGCCTCAGCCTTCCACGTGCTGGGATTACAGGCAAATGCCACCATGCCTGATATTGAACAGTCATTTATTGAGCAGTGATTGTGTGTAGGCTTGTTCTAGTCCCAGGAATACGGGCATGGAACTTGCTCTCAAAGGTTTATTTTCAGCTGGGTAGGGTGGTGCACTCTAGGAGGCTGAGGCAGGAGGATCACAAGCTTGAGTCCAGCTTGGGGGGGGCTTAGCAAATTAGTGAGACCCTTTCTCACAGCATAAAAATAAAAAGGGTTGGGATGTAGTTTATGAAATGAAGATCTTGGATTCCCCAGAATCACACACACACACACACACACACACACACACACACACACACAAATCTTACATTTTTAGAAGGCAATAGCAGGTTTCTAGAAACAGAAATTTATTCTGTATGACAGAGATAAAAACTTCATAAAAGGAGTTCATAGTAACTAAAGATACAGCCATCATCCGACTGCTTGGGAAAGAAGGACATCCTCCTCTGCTGTGTGATAATTACAGGTTGGACAATTATGCAACTTTTACTTTAGAAGCTGAGCATTTACACCAAGAATCTCAGCCGAAGTACTGAGAACCCTTGTAATTGAGAAAAAGGTGTGCTGAGTAGGTGTGGTGGTGTCTACCATTGTGTAGTGTGGGTTTTGCTGATTTTCCAGATACATCTAGCGACACAGTAGCACATATGCACTCCAGTTCCTGAGCTCCTTATCTCCAGTGACAGCAGCTAAGGGTCTTTTTCCTGACATTTGATGGAATGTACATATAAACGTGGGTAGATGAAACAAAAAGGTGACCTTGAGATTAAAACCTTTTGGATGTGCTCATCTCAATTACTTTCCTGACACTTTACTTGGGCTAAAATATTCATATTTTTGGCTCTGAGAGGAGACCTGTAGGATTTGCATCTTGCTACCCTTTATGGTACTGGTGTGAAGTTTGAGACTCATATGTGAATATCGAAGTCTTAGTCTATCTTTCCAATACACCCACAGGTGGAAATGCACACTGGAACTCTCTGCTCCCAAGGAGCTCTGAGGACTACTCAGTTTCCAGTAGCCATCGGCTTTCTGTCTGCTGTCCTTGGCCAGGCTTTGGGGCCTCAAAAGCTTTGTGGCCCAGTAGTACACCCTGAGCCTGTGTTCTCTGCTGGCTGTGCAGGCTACAGGGGTGGAGGGCAAGACCAGCTCTGGCCTCAAGGAGTTGGTGAAAGAAACGTGACACAGGGGTGTCTCCTCCCTGACCATGTCTGTCTTGTTCAAGGCATCAAGGAATCTCCACTGGGGGAGCCCGTGAGCCTAACTAGCTCTTGGCCTGGAACTCACTTGTCTTATATTTTCACTGTAAAGTTATATATAGCATAAGATAATTGGTAAATTAAAAAAAAACGAAACCAGTGTGGTGGCACATGCCTGTAATCCCAGTACTTGGGAGGCTGAGGCAGGAGGATCATTACAAGTTCAAGACCAGCCTGGGCTACACAGTGAGTTCTGGAGCAGTATGAACTACATAGTGAGACCCTGTCTCAAAAAAAGGAAAAAAAGAAAGAAACTACAAGGAAGAAAATTAAAATCCCTTATAATCCCACCTCTCAGGTAAACTAAACAGTCTGTCAAATGGCCTTTGGTTCCATTTTAACAAGAATAGAGATTTAATAAAATTCTATGCATGCTGTTTGATAGCTGCATGGTATCCCATTACATAAACCTCTTCCTTTTCACAGCTATTAAACACTGACCCATGTCTAATTATACAGATAAGCCATTTGATCCTTACAACTCGAAGGCCTAGGTGCTGTTGTTTTTCTTTGTTTGTACGTGAGGCTCAGGTAGCTATGAACCATGGCCAGCTAGAGAGCTGGACTCCTGCTGGGGTATCTGACACTGGAGCCCAGCTTCTCCAACAGCAAGGTGCAGGGCTCTGCCCTTACATGGATTCACCATGTTTCATTTCACCAGTCTCCTACTTTCGTTCATCTTTATTCCCATGTTCTTGATACTATACAAGTTTCAAAGACTGGAGATTTAGCTGAGCAGCAGAGCTCTTGCCTAGGGTTCAATTTGCAGCACTGCAATCAGTCAATCAATTAACCAATCAATAGAAATGAAGTTTCAATGTTCAATCACATGGTAAAGTCTTTGTATCATTATCTACAAGTATTTCATTAGGATAATTTATAGCAGAACGGTTGCTAGGTCAAAAAATTTAGAGTTTGAAGGATTTGACAAATGTAGTCAAACTGCCCTCAGAATGTTGTACTATTTGACATTTCCTCCATTGGGCTATCAGAAGACCAGTTTTCCTATGCTTTTCCAACACTGGGAAATTTCAGGATTTTGTTTTTGTTTTTGTTTTTTCACTCTTTGCTAACGCAAGGGACCGAAAAATGGCAACTCACAGGCTCTAATTTGCTTTTTTTGTGATTACTAATATGGCAGGCACACTCTGATCCTCCGTGTACCACGCCTTTGTCCAATACCCTCCTCTTGAACGTCTGTGACTTGTTTCTAATGAATAGAATATGGCAAAAATGAAAGGATTTTGTAGATTAATAAATGTCCCTAATCAGTCGACTTCAGGTTAATAAAAAAGGAGATTTTCCTAGGTGGGCCTTATCTAATCAGGTGAATTCTTTCAATTTACTCCTGAAGTTAGACAAGCAGTGGAGAAGGAGGAGGAGGAGAGGAAGGAGAAGAGGTAGGGGAAGAGGATGACAAAGAAGGGGGGAAGGAAGAAGAGGAGGCAGAGGTGGCAGCTCAAGGAGGTCATAAAATGAAGCTGCAGAGAAACAGATTTGGCCTCCAGCCTGAAAGAATGTGGAACGCTCCCTTTATGAAGTCTGTATATGAAAATGAACATAGCTGGCACCTGGACCTTAGCCAATGGCACCCTGAGCAGAGCATGAGGCGGAGCCTGACTTAGCATTCTGATTTATGGAAACTGTGAGATAATGAAGTGGACCCTTGACTTAGGAACTCCATCAGTTCCCAAGGGCTGGTTGGTTGTAAGTCAATACAGCTGAGATCTGGATGTTTATCTGGGTACACACTATAGATAATAAGAGGCAGGTGAATATTCCATTAACCTACTTAACCCAAGCTGTTCGTATGTCAGGCTGGTAATAACTTGAAGATCCACCATAAATGTGTGTTGTTTTAAGCCACTGAATTTGTGGTAATTTGTTATATGGCATAAACCACCCACAATACTACTGTTTTCCATGTGTTATTGATCAGATTCTTTTTCCTTTCTAGCTTTTTTTGTTAGCATTTTCATATTTACATTTGCATCTTCAGATATTGAGGTTTTTCTTGAGTATCAATCCCTTTGTGTGTCACAAACAAAACAAGCAGTCACTGTATTTTCCTGTGGTCAAATTCATGTCTTTCCGTCCAGAGTCTCTCTCTTTTTTTTTTGATACCAGGGATTGAACTCGGGTCCTTGTGCTTATGAGGCAGGTGGTGGAACCACTGAGCCAAATCCCCAGCCCCATCCAGAGTCCCTTTCATGGTGAACTTGGAAAGCCCACCCTCACCTTATAGGGAGAGTCACATATATTTTTACCTAGCAGTTTTGTAGTTTTAACATTACTTTGAATCTTTAACCCATGTGAAGAAGACTTTGGCAAATGATATGGTTCAGAGAAGTAAAACTTTGGTTGTCTTCAAATTCACTGATAATCTCTACTATGCTGGGGTGTGACTCAGTGGTCAAACACATACATAGCAGATATGAGGCCCTGGCTTCCAACCCCAGCACCACATAAACACACGAGTCTACCAAATAATCATTTCCTTTTTCAAAAAAGTCTGTTCGGCCTTTTTATTACATAACATCAAATCTGTCAAGCTCTGCATTACTATTAACTTGTTTTCATTCTTGGAACTTTATATAATACATTTGACTATCTAGTAAGGAAAGTCACCCTTCATTCTCTTCTTTATATTATAAACTTGCCTCACTATTCTCTTACATTCCTTTTATCATTGTCTTTAGAATTATTTTGTCAATTCCCACTGGCAGTTTAATTACATGTGTGCCATGTTGATTTATATTTATAGATTTATAGGTTACTAGGGGAAGAAATAGCCTCCTGAACTCCTGCCAGAACACGTTTGTGTCATGCATTTATTTGTCTTCTATAACATGGTCCCAGTCAAGGTTGTTTTCTTCTTATACACCTCATACATCTCTGGTGTTGAATTTATAACATGATTTTAATTATTTTCATTTAAAATATGTTAATTATAGTATTTTTATGATATCTTGTGCTAGGTTATTGAAAAGAGTTATTTTTATAATGCATTTGTTGACAGCAAATTTTGGCAAACATCAATGAATGCATTCTTTTACAATTGATTGGGAATATGGAATTTACAATTCAGAGTATTACGTATTTTATTACTATGTGTAAAGTGCCACATTTCCTTCATGTCAGTGAGGTAAGGCATGTAATAAACATGTATATACATGCAAGGATTTTAGAACCAGTTCCTAAACATCTGTGAGGACCCCTGGTATAATATGAGTGCCAGGGCAGATTAGTCTGAGCCAGTCATGGACTCTGAATTCCTTATCAGTGATTGGTTCACAAGTGGGCTGGCCTAAGCAGTTTGGGTCAATGGAATGGAAAAGAGGGTTCCTGGTAGGTTCTGAAAAGAAGTCAGTGTTTAGTAGTCACAGACAGAGATGCCAATGGTCCTTGCAACCTTAAATAAGAACAGTCCTTAGAATGAAGCTGAGTCAGCAGACAGAAAGTGAAGAAGCAAAACAACCTGTTGATGACTTGGCTGAGTGACTCCGTCTACCAGAGTTCCGTGCTTGTTTGAGCTTGTGTTCATGCCTATTTTAGCTTGGCTTCTTTCTACCTCAAAGCACACATCTGATGCACAGAGAGCTGAACAAGCGAGGAGTGCAGCACAGCCAGTCCCCAGCTACCGTGGTGCTCGGAAAATGGCAGCACTTCCTTCTTCTACCCAGCATCCTTCCTATAGCCAGGCTCTGTGTGTGTTCACAGAGGGCCTGCTCCTTCCTCACCCCTGGACACAATGAAGCTTCCTTGCCCCTTAGGCACAGTTCAGCTCCCACTCCTTGGGAAGCCTGTGCTTTGGAGCCATTTCCATGCTCAGGGGGCTGAGCCTCCTGTGGCTGCCTGTATTTTCCTGAGTCTGAGAGTCCTCATCCCTAGGTCCAGGACCAATCTTTACACATCAGTAGCCCCCTCTGTAGAGCCTCATGCAACCCTTCTACTCTGTAAAGATCAGTTGGTTTTTACTGATGAACCTACCAGCCATTAATCTCCACTGCCTCTGCTCTTTGCAAGCTCCAGACACCTGCCTGAAGATGAATAAAACTCCTACAGTAACAAGAGCAGCATGATTATTTTGTTCTGAAAGTCTTTACAAGCATAAGGCATGTCTGAAGCAGCTATAAATAATTTACACTGTCCATAACTCATCTGATCGAAACAGACCTCATTGCAGTGTGGTGGCAAAATCTGGTACAAGCTGCTTTGCTGCCGCCTCCAAACCAATTACCCACTCAGAGCTGATGAGAATCTGACTGGGTTCCCTGCAGCAAACTAAAGCCCCATCCGCAATCACATTAACCACAATCTGTTCCTGATTAGAGGCTGGATAATCCTGTTGGACAAGAGGTGACAGCCTAGATTCTATTCTCTCTTGTAATATCTATTTTTGGAATTTACTGGTAACTCAAACTTCTGGGAGATGTTTTCCAGTGAAAGAGGACCTGCTATAGGTTCTTTTGAGAAAATGCTGCGGGCTTTGGCTAGAGCTACACATTCAGTGTCATTTAATATTTCTTATTTTGTTGAAGGTGATGAATAGACAAGTGGGACAGGAATCTGTGGTCTTTATTATGAGAAACACACATTTAATTTCTTATGAAAGTGTGTTAGAAAGAATTAAAGACTTTCTTAAAAATCTTTACAAGGATTAAAAACTTTAAGAAGAGATGGTCTCATGTTTGTTTGAGACCATAGGATGAATTGTTTTGTTTGTTTTAGTAAAAGCAAGGCAAGCATCCATGAATGGTAAAGGGGCGCTCACCAGCCACCAGTATCTGCAAAACCTAAGCCCACACACAGCTGTGCAGGATGGAGGAACTTAGGACTATATTCCACTTTCTTGCAGGGGTTTAGGGGAAGGCATCAACTGAGCTCTGACAGCTGACAGTCCCTCCACTTTGAATGTAGAAATCCTGTTAAAGGGATACACAGGGTCTTCATCCCAAACCTGGCCCCTTTGGTAAGAAGTTTGTGTCTGCCTAACAGCTGACACTCCTGCTTTGGTGAATGGATTCCTTTTGGATCTCAGTCTCTTTCTCCTTCTTTTTGTCTGCTTCCTTCTCAGTTTGCCCAGCACACGGATCTCGCGGAGAGCAGGGACGCTTTTAGAAGAAAAACAGCATTAAAAGGCAGCCCTAGGAGGCTCTAGGCTGGCAGGGAGGCAGCAAAGAACCCAGGGCCCTGGACCAAACTGCTCAGAACCATGCCCAGACCATGCTGAGCCAGCCCAGATTCCCCCTTCTGGAAAGATGGGGGAAATGCAACTTTCCCCATAGCCACAGGCACAGCTCCTTCCTAAATCCCATGCCTCTCCTAAGATCTAGGCTTGGTCCCTCTATCTTTGCATGGTGGCATCTGAAAGGAAACAAAGGCTCTCATTTTTTAAAAACCTCATTTATACTCATTTGGACCTGCAATCCCAAGTGCTTGGGAAGCTGAGGCAGGAGGATCTCAAGTTCCCTTGGGTATCTTAGCAAGACTCTGTCTTACAATAAAAAAGGACCATGGATGTAGCTCAGTGTCACAGCACCCTTGGGTTTAATCTCCAGTACTGGGGATGGATGGACAGACACACACATACATACATACATACATACATACGTACTTTCATGGGGCTAATTTGTCTCCTCTTTCTATAATGATACCCTGTGGTTCTTTTAACCAAACTCTCACAGCCATTCCCTTACCACTGATTCCCCCAGGGCAAGAGTGCTACAAACTAGGGGTTGCTTTGTTTTCCTACAGGATGACCTTGGTAACCTTGACTTATGTCTGGCCACTCAAAACAAAGTAACCAACAAAACCACTTACATCTGGATAGACTCAAGTACAAGTTTATAGCTCCTCTCCTGGGGGCGTGGCTTTGAGTGTAAGTCCTCCTCTTGTTAATGGAGGTTTTTGCTTATTGATTTCTACTCTGCTAAAAGATGACAGGAGAAGGATGACGGTCCTGCCTCAATGCCTCAGAGGCAGGGCTGGCTTCTTAGAAACTCAACCTGGGCAGTCACATGGGCCCCAGGCTTTAGATCGGTTCCATGCTCAGTTTAATGCTGCCACCGCTATCTTCAGATTCATCTCCCAATTCCATTTTGCACTGGAATTTGGGAATTCTGTGGCTGAACGTGCTGAGGCGATTGGACACTTTACACAGGACCCCGCCCAACTGCTCAGCCCAGGGTCTGATTGCAGCAAGTGCTCTGCAGTGTCGGTGAGGAGAGGAGGTCCCCCCTGCTCCCCTTGTTCTGGTCCCATGGGCACCTGTGTGATCAAAGGGAGTCTGCAGCGGGGAGTCTGGCAAGACAGAGGAGAGGACAGGGGGCCACAGCCTTGGACAAAACAGAACCCACAGAGACTGGCAGGAAACGCCCCAGTCTGGCTCCCAGCTTCCTCCCTTCCAAGCAGGGTTGTAGGGCACTCAGCCCCAGTGCTCTTCCTAATGGTCATGCTGGGGACTGAAGCTCCTCCCTGTTGCCACAGCTTCCTCTGGCTTGGGTGGAGACGGTGCTGTGGTTGCAGCATTGTGAGTGATCCCGAGGTGATGCAGGGTGGGAGGCGGAACATGAGTTCAAATCCTTCCTCTACCAGCCCTGATCTATGGCAAGAAAACCACTCCCAGCCAGTTTCCCCAGCTGAGAATTGGCAGCTCTTTCCTAGGATCTGTGGGAGGATGGACAGGAAAGTGTTGAAGTAGAGCCCTCAGCAGAGCCCAGGGTGCTGACTGGTGTGATGGGGCCACTGTCGATGCAGTCGGGCCCATGGGTGAGTCCATGAAAGTAGTAGACAAAGATCTCTGTATGCGTGAGAGGGGAAGGCAGAGGAGCAGGACAGGAGGCTAAGTGCGTATGTGTGAGACTTACTTGTGGAAGTACACGAACTGCCCATTCAACTGTATACCCTAAGCAGGAAGAGTGGGACTGGCTCTCCACTGCGGTTCTTGTCTGTCAAAAAAGAGCCTGGTGTGGAGACTCCGACACTCTTCCAGCCTCCTCATTCTGGAATTCTAGAAGGAAAGAAGGGGAAAGGGAAGGATGGAGGACTGACTAATGAAAAGAATGAGATGATAAACGCCACTTTTTTTTATTCTCTCCAAGCCCCTTTCTTCCAGGCTGACAGGTTTCCTGTTCTTTCTCGGGCAGGAGAGACCCTTGCTCTGTTTTCTCTCCTAGATCTTTGTAAGCAGCCTCATGTTTGGGGGAATTGTGGACAATGAGAGGCAGTGGCGATGGGGTGGGTGGGGGTTGGGGAGAAGGACCTCTGCTCTTTTGATCTCCCAGGAGATGGCCAAAACAGTGCTTGCTGGTGCTCAATTTGTGAAACAAGGCAGAGCTGAAGAGCGTAAGCGGCAGCTTCTGGTAAGAACAATGGAGGAGAGGAGGCACTGAGGTCTCCTGTGTGCTGTGACTTGGGTGTCCTCAGAGGGGACACTGGGACCCTAGGAGGCAGAGAACCAGGGTAGGGCCACATCAAAGGCGCCCTGGGACTTCAAGGCAGGGCTGCCCTTCTCCTACCCTAATGCTGGACAGTGGGGGTTGGCTTCGAGCAGAGACCTATACGGAGGGAACTTGGAACTGGTTTTACTGGAAGCGAAGGGGGTGAGTGGTGGACACTGTGTGGGTCTTTAGTGGCACAGCGAGAAAAGCAAAAAGGGCCTGGGTTCAGGGCCGGCTCTGATCACCCTTGGGGCCAGTGGCAGTCACTTCCCCTCTTGCCATTTCCTCAAGACTGGATGGGTCTGACACTGCCCACCGCAGGATGTGGCAGGAAAGACCTGGGACGTGAAGTGGAACAAATGTTAGTTCTGGTCCTGACCCCCTGGAGATGCCATCCCTCTCCATGATCTCTGTACCATCTCACAGGACTGGATTTTCTAGCCAGGAAAGAGCTTCGGGGCAAAAGAGGCATAAAGGTTGCACTTCTGACAGAGCATCTCAGTTATTGATTCCCTTGCTCCTTGGTGAAGTGAGCAGGAGTGGTGGGAGCCAGGCCTGGCCCAGGAATCACCAGAGCGGGAAGAAGCCCAGCCAAGCCAACAGCACCTCACACTTCCTACAGGAACGTACACAGCATGTGTCCTCCTAATCCAGAGCTGCACCCACAAGCACAGGACACCCAAAGCACAATGCATCTCACAGTGCAGAGATCACAACCAGCCCCACGCTGGAACGTCACACAGGGAAGTTTCCTGGGGCAGACACAGTGATAAGGATCAAGGTTAACAGGCATCTAGCAGTTACTCAGTGCCAGGTATTATCCTAAGCCTTGTTCTGGAATAGTTTGATTTTTACGAAGTAGAAACAGCTAAGAGGAAACTGAAGGAAGAACTCCAAGGAGGTGCCCTGAGGTTACACCAGTGATCTGGCGTAGGTACTCGCAGGAATGCCCTTTACTTACATTCGTTCAAGCGCGGCACTCTCCCTCTCCCTAACACCCGAGGGTTGGGGCCAGAGCAAAAATTCGAGGCTCCAGAAGTGGCGGAGGTGGCCCCGGCCGAGCAGCGAGGTCGGATATCACTTCCGCCCGACCAGCTCCTTTCCCGCGGCCCGGGCGTGGAGCTCAGGGCGGCGCCTGGCGCTCGGTGCCTGTGAACCCAGGCAGGAACACACTGCGTCCTCTGCCTTTCAATGGGAAACAGCCGCAGACACGCAGCGGGTGGATGTGGTTTATAGAAGGTGGGTGGGCTTTGAACCCATCCAAACAAAACCCACAGCGGGCTTTTTTAAAAAGAAATTTATATTTGGAAGGAGAACACGCCAGGCCTCATTTCTAAGGCCGGAGGAGCTAATGCGCAGACTGTAAATCATCCCGCTCCATGTTCGTTTCTGGGGATCCGCGCTGCGCTGGTTTGTGAAAATGAAACAGCAGATTTATGAAAACCGTTTATTCTGGATGGGGACCCACTCTGGACTCCAGCAATGCTCTGGAAGGAGCTATGGGGTAGGTTGGGGAGTCGGTGGAAATTAAAAACTAAGACAGCACTGGAAGAAGACGGAGGAAAAGGAGGAGTGAAGGAGGGGGAGACAGTGGGTAGAAAGCGCAAAGGAGAGGTGAGCCTCAGCCTCGGGAGTGCAGGACCTGTCCCTTGGAGCTGGCTCTGCGTCCCGGGCCACCTACCTCCAGCTCCAGCTTCCTAGGGAGGGGCGGCGGGGCACCTTGGACTGAGTCCATCCAGATCAGGTGGTCAACCCTATCTTCCTCTAGATTGGGCTCTGAGGACAAAAGCTCAGGACAGGAGAAGGGTGCTCATCTGGACCAGGAGGGCCACGTCCAGCGGATCCCCTTCTCCGTGCTCACGTCCCGCGCGGCGAGTTTTATTTACGAAACGGGAGATTTAAAGTAGAGCACGAAGAGCCTACAGACTTCCTCCCCGCCCCAGGTAGCCGAGGACACCTAGCGATGGGCCAGGCTTGCCAGGGGTCCTTGTAGATTTCGGGGGCGGGGACGCGCTCCATTGTTCACTCCCAGCCAATCAGGGCTCTCCCACCTTGGGCCAGCCAATCCTGCTGAACTCTCGCCTCTCCCACCACGCCCATCCGGGGGTCCCCGCCCCCGCCCCAGCTGCTGGGGGAGGCGTGCGTGCTGACGTCACGCGCGTGCGGGCTGGTGCGGAGTCGCTTCCCCGAGGGCCCGGAGTCAGTGCGCGGGAGCCGAGCTGTGCGACCCTAGTCCTTGATCCGTCCACGCTATTTGCCTCGCTCTGCATGGTTGATTTGTTTCTCCAGTGTCCTTTCCCGGGTGCTATGGGGGACCCCTCCAAGAGTAAGTCCCCTGTGTGCGGGGCGGGTGCGTGATGCGCAGCATTCGGAATGCAGAAGAGTGATCGGCGGATCCCACAAGTGGCTTCCGTCCGACACTGGGGAGGAAACCCTCGATCGCGCCTATTCGCGGGCTACTGCGCCCAGGGATCCAGATTTACGTTGGATCGGGCTAGGGTTCTGCTAATAGCTTGCGCGGAGGCGGTTGGGTCTAGTTTAAGGTGCGGGTTTTGTTTGCTAGCGTTTTGGTTTAAAAGCCGGAGAGATTTCTCTGGCGTGGTCCGGGATGTTTAGATCGCGGGTGTCCGCGACGATGCGCGGGGCTGTCGTCCCCTCCAGCCTCAGTATCCAGTTCGTGTGGTCGCAGAGGCCCTGCGCTGACCCCAGCGCTTTGGAGACGAGGCCTGCACAAACCCCAAATTTGGGTTTTTATTCCGGACATCCCTGGTCCTTGGGAAGCTCGCCTTTCCCTTTGGTCGCGATGCTGAGTAAGGGAGGAGACGCGCAAGCGACAGGGCTGGGCCGTGTGTCCTAAGACCAGGCCTGACCCAGCGCTGCGCACTCCTCGCAGAGAAGCCCGGGACGGCTATGTGCGTGGGCTGCGGGAGTCAGATCCACGACCAGTTCATCCTGCGCGTGTCGCCGGACCTCGAGTGGCACGCTGCCTGCCTCAAGTGCGCTGAGTGCAGTCAGTACCTGGACGAGACGTGCACGTGCTTCGTGCGAGACGGGAAGACCTACTGCAAGCGGGACTATGCGCGGTGAGCGGGGCGGGTGGAGGGAGGCCCAAGCTGCAGCAGCGCCATGGGGGCGGGGACCAGGCCGCTCACCCGCGCCTGCTCGTCCACAGGCTCTTCGGCATCAAGTGCGCCAAGTGCC
>NW_022900937.1:25492311-25494265 GCF_012274545.1 Fukomys damarensis | reverse complement strand
CGCGCGCCCTTCACCTGCCAGGTGAGTCGGGCCGGGCTGAGCGCGAGGGCCGGGTGAGTGGGTTCAGCGCCTGCACCGAGCCTTCCTTGTGTATGCAGGAGCTGCCAGTCTATTCCGCGGTGATTCGAGCGTTCGGGGCGACGCCAGGTTGTAGGGGATGCGTGGGGCCCGGGGCCCATAGCAGCAGATGGACGAGAAGGAACAGTCTTGAGTACCGCCTGTCCTGGGGTCCTTTCGGGTCAGAAACGCGGCTCTCACCCGGGGAACCCTAAGGCCATCTCCGTTTGGCAGAGGGCCTTCGGGTCCGGTCGGGTTTGGATCCCGCGTCCAAGCTCGTCCTCCCCGGGCCGCGTTGTCTGCTTAGAAGTAGCCCAGAGTTTGTGAGTGTAGCCAGGCAGGCAGAGCACAGGGACGGGACTTCGGCCCAGCTGGCCTCACAGATTAGTAGGCGCAGTAGAGCCGCTCCGGGTCCTCCCTGTGGATCGAGGAAATCCAGCGGAACGGACGGCTCATAGAAATTATTCAGACCCTGAAACGCCCACGGGAGACAGAGCAACACCGTGCAGACCAGGCCCCGGCTGGAGCTGGGTGCCGAGCACGCCCGACCTCAGTTCCCTGAGGTCCCCGTGCTGTTGACAGAAGATCGCGAGAGGCCCAAGGGAAGAGACCCAGCCCGGCCGACCCGAAAGAGCCTATCTGGGCTCGGAAACGACCAGTCCGGGAACGGGAGCCCCGCGAGGGCAGTGGCCTTTCAAGCACCGGCCCATAAGGAGGCCTGAATTCGCGCAGGCCGTGGTACCCCCAGAGTCCCGGCGGTCTCCTGCCAGTTCCTCTGAAATCCCGATTTCTTCCAGGGGCTTTGAGGCCGGGGAGCGCGCGCCGGGGTCCGACGGGGGAGGAGGCGCAACGGGGAGCGGGGAGGAGACGGAAACGCTGGCTTTGCTTCGGGAAGGAAAGGGAACGAATAAAGGGGAACGAAGCTGAGCGCAGGGTCTGGGCCTCACTGGTCCTTCTGCTCCCTCCTGCTTTCCCCACCCGCAGACCCCGCGCCCGGCCGGCAGCCCGCGCCGCGCCCGCACGTGCACAAGCAGGCAGAGAAGACGACGCGCGTGCGGACCGTTCTGAACGAGAAGCAGCTGCACACGCTGCGGACCTGCTACGCCGCCAACCCGCGGCCCGACGCGCTCATGAAGGAGCAGCTGGTGGAGATGACCGGGCTGAGTCCGCGGGTCATCCGCGTCTGGTTCCAGAACAAGCGCTGCAAGGACAAGAAGAAGTCGATCCTCATGAAGCAGCTGCAGCAGCAGCAGCACAGCGACAAGACGGTGAGAGGCGGTCCGGGCATCCGCACCCCCACCTCCACCCCGGAGGTCGGGCTCTGCACTCCCAAGGCGATGTCAGGGCCCAAGGAGCAAGGCTACCCCCGTGCCCCAGGTACCCTAAAAACGTGGGTAGAGACGCTGGGCGGCCCAGGCTCAGGAGCCCAGTGGCTGGAGTCAGGCTGTATCTCCGCGTGGTTCAGAGCGAATGCTTGGCCTCGCGCTGCCTGGAGGCCTCGCCACCCTTCTTTCGGGCTGTGCCCCTGCAGGTTTGGGGACCCTGGCAGGGCAGGCGGCCTTTTCGTCTCCTCTTGCACAGTCCAAGTCGCGCCTAGGGTTGGGGTCCCGCCCTCCAGGGGCAGAAGAGGACTCACGGAGCCCTCTCCCGCAGAGCCTCCAGGGCCTGACCGGGACACCGCTAGTAGCCGGCAGCCCCATCCGACACGACAGCGCAGTGCAGGGCAGCGCCGTGGAGGTGCAGACGTTTCAGCCTCCCTGGAAGGCTCTCAGCGAGTTCGCGCTGCAGAGTGACCTCGACCAGCCGGCTTTCCAGCAGCTGGTGAGGATCTGGGTGGGGACTCAGCCTCTGAGGCCCCGGGAGGAGGAAGGGGCTCGCGGTGGGGGAGGTGCTGGGT
>NW_022900937.1:25488709-25492267 GCF_012274545.1 Fukomys damarensis | reverse complement strand
CGGGCCGCATCCTCAAGGCCCTCTCCTACCGCCCAGGTCTCCTTCTCCGAGTCCGGCTCCTTGGGCAACTCCTCCGGCAGCGACGTGACGTCCCTGTCCTCGCAGCTCCCGGACACCCCCAACAGTATGGTGCCGAGCCCTGTGGAGACGTGAGCGGATCCCCACCGGACCTCGCATGCTCCCTGCATGAGACCCAGCTCAGGCCGCGCCAGCTCGTCCCTCGCCTCTGTTATTATTGAGAGCGGACCGAGGGGAAAACCCCGCGGTCAAGCCTGCAAAGCGCCAGGAAGTAGCCCGCCCACAGCCCACAGTGATACAGAGACCCCGCTCCCAGGACTTTCATTTTTTCCAAAACCAGAACGTGGGATCCACCAGGGTTAGCGCTGCCCCTCATTCCCCGTGCTCCGCAAGGCCCCGCCCACACGTGGACAGCGTGCAGATTGGGCACTCCAGCGGACACGCGGCCCCACACGCATGATTGCTGGAAAAGCAGGACTGGACTTTCCTTACACACGTGTTAACTTATCGGTCGACGGAGGACGGAGTGTGAGCCTTTGCCGAACAAACAAACGTAAGTTATTGTTATTTATTGTGAGAACAGCCAGTTCATAGTGGACGAATATTTTGATCTTAATAAAAAATGATAACCTGATACAGGCTGTGTGCTGTTGGTGCAGTAAACAACGGCTGGACTAAGGGGGCTCAAGGGTTTGATTTGTTGCAATGAAATTCAGTCTCCTCAGGTGTCCTCGGGCCTCGCGTTGCTTTGCGTCGCGCGTGCTGTAGGGTGTGCCTTAGGGGGCGGGCCTGGCGACGATTGGGCGTTGCGGGGGGCGGGCTCGAAGAGGATTGGTCGCTGGTAGGGCGAGCCCGCTGGGGGCGAGGCTGTGCTTTTCTGGGCGCTTGGCCCCTTCCTACGAGCAGCCCCCAGCACTCCCTGCCCCAGTATTCGGGCGTCCAGTGGTGGAGGCCAGCGGGTGTGACGACCGCGCTTTGGCGGGAAAGCCGTAGCACGCGTGTGGAGGCAGCGCGATGGACTCCAGTCTGTGGTCAGGCTTGCGAGGCCCTGCGCGGTGTTCGGGTCCCCGCGCTGTGCTTCGTCACTAATCCCCCCCACCCCCGCCAGTCTAGACGGCGGGCAGCGGCGCCTTATCTCCCGGCATCACCTGCAGGAGACACCGGCCCGGCCGCCGGGGAGGAGCGCCCTAGAGCCAGCCTGGCGTGTCCTCCGTTTATTTTCTTTCCAGACCGGGAGCGGAGGGGGCAGGGATGGCCCCTGGATACCCGTGTCCAGGTCACTCGGTGTGACATTTCAAACCCTGCGACTTGTTTTCTTGAAAACTGGCTTTAGTGATCTCAGGAAATAACTGGGAGATACCGAATCTCTAGCAGGCCTGGGGCAAGCACAAAAAACCGGGAGGCTCAGGTTTTACCCTTTGCAAATATTTAACCCTTTGAAACCGGGGTCAGTCCTTTCCCAAAAGCAGTCCTGGCCTGCGCAGGGAGTTGCCAGCCTAGTCACCGCTCCGCAGGAGTCCTTGGCATTGCCTCTCCATTTCCTTGTCCTTGGAGTTAGAGGACCCACAGTGCATCCTTCTTTGTACAGGGTTTGTTTTCAAAGATGGCACCGCCCAGACCGAGTGGGGGGCCAGTTGTCACCCTAGTGTGGGTGGAGGCGGGTAAGGAGAAATGTGTTTGTTTCTGGGTGCAGGAATGGGGCCTTCTGTCAGAGCCAGGGCTGCTTGGATGGCAGGAGCCACTGGAGTCCCAGGCTCAGCTTTTGGCAGGATTGGGTCACACACCCGCCTGTATTCAGACCCCAAATAGAATGGAAGCGTTGCTGGCAGTTTTTGAAAGATGGTGGGAAGAAGTGGGAATTGAGTCACCTTTATATTTTACTTCCTGAAAGTCAAGGTGATGCTAGCATAACTATTAAAGGGAACAGTCCCTTCCTTCAGGATTTAGGAAATGGTGCTGCAAACTTAAAAAGATAAGGGAAGAGATACGGTGGGTTAATGAGGACCAGCTTTACCTCTGAAGTGCCCAGAAACGGTTTTAATAACCAGGGCTGGGTTCTCTGAGGCTTCGTTCCCTTAACTTAGACCATTCTGTCTGAAACAAATAGAGATTTCTCCTTTTACCTTCTGGCTGGCCACTGGATAGGGAACTGAGCTTGCAGTTAAGCTTACTTTTTCAAAATTTTTGATTTATCACTGTTGAGGTTTCTCTCATTGAAAGGAAACAAGTAGGTTCTTGAATAATTTCATTATTCATTGTTAATTATGTCTGCATTTTTGCTTTTGATGAGCTGCAGTATTTTAAAGCTATGAATAGAAACATCTAGCATCGTTTTCTGTGTGGGTTTCCAAGGAAAGGGTTTAACTCTGAAGCCTGATCACTGTGGTCCCTTGTGAGATGTCAGATCTACGGTTGGTTAGTTACATTAATAAATATCAGTTTTACTGCTTCCCGGTCATCTTTAAACATCTCCGATAATACAGTAGGGATTTCCCTGTAAATTAAATTACCTGTAACAATTACAAGTGTTGTATTTTATGCTAACTGAACTTTTAACATGAGATATCCAGTTGGGTAGTAAAAACTCAATTCAAGAAAAGGGGGGATGACCCGAGTGAATTATTTAGCTAGATTCACTTCAGAATAAGATGTTTCTCAGCAGGCTTATCTAATAATTTGTATAGCTCTTTTAAATTGAGGCAGAAAAGGGATTCCTGGAGATTGAAAAGTTTATAGCTGTTATACCATACAACTTAATATACCCAAAAAGACTGTATATTGGGACAGTTAGAGTCCCTGTGGCAGTATCCCCAAGGAACTTTAATATTTAATGGATATTAAACAGAAATCAGCCTGTCAGTTCTGAATATGAAATAACTTAAAGCTCAATTTTTATCATCAGAGCTGCAAAGACTAGGTTTAAACGAGACAATAACTTAAGACTTTTCAAGAAATTTTGCGATTTTGCCACCTGCTAAGGGAAGACTCAAGCACTGCACATTTGGTTAGCTGTTTTCCTACCTGCGCATTCACCAGAGAGCAAGAGAATTAGCTGAGTGCAGCCTGGTGGAGAGAGAAACAATAGATGAAAACTATTTGCCGAGAAGTTCCCAGTGGAGTTGTGATAAAAGCAGGAAATTCAGAGAGTTTATTAAGCTGATTCAGGGAAGATTAGAGGCTTTTAAACATGGGTCTGATTGATTCAAAAGTAAACTTTCTTGAAAATACTGAGATTCATTACTCCCCATTACTGCCTAGCACCTTGCTGCTGGAGCCTGCAAGGAGGATGCAGATAAACAGAGCCGGACTAAGAGCGAGAGGGCGAAGGGAGCCCTTGGGACCAGTGCAGGGCTGGCGAGAGCGGCTAGGTTGATGGCGCTCGTGGGGCCCAGGAGCCTGGGGGCGGAGGTCGGGGAGGGAAGGGGCCGTGGGGGGCCAGGGGCTCCCCAGGGGAGATCGAACGCGGGGCTCAAGGAGTAGTTTCCTCCCGATTATCCGATTACTGGAGCCCAGGAGAAAGCGGTGCTGGAGAGGCCGCAC
>NW_022900937.1:25471664-25488619 GCF_012274545.1 Fukomys damarensis | reverse complement strand
GGAGAAGGCGGCTGGAGAGGCCGCACCAGAGGTGCTGGTGAGGCCGAACCTGAGCCCGGGGCCGCGTAGTCAAGGCTGAAGAGAAAGCCCGGAACCGGGGGGTGACGATCAGGGCTCCAGCCGGTTCCCCGCTTCCCGCCCGAGTCCCGGTCCCGGTCCCGGTCCCACCCCAACCGCTCGCCTCGCCCGCAGTCTCCTGCCCAGTGCGGTCCCCGAGGACGTATGCGGACCCAGGACCGGGGATCGTGCCGGACCAGGTCGGACCTTCCCTAGTGGTTCCGCGGCTTCCGGGCGCTAGGTGCAGCGGCTGAGTGGTTTATGCTTTCTGGCGAACTCCCGAACACAAAAGGAGAGAGGCCCCCACTGTGGAGGCAGAGCGGGGACCCCTGTGAATATCTCTTGACAGCTTGAGCACCGGGGCCCTCGCCCGGCCTCCTCCTGCCTTAACCTCGGCACCGCGGCCAGGCGACTCCGGGCCGAGTCGCGGACGGGGTCCTATCTGTGCGCACGGGAGGCCTTCGCCTTTTCTCTCTTTTTTTTATTTTTCATTTTTCAGTCAGATCCCACTTTCTCCCAGTCAGAGATGCAGTGCAAAGCAGTCAGCCGCACCGCGATTCCCCGGCCCAGGTGAGTCTGCTCCGCAGAGCGGCGCGGCTCCTGCACCTCCCAGCTCCCTGGATCTCCAGCTTAACAGGTTTTCAGATCAATCCTTCCAGACCGGGTCTTCTTTCCTGGTAATGTTTGATCCTAATCCGACAGAAATTATTACTGATGTCACTCAGTGACCGGTTTAGCCCCGACCTGGGCTTAGGTGGAGCAGATGTGGAAAGGCCGGACCGAGCAAGACAATAATTTAAAATGGCAGGGACTGCTGTTCTACCTGGCATTGCTACTACTCTCGGTGATCTAAAGAAGTCCTCTCGGGGAACCTATGTCTCCATCACTCAACTATTCTGAGAACGATTCGACCGGCGGGTGGGGGGCTCGGGGCTGAGAGGGGGTCTCTGTCCCGAAGGCAGGGCCAGGGCCGCGCTCTGAGCAGCTTCACGAAGCCTAGCACATCAGGAAGCTACAGTGCAGTGCTGTAAACAGCCTGACTCCAAATCCCGGAAAAATCTCAGCGGGCCAACGTTAAATCTTTAGTTAAGATGCGCCAGGAGCTGGAATGAACACTTCTCTTTTGAATTTGTATCACTTTCACACAAAAAGGCAACACGGAAACTAGAATAAGTTATTTTATTACAAGAACAAAACAGACGTGCTAATTTTATTTCTAATTTTTCCGGTATTACAAATGCAAATTATATATTGCCATAAGGTGGAAGTTAACAAACTCCAAAATACTGTTCATGAGTGAAATAAATTCAACTTGCAAAATTATGAAGGACATTGAAGTATCTACAGTCATTATAAATAGTGCGAAGTATATTCCATATCAACATTGGGGGTATAAACAAGGCCAGCGGGTGTCATAAGGGACAGTGGACATATTAACAAAGGTGCTCAAATTCAGAGCAGCTAGCACACTTAATTTTTTTCTTTTTTCAAGAAAAACTGCCTCGCTTCTTCCCAGGCCTGCTGAGGAAATCTGTTAGCCAGCTCAAGATAGTCTTGGGGACCAAGGCATCTTCCTGAGAGGAACAAAGATTAAATAGTTAAATTAAAAAGACACATTCTTTGATTTTTAAAAAATTAAATTTATTTTAATATCTATGAGAACCAGTTGGAGACACACTTCTCATAGATCATCCTTTTTATGTAAATGAGGTGACCTGTCTTGATATTGAATTATTGAAAGTATGAAATACAGAATATATACTTTACACCCCAATGTGCTTCTTTGCACAGATACCAATCCATATGTAAAACACGATGGAAACAACTTGAGGACTCTGGAGTGAGGGAAGGTGTGCAGTGTGAGATGTGACTGTGACCAGAGATGGCACCTAGGGCCACAGGCTGAGCTGAGCCTGAGCTGCCATGCAGCCACACCCAGCCCTCAAATAGTCTGCTTAATGGAAAATGTGTTTAGCTTAAGTATAATGGAAAGCACAGTGTCCCTCAGGGCAGAGGGACTGGGGAGGAGCCCTTGGTGGCTGAGCTCCCCTCCAGCTGAGTTCATGGGGCACAGCTCAGGACATCTGGAGATGTAGTGGGGGCCTCTTCTAAGCAAAAAAGGGACAGATATCAGGGTGCCCGCTGACTGACTATTAGGCATCATCTTTTCTTTAACTGAGTAAAGACAACACGAGCCCTCACTGATGG
This sequence comes from Fukomys damarensis, assembly GCF_012274545.1. Taxonomy (NCBI): domain Eukaryota; kingdom Metazoa; phylum Chordata; class Mammalia; order Rodentia; family Bathyergidae; genus Fukomys; species Fukomys damarensis. The sequence goes on along the minus strand of NW_022900937.1, from coordinate 25,486,354 downwards.
CTCTCTGGGAGCAAAGCAGAGGCTGCTGCCCATTTGGACAGCAGAGAAGGCAGAGGAGAGGAGGGCAGAGCTGCCCACTACCCTGTTCACAGGGGCAGCTCCTACCTAGGTTGTGCCTCCCAGACAGCCAGCACCTGGTGACTCCTCTTTTCTTGGGAGAAGAAAGTGTAAGAAGAAAAAAAATGTCTGTAAGTCTTCCTGGCACACACACACACACACACACACACACACACACACACACAGACATAAAACCCAGGAAAAAGCCCCAACTGCTGTACAATTAAAAATAAATACATTAGATGACTTTTAAAAGTATTTTCATGTTTGAAATGTAAAAAATTGTTTGGTAATAAGTAACAGCTCATGTTGTCTCCAGGCGTCCTCTAAGAGCTGGGAAGGAGAGGCTATGGCTGAGTCTGGCAGAGCTGGACTGGCATGTGAATCCTGGCCTAGGCCAATGGCACTGGCTGGGGTGTTGGCTTGAATGTCTGAAAAGCTACACAGCTTTCTGTTTACTTTTCTAAGTCAACAAAACAAGGCATTTCTTGTGACATCATAACTTAGATTTATTTCCTGCTACATAGTTTCAAACACCTGCCCACCAGGCAGCATAGCCCTAGGCAGCTCAAAGAGGGGACTTACCCTTGGGAGTGGGCCTTGAATGCCATTTTAAGCACAATCAAGCTAATGAGGAATTGGGGAACATCTGGACCAGGATGTTACTCAGAGATGCTGCTGCAACAGTCAAAGACAAAACTGTATTTCTCAACCTTAGTCTGGGATCACAATATTTGAAAAGTAAAAGCTTGAAATTGTAAATTTCTATTTCAGATTAGAGGAAATGCCTCAACAGGGAAAAATCTGCACACACCCCCATACTGAGGACTGAACCTAGGGCCTCTGTGCTGAGCTACAACCCCTGGCCCTTCACGTTTAAAATTTTTTATTTTATTAGTACAAATGAAGTTTACATTCATCTTGGGGAAAGGGCACGTGCTCCTAACACAGATGCATTCTTTTTTAATCACTTTCCCTTTCCCACCCATTTCCCTCCTTCTGTCTTTAGACCACTCTTTCCCCTTTCTATTCTTATTATTCTTCTTGGTCATGTTTATGACATAGAATACTCACACTCATTGTGGGTGTCTGGTATTTGTACTTGGTGTCTGTATGACACATTTTAAATCTTCTTACTGCCTTTTCTGCTCCCCCTATCCTTCAGTCTCCTGGACCCTTTCCCATTTTCAGAAGCTCTATCTCCTGTTTCCCTCTATCCATCCTTTACTTTGCCTTTTGTTTGTACTTTGCTTTACTCAAATGAGAAATGCCATTCTTTAAACTTATGTGTTTGATTTCACTCAACATTATATTTTCCAGAGGCATCCACTGTTCTACAAATGTCTCACATTTATCCTTCTTTATAGCCAAATGGTACTCCGCTGTGCATAAATATCACATTTCTTTATCCATTTGTCTGCTGATGGACATACAAGCTACTTCCAGGATTTAGCTATTATGAATTGTGCTGATATAAACATTGTTATAGACATATCGTTGTGCATGATGTCTTTAGTTCTTTGGGGAAGATACCTAGGAGGGGAATATCTGGGTCAAATGGAATTTCTAAACTTAGTTTTTTGAGGAATCTCCATCCTGATTTCCATAGTGATTGTACTACTTTATACTTCCATCAACAACACAGGAAAGTTCTTTTTTCACTGCAGTCTTGTCAGCATTTGTTATTCTTTGTCTTCTCGATGATGGTCATTCTTTCTGGTGTAAAATGAAATCTTAGTGTTGTTTAAATAGCCAGACATGGAAGACTTTTTCATGTTTTCTGCCTGTTTGTTCTTCTGTAAAAATGTCTGTTCTTTCACTTGCCCATTTCTTGAGTGGGCCTTTTCTTTTGGGTGATCTATGTTTTTTGAGTTCTTTATATATTTTAGATAAATTAAAAAAAATTTTTTTTGAGACAGAGTCTCACTAAGTCACTAAATTGCCCAGGCTGGATTCAAACTGTCAGTCCTCCTACCTCAGACTCCAAAAATGCTGGGATTACAAGTCTGTGCAACCATGCTTGGTTAAAACAATTATTTTCAATAAAAAGTTCAAATACTTGAATTTAGGGAGGAAATTTGGGCTATTATTAAAGTTTTTAATCTGAACATGGATAGGGGACTAAACCTTTTTTTCAGCGTTGGTATGAGTGCCACAGGCTAATGTCCATGACCTGCCACCCTCTGCACTCCAGAGCAGCTCCTAATGATTATGCACCTCTGCTCTGACCTGCATGAAGTTGGAGCACAAAGAAGGTCTGTGCTTTTCTTCACTGACACTGACTTCTCTGTACATTCAGATGCATTTGTGCTTCAGGGCAAAAATGAAAGAAACATGAATTTCTCTAATGCTTCACAAAGGGCGGATACAAACATGTGCATTTGGCTATGAAAGACGCAGAGTCCACTTTCCTGGAGACCTACCTCTGGGCTGGTGCAGCTGGGGCTCCGCCTGGCTCGGTGTCTGTGCGAAGTCCTGTGTGGGAAGAGAGGTGTTTCATGGCATCTCTGAACAGAGCGCTTCTCTGAAGGGGTGGTAAATCCCCGGATCCACCAACCACTGTGCATGCATAATCTGGAGCCCAGGTATGAAAGCTGAAGAAAGTGGTGTTACGGAGCTCGGGATCTCATGTATTTCATAAAGCAAACAACTTGCTAAATATCACCAGAGCCAGGTTGCTTTGTACTTTTGAAACTAAAACTTTATTTTGTACCTAATAAAACCAAAGCTGAAGCTAAATTTACTATCTTAAACTAACAAGACTTTTAAGATTCTGAAAAAGTATAACAGCCTATAATAAAGATTACAGGTTTTTTGCTGCTAAATCTTAAAGACTGATAGTTTTACTTTTACATGGAAATTGAAAAATGTAGTAAACAATATATAAATGTTCAGAAATCTATGCCAAACCATCAGGTCCTGTTTTAGTACCATTTGCTATTGAATATTAATAATTTAATAAATGGGGACCTTGAAGAACTAAATATAAAGTAAAATCCAATGTGTATTCCCTTGACCACAATTTTTTTTTTTTGGTACCGGGGATTGAACTCGGGTCTTTGCGCTTGCAAGGCAGGCCACCGAACCACTGAGCTAAATCCCCGGCCTGACCACAATTATTTATAGGAAAAAAAACCTTGATTTAACATCACTGATCTAACATACTATCCCAAGTAGGCAATGTCAGAAATTTCTGTAGGATTTACATATTAATTTTTTTTTGGAATGGAGGAAGGGAGATTTAGAAGTACTTTGGGTCATTAGCGGATGAAAACAGGAGTTTGCATGTTTATAAGTTGTTTTCTGAGTCTTTGAAGTCATAAGGACCCATGCTCGTTTGGATGAGAACTGGTCTCTGGCTCAACACCACTGATCTTCTTTGCCTGTGCCATATGAGCTGAACCACCTCTGCCTTGCTTCTCACCCACAGGGCTCACTGCCTCTGATGTGCTATGGGTTTTACTTTTTTTGTTGATGTTTAGTGAACGATCTGTAACAGGTTATCTTGTTTCATTCACTGTTGTAGTTCTAGTGCCTTGCCTGGTGTCCAAGCACTGTACACACTCAAAAAATTACCTGCTGAATGCAAAGATGAGCAATCTGAATGGAAAAGATCATGGTCTTCAGATTTTCTATAATGTCTTTCTATTTATTTCAATACTAAGACTATAAGAATACATGAAGAACCCTGTGTTGATATGATGGTTATATACTACAAGATTTATGAAGATTTTAATTTATTATGAGACAGTTTGGAAACTCATACTCGTAGATCCGAATATCTGATTTGAAACATTTTTAGAAAATGAAACCCAGATTTAAATGTAGCAACTAGGCTGAAAACAAAACATGTCTATATATGGTTGATGTGGCTGATTTATTAATTAATCATCTAATAGAGAGTAGTGTAGTAAACATGAACTACTAACTGTCTAAGGTAAAGAGGCTTGGATTCTGTCTTGCTGTCCTCTCTCTGCTCCCAGCTGGGCGTGGTCACACTCGAGACAGTGCCGGATGCTGAGGAGGCCCAGCCTGGGAAGGGACAATGCTACGCAGGACCCTGCTTTCTGTTTCACTATTACGAAGAACAGAAAGCACAGTCTATCGACCATAAGTGTCAAGAGGTAAAAAGAGTTATTTTATGGTAGAACATGTGAAAGAAAATGGGAAATTTTTAGAAAATAAAGATCTACAATGACAAAAAATTAGTTAACAGATGTTAAAGAATAATCAACTTGGTTTTTCTATTGTGTTGACTGAATTTAGTTTTGGCATTAATTTGCTACAGCACTAATTCTGATGCCAGTCCTGTAGAGTTTAACTGAATCAGAAAAACATAAGGCTGTTAGTATCATTTTCTAATGAACAGTAATAATTTAATACATGGAAACCTTGAAGAATCATTTTATAAAGTACTTAAAAAGTTTTAGGTTTTTAAAAATAAAAGCAATGTAACAACCCCCAACATGCATATACATATATGAAAATCTTATTTAAGAATTTACAAATAAACTGAAATTTAATAGATTTTTTTCAGCAATTATTGCCCCTTCCTATAAATTAGACTAAAAGCAAGATAAATGTAGGAGCCAAAGCCCTGAAGTCTGGTGCTCTCTGAAATACATATTTGAATGCAGGTTTCTATTTCATTAACAGTAACAGCTTCCTTTCTTTGAAGGCAGAAAGTATATAACACTCAACCTCAGTTCTATGAGTGGTATTTTAGGAACTACTCTGATACCGCAGAAATTAAGTTTTAAGCACAGAAATAGATGAAGTTTTAAAGTAGTGTAAGGGGCCCGAGTGATAAGCTGGTTCACTTTTACTTTGTTTTCAGTGGCATTTGTTCATACACACAGCCAGAGAACAGGGTGTAGCTAGGGGTTACCTGGATGAACGAGGCCAGGAGGACGCAGCTCATCTCCTGCTCCAGGATGACCTTGTTCTGGAGGTTGTTGTAGCAGGCAGCGATCAATGAAGGGAACAGTACTTTGATGAGCCTCGGGTCACTGAAGTACTGGAAGGGCAGCTGGCACAGCTTCTGCAGCACCGTGGGGTGGCGGCCTGACTGCACGATCACCTAGAACAGAGGGCGTCAGAACCACGGAGCACAGTGCCAGGGTGTAAGGAAGAGGCCCTGGTTTCTACTGAAGCTTACTGAATTACATTTGCACAGAGCAGAAAATAAAGATAAATTATTTCCCAGTGTATTTTGGAAAATACTCCAAAACCTGCATAGATATTTAAAAATTATTATAATCCATGAAAGATGCAGCTTCCAACTCAGAATCCATAGGACTTTATTAATAAAGCACGGCAGCTGGGTCCTTAAACCTGCAGAGAGCTCCCTGGCCCTGCCCACTGGAGCCCTCCCATGGACCCTCACTAGATGCCCTGCATGCAGACATATCGATTCCGTATGTAGGCCAGGCATGGAAAGAAAAGGGTCTGAATGGGAACATAGTTTCAGCCAGCACAGGCTCCAAAGACCCTTCCTCCAATCCATACTCCTTATCTTTGTTTCCATCAGTGCCATTGAATCTAAAAGGAGAATTGTTTAGATAAATGAGACCGTTGTCTTGAAACAGTCTAGGTTTACAACTGTGTACGTTTTAAGAAATAGAGCAATGCAATTAATGGGCTTGCAGGGAAGCCTTCCTAATTTACTCCCGAGGCCTACATGATAAACTAAAAATGCCAGAATCAGATCTGTTTCGAGTAACTTTGATTAGACAGTTCTAATACGAAAGAGCTGGGTGACCCAAAGCCCACTTCATGCCACAGGAAGAAGCTCTAAGAAGGTTGGGAACACTGTAAAACCCAAGGTCAGGTCTGTAAATTATACTTGGAAAAACACAATTTTACAGGTACACACCCAGACAGGACTGCATTCAAATTAAAACCAGAAGGACAGAATGAAATAGCAGAGGCAGGAGAAACGTAAATTACAGGGATTTACAAGTTTTCAAAGTACTTTTAACAATACTTTAAGAACACACTTTCTGATGATAATGCAGTTTGGTTTAAGAACAAAATCAACAAAGTAATAGTTCACATATTTTTGTTCAATAGCTAAAATGACATCAAAAACCTTTAGAGAATGTTGATAGGGACTTGTTAATACCTTCAAATCCAAAAGGAATTTTAAAGACTTGCACTATGTGACAATTCTTCACATGGTTATGTGCTGCTATTTCTGACAGGGCTGAAAAAAATATGCCTATCACTTTATTGATAAAGCATTGACTTAGATCTTTAATTACCAGCTATGCAGTTTGCAGTTTGTCAGGCAGCCAAATGGTCAGCACATTAGAATTTATAATGACACTACTATTAGAAGTCTTTTTTTCTCTCTTTGGACAAAAATTAAGAACACCTTTTTCCTTCAAAATTTCATTGTTAAAATGCTATTATTGGAAGGTTTGCTAACTGAAAAATCAAAACTGCCCAATCTGGCTGGCACAGGTGTGTTATTAACTCAAAGATGTCATTCCTGTGCTCACTTCAGCAGCATATACAAAGATGTCATTCCTGGCTCCTAGTAAACCAGTGTGGAATGTGAGAATGTGTCATCAGAACTTCCTCTCTTGGTCTCTGGAAGTAGAGCCTGTAGGGGCTTGTGAATCCCTTCAAAGAACAGAGCAGATTGTCTGCTGCCTGTTTACAGGGTGAGTTTATCAAGATCCCCAGCAGCATAGTGAGACAACTGGGAGAAGATGCAAAGGGATGGAGGCAGTTTGGCTGGCTTGGGCTAAGAAGTTCCACTCATAGGCCCACTCCGACAAGACTGAACCAGGCTGCACAGAGGAGTCCACAAGGGCTGGGAACAGCCTACCCACCCCAGGTGTGGCTGTGAACCAGGGTGAGACATCCAGTTGATAATGTCTTCCTAACCACATTTCAGACCTTGTGGGGAAATGGGATGAAGAGGTCTAGGGAGGGGCTATCCTGTAGCAGTGAGAGTTGGGGGCTAATTCAGATGGGTTTGTGGAAAAGGAGGCAGGTAGATGTATGTCATGAGCATGAGCCTGACGTCAGCTGAATAAGCTAAGCACCTCCCTTTGGGGCAGTAGCTGGGAATGGAGACATCCTGACTTTGAAGTCAGGGCTTTGAGTGACTATCAGGAGAAAGTTGTCTGAGGGGCTTCTGACAGGGGTGGGGTGGGTGGGTGAGGCCAGCTCAGCTTCATTCTATCTGGCTATTCCCTACCTGGCCATGGCTGATCAGATGTCATCTTGGTCTGCTTAAGCTTTCCCAACTCAGTAGGAAGTTAGTGGTCCTCCAGGACTCTGAGGCTCTCTGAATGCCATGTGCATAGTGAATTGTCTCAGACTTGGAATATGGTATGTTGTTTCACTGCTTTCCTGATGGGGCTGTGAGTCATTCCCTGCAGCTGGTCTGTCACATCTGTCCAAAGACAGGAGCTCTTAGCAGGCACTGCCGAGCCTGGCCTGGGCACCTGCCTTACTTTTAAGGCCAATGTAACACACAGGGACTCCATAGAACTTCCTTGTGGTGAGGGAAGCCTACTGTGTCTGTTAGTGGTGGCTATATCATCAGCTAGAAGCAGCAAGTTGGGAGCAGGAATGGCTCAGGCATCATGAGAAACAGCCTTTTAGACATAGTGGACATTTTTAGATGCACAGCAGGGCTCCAAGGAGCTAAGGGAATTTCCAGAAACACTGGTATCAGAAAGGAATCAGAATGGGCCTGGCCCTGTGGTGCAGCTGTAAATGTGGGACCAGCAGGACAAGAGGGACAGTGGGCACCTACCTGTCTACCATGAGTTGAGTGGGCCCAGCAAGTTGCTTGGTTGCTCTGGCTTTTAAGGTAGTCAATTTTAAAAAGTAAACTTTTATTCACATAATACACCCACTAAGTGAAAAACTCAATTTCATAGGGTGAACAGAGCAGTGTTACATGCATCCTGATAAAGACATTATGATTTAAAAATGCTGGATCTTTTCTCTTTTGGTACTGGGAATCAAACTTGGGTCCTTGCGCTTGCAAGGTAGGCAGCAGAATCACTGAGCTAAGTCCCCAGCCCTGCTGGATCTTTAAATATATTCCTTCTCACTGAAAATTAGACTCCTAGGTTCTGAATTTGAAAAATATCTGATGGAAATGATTTGACTATACCAGGCAATGCCTCCCAGGGAGGGGGAGGGAAGAGGACAGCCCTGATGCTCTCTGGCCTTCTAAGCACAGGCCAGGTGCCTCCTCCATGTGGGCTGCACAGGTGAGCGGTCAGGGAGGGGCAGAAGGAGGGACACAGACCCAATGACCTCTCCTCCTCCTTTTTTGGAACTGTTGATCATTTTGGAAACTGGCTTTAGAAAAGGAGGCCTGCACCCTGGTGACGTGCTACAACCAGGTAGAGAGAGGGCCAGAAAGATACGGCTGCTGGGAAGAAAAATTTCTGTCATTCAAAAAGAGGAACCTGAGCACATTGATGGGCACACTGATTCTCAGCTACAACTGTAGTGTGCCAACATGACAACATCAGCAGATATTTCCTGAGTCTCCTATGCCAAGGGCAACTTTTTTTTTAACCTAGAGCCTGTGCACTGAATTACATCCCAAGCCCTTTTTTATTTATTTTGAGGTAGGGTCTTACTAAATCACTGAATTGCCCAAGGTGGGCTTGAACTTGTGATCCTCCTGGCTAAGCCTCTAACACAGCCAAGTCTAAGGCACAGCCCCGATTTCTTGCCACTAGGCATGGTGGTGTCTGTCATAATGGCAGGTTATCATATCACCAGCCTGGTGCACCTCAGAAAGGCTTTTCCTGGGCAAATGTCTCTCAGTGGTCACATGGTGGGAAGTTCCAGGTTTGAGTGCTGGCCTCAGGTAGCCACAGGCTTTGGTCTGGCTCTACCCCTGACCTAGGGTCACTTTAAAGATTTGAGCCCCAGTGTTCTTTCTGTAAATGTGATGGCTGAAGGCCTTCAAGGGTCAGAGGAAGATCCCAGGAAGCACTGTGTGTGACTATGTAGTATAGAACACCAGTCATGCGTGCTTGGTTAAGTGTCCCTCCCTAGCCCTGTGTTCTGAACAAATCTCTCCTGCTGGGCTGCAGGGAGCAGAAGACCCTCCCAAGCTGGGGCCCAGTGAATGTTTTTTCCTAACCCTGCTGTCTCTGTGGGGCAGGGCTCTGGCGGGGCAGGACCTGCTCTCTGGCTGGGACTTGTTAACAAGATTCATGGCACAGGGAAGCTATTGCTCATTCCTCCTGGCCCTGCCCACATGGACAAAGCTATGCAAACAGTGCTGGGGTGCCAGCCAGGATCTGGTGGTAGCCAAGTAGGAAACGCATCCTGACAGCTCTGAAAAGAAAATCCCAGCATAAGCACGAGTCAAGAAACAGGTAGAGTGGTACAAAGACAGAAGCTCAGCTTGCTGGGTGTGAGTGCGTTTAGACGCTGTGATATGAGTGTGCCAGCCAGAAAGAGGGAATTGGCTGGGGTAGGACCTAATTCATACTAGGATGAGACACCCTCAAAGAACTCCATGACACCCTCAAGCCCAGGTCTTCCCAGGCAGCAGAGAGATGGCTTTTCCTTTTCAACTCAAAGACATTACATTTAATAGCACCTATTAATTTTATACAGCTTCATTCTCAGTTTCAGGAAGGCAGAAACTACTACCCTTGTCACAAGTCCCCTCCATTCCTCTGTGGGAGGGTGAGGCACAGAGGAGCCCTCAGAGCTTCTGGAGTGAAGGATGAAAAATGACAGAGGCCCCAGCTGACAAAATCCTTTAGTGGTTTGGGGGATCACACACATGAAGGCCTCCGTCCTGTCTACATCCTGTGTCTGATTTCTGTGCAGCAAGTCCCTGAACAATGGCTTTTGTGAGGTGCTGTCTCCTCTAGAAGGAAGATGAGAATTGGGGTTCTTAGGGTCCTGGGGACCAACACGGGTCCCTGACCTGTTAGAAGAGAGGTCTGGAAAAGATAACCCCTCGTCTTGTGAGTGTTGGTGACATTGGCATCTCAGGTGGTGTGACTTCCATGACACCACACTGCCAGGACCTCATGACATCCAGTATTGCTGAGAGCCCATCATTGGCATAGACTGCTCAGGAAGTACCAGGGCCCCTTGCTACCAACATCCACTGAATGGCTAAGCACTGAGGGGACAGAGAGGAAAGACTACACTCTTATAGGAGGAAGCAGTGCTTAGGAGTTCAGACAACTCATTTCAGGTCCCCAGCCAGAACTGGTGGAACTGAGCCTGGAAACTCTCCCAACTCTGCATCCTGGTTTCCTCTCAGGTCTAATGTGACCTAGGTAGAGGGGCTCCCTGTCCCCCAGGCCTAAGCTGACTCCCATGACTACTTCTTACAGGGTGCTACTGGCACAGATGAAGACGAGGCTGACAACTCTGAGCGGACAAACCAACCAACAACATACACACCTAACACAGAGGGCCTTTCTTCAAAAACACATAGTCTTCTTCACTTGATATCAAATAACCTGTCCTGGGCTCTGTGCTGAGCTGTGCCCAGGGTTTGTCTCACAAGATTGGATATAAGAATGTAAGAGGGAGAAATGGGTTGGAGTGGCTTCCTGAGTGAACTATGTAGCATGCGAACACTGAAGAGCACCTGGCTGCAGATGGCCATGGTCAGCTGCCCCTAGTGGGTTCTGAGTGCCTACAGACCTGGCCTTCTGTGCACATATGGGGGATTTAAGTATATTGTAATGAACACTTTCTTGCTGTCTTTAAATCAAAACAATCATACTTTGTCATTGGAAGCTGCAGTACCTTCTTCCCAGGTGCTTCTGAGGCACAAGGCATGTACTGGGCCTGTCCATTGTGGCAAGTCCTCGGAGTGACTTCAGGGCCCGACTCGCATTGTCTACCCTTTAAGGTCTGCAGTCACTGATGGGTGAGTGCTTTTCTGCATCTGAGCACCTTTACTAAAACCATCATTGTCTTGTGCTTTTTATTCTGCTAACAATATGCAGTTTGTGAGGGTGCTGTGGCCACCACCACATGTGTCAAGACTGACATGCTTTCCTGGAATTCTTGACTTGGTAAACTTGTGACAAATCTGGTAGTTCAAACAGGGATCTGACATCTTTCATCAGTGTGTGTGGCTGCTCTTGTGGCTTCTGAGCTACTGAGAACAAACCCCTGCCATAAGATCTGTGATTGTTCTGTTGAAAGAGAGTACTCATTAAGCATCCAGCCTCTGGCTTTCAATTTTTGAAGCAAATACTCTTATATAAAATATATTTATGCTGGGTTTGGTGGTACACAACTATAGTCCCAGCACTCTCATAGGCTAAGGCAGGAGGATTGCAAGTTCAAGCCCAACATGGGCAACTTAGTGACTTGTTGATTCCTGTCTCAAAATTTAAAAAAAGGGCTGGGAATGTAGCTCACTGTGAAGGCCCTGGGTTCAGTCCCCAGTCTCTCTCTCTCTCTCTCTCTCTCTCTCTCTCTCACACACACACACACACACACACACACACACACACACACACACAATGTACACATATATATGTAAAAGGGATAAAAGGGAAAGTGGAAGCAGGGTACTGAGGGATCCTAAATCTGGTCTAGAAGCGTAATATGGAGAGTTTGCAGGTTCCCATCTGTTAGGAGAGTGTCTGGTTAGGCCCAGAGTCATCACATTATGTAAACGACTCTCCTCTCCCCAGGGAGGCCCCATCCTCTGGCGGTGACCACTTGGAATGCAGCCATGGCTAAGGAAGGAGCCAGTACCCTGTAAGCAGAAATCTTCTTTCCAATGTTCAGCATTCACTGAGCTTGGATTCTTACCAGCGGGGCAAAGGCTCTGACAAGCAAGGCTGCCTGCTCTCCTAGCGTGTATCCCTGCCCGCAGGGACAGAGCTATTACAGGAGAGTTACGCAAGCCCTGGCACAGTCTAACAATTCCATTGCAGATGAGTCCTGTGAAACTGGGCTTCTGGCCCCTAGTATATTGGAATCAGCAAAGCAGAAAGGAGACTGGAAGTAAACTGGTAAGTTGATGCGAGGAAGAAACAGAAGCTGACACAAAGGAGTCTAGGGTGAGAACAAAAATTCTTTCAAGCAGAAAAGAGTTTAGAGTTGCTTGGACCCACTCTACTTTTCCAGTTGATTCTGAGAGCATGGCTGTACTGTACTAAAATGTCTTATTAATTATAATCAGTTACCTGGTTTTAGAAAGCTCTGTGTTTTGTGTTAATTAGTTTTTTCCCCCAGAAGACTCTCTGGCAAGATTTTAAGTCCTTATGTCCTTGGGACCTCAGCCCCACATCTGTCATTGTCTAGAAGACAGGACCTCAACTGGCCTCATTCCTGATACTGAAGAGTTGTTTAGGCTCTCTCCAGGGTACATGCTGTATGAGGGCAGTACTGTCTGTCCCTTTCTTCACTGCTGTGTGACCAGCATGTATCTCAGGATCTGGTGCAGTGCTTGCTCAATGAAATGCCACTGTCTGGGGACTGAATGAGAGAATGAGATTTGTTTGGTGCCCACACTGGGTTCCACCATGCTAGAACCTAGGGCCTATTCATCCCAGGGCTTCCCAGGCCCTCAGACAATGCTGTCTCTGAATTTATAAGAACAGCGATCTGGGTTTTTTGGCCAGGCCCTCTCTGTTCCACTGGCTTCCTGGCAAATGGTGCAGGAAGCCAAGATGGGTGGGGTGACCTCTCTCAGTCTATCCTGAATGCAGGTCTGTCCAACCTGGAGCCAAGACATCTGTAAGCCAGGGTGGCAGGTGAGTGAGGTGCAGAGCACACAGAAATGAATACAAATGGTTAAATTGCACTAGGGTAAATTCTCTGGCCTAAGAATTTCTAATTTTTTTTTCTTCTTCTCGACAGAGACAAGATGTCCTCAACAGAGGGACCAGAATAGGTGTCTAGACATCTAAAATCATTAAAAGAGACAACTGAAAGTCTGTAAATTGCTGGAACAATATATACATACAGACACACACACACACACACACACACACAGAGCAGAAACAAAGTTGTCTTTGCATCCCTCTCTGCAGACTTGCTACAGCATGGGAGTCAGGTGGCGACCGCCTCACCAAGTGTGTCACCCTGGAGCCTACAGCATCAGAGCAATATGACAGGACAGTACTTGAAGCAGTGACTTCTCTACATCATATGAAGAAACTAGCACACTCCAAACATGCACAGGTTCTTTAATCTTAGGAGAAAAACTTGAAGCATCTGTGTGTGTGTGTGTATTCAAAATTGGAGCAAAGAAATAAATGTCCCCTCGGCTAGTGCTGCAAACAACTCTCCTTTCACATGATGTGGTTTTGAGGCTGAGATCCACACAGAGATCTTGCAGATGTGGGAGGAGGCCTTGGAGTGGCTGCCTCCTCCTGGTGGACACAGTGTCCAACACAGCAGAACATCAGGAAAAGGAGCTGACAGAGGGTGGAAAAGCAGCAGGGAGATGCTGCAGCAGTGGTAGGTAGAAGGCTTGGAAACCAGGTGATCCCACAGGGACAGCCCTCTCCTCAAGCAGGGAGAGGTGAGTGGCTGTCCTGCTGTGTCTGCCCAGGGAAACTGAGTAGAAGCCCTGAGCAACCTGCTGTAAAAAAGAGCTGTGTGCAGGCTCCCTCACTCCACTCCTGCAGGGGGAGCACTTCTGAACCAGGGCAGTGGCTTGCAGAGCTAGGCTCCAATGTGCAAGTCTGGTGCCCATCATGTTTTCTCCACATCCTGGAGAAAACTCAGACATGTTTTGTCATGCCCTCCTCCTGACAATAACACTCGGGCTTCTCACCTGGAGAATAAGCCTCAAGTCCTGGGGCTGACCTGGCCCTACCTGCCCACATGTCTCAGGTCCTGTTTCTCCCTCTTGTGCTAGGCTCCAGTTGGAACAAACTGTCTAGAGCCCTGCACCCACCAGGTCATCTTTCGTCAAGGTGCCTTTGCTGTACTCTTCCTCAGACCTGTGGCATGGTTCCCACCTGGTTACCCAGGAAGTCTCTCTGTCCATATTCAGGTGTCAGAGTCTGCACCACCTCCAGCATAAAACGTTTTCTTTCTTTTTGTTTTTGTTTTTGTTTTTTGAGACAGGGTCTCACTATGTAGTTGAGACTGACCTGGAACTCACTATGTAGACCAGGCTGGTCTCGAACTCATAGCAATCCTCCTGCCTCAGCCTTCCTAACCCAAGTGCTGGGATTATAGGTGCGTGCCACCACGCCCGGCTATAAAAACATTTTCAAAAGGAGCCTCTAGCACACAGCCAGGCTTGTAATTGTCTGTTTTCCCCTCACTTCAGCAATATAAGGGTGGGGGCTTTGTCTGCTTTCTTTCACTGTGCCAGGTGTCTAGAACAATATGGGGTTTCTCTCCAAGATGACGGCTCCTGCCCAAGCAGGGACTTCACAGGACAAGGCTGGAGGTGTTCATCACCTCCTCTTTCAGCACTGCTGACACAATATGACCAGTTGGTGAGTGAGAGCAGGAGTGATCAGTGAATGCTTGTATAGAAACAAAGCTCATGGTACTGGCCTTCCCCAAGAGCAAATCCCCTCCAACCTCTGTGCTGGAGTCTCCTTCCTTCTCTAACATTGTCCATTCTGTGAGAAGCAGTTACTGTTTAAAAGAAGCACCAAAAAAAAAAAAAAAAAAAACCGGGC
>NW_022900937.1:25433880-25471534 GCF_012274545.1 Fukomys damarensis | reverse complement strand
TAAAAAAACCAAAAAAAAAAAAAAAAAAAAAGAAGCATGTTCTAAATTTCCTTCCTAGGCATCCTAAAGCACAAGGTCAGGCTAGGTTATCCCACACACTTAGCCAACCATAAAAGTCATTGCTTCTGTAATTTGCCAGAGACTACAGTACTGTATACCTCCCAAAGAGCTGCTTCCATCTTAATTGAAAAAGAGCCCTGTTGTAGATCACTGACCTTGGCAATGACACAGATTCACCATCATCACACATTTGAAGGCTACTTTAGTTTGAGTTTTCTATGCATTTGCAATAACTGTGCCTCTACTGCCACTGGGGTTGGGTGTGTAGGAGAGAAGGCTGGTCTCACAAAGCTCTGGATAATACACTGGGGGCCCGGTTCCAGTGACTTGGAGCAAGTCCTATCTTCTCTGTCACATCCCTGAAGGCCTGTGAGTGTGAAGGCATCATATAATCCTGTGCTACATGCATTCACTGTGGACATACCCTGTGCTTCCCAAACTGCAGATACTACATTTAAGTAAGGTAAACAGAGGAAGAATGCAAAATACACTTTTTAAAAAAAGGAATGTAAGAAGTCATTACATAAAATAACCAACTCAAAATTCTCAACTAGTATCTATTCTTATTTTCCAATCCAGCTTATTTAACTGGTGTCTGTGTCTGTCTGTTACACACACACACACACACACACACACGAAGTAATAAAAAGATTAAGTCCATTACAGGCTAGCAGAACATATGGAGGAGGCAGCAGAGAAGTGGATAAATGAACAGACAGTACTTAACAATGCCCCAAAATACAAATATTCCAGCTGGCTCCTGGACCTTGCCTGTAGGAGAACTGGGCAAACCCTCCTCACTGTGGAGCTCCTGGGTGGTGTGATAACTTCAGGCTCGCAAATACAGAGCAGAGGCTGATAGGTTTTCTGGCATTAGCTGAGCAGCTGCCAGAGAGCAGGGATGCATTCCACAGAGCGTTTATGGGCTCACCAGCACTAGGTCTATGACAATTTTATTTAATCATAAAAATATAATAGTAGCCAAATCTTTTTGTAGTTTCAGTTTATTGCTTTCTCAAGTGAAATAAATGGTCTCTCAGATTTCTTCTGCTTTCATCTCTCTGCTCTAAGTACAGTAGGATAAGGTTCCAATTAAGGCCCATTAAATGTTCACATTGATTCATGCGAGTCATTTTCTAGTTTCTCTGCCTATCTTTGGTGTGTTTTCAGTCTGGCCACTGCCTGTGCAGAAGAGAACTCTTGGGGTGTGAGGTCTCCTGCCTCTGCATACCAGGTGGCGAGTGGAGATTCCCTTCACTGCCCTGCAGATAGCATGTGTTTATCACTGACAGGGATGGCCAGCAGAACCAGGCTATCTCTTGCAAAGAGAGCCACAGTGACCCTATCGAGGTCTCTGGTGGCTGCATTACAGCAGTATATTGAGTGACAGCTCGGAGGACAAGCCATGCATGGAACACTCCCACTCCCCTATCCCAGCTTCTAAGTGTTTGGCTCCATTGAGGAACACTTCGGGCAGGGAACAGCAGATTTCTCTCCAGTTTCTCAGCAGATGGGGGAACCTGCTGTGCCAGCAGAGATGGCCCATTTGAGATATCAAGTGTCACAGATATTCTCATTCAGAGAAGGGAATCTGGAGGAGATGAGGATCATTTCAACATCATTGTGACCTGCCATTTGTCCCGGGTTAGAGAATGTGCTAATCTCTAGACGAAGGACTTAACTTACTCCGTGCAGCCGTCCCACGAGGTGTTATTAACATGACTACTATTTCAGATGAGGAATTAGGCCCCATAAAGGACAGTGGCTTTCCAGGCACACAGAGCCAGTGTGTGGTACAGCTGGGCCTAGCACTTCAGTCTGCCTGGCTCCGGAGCCCAGATTCCTCTCCTCAAGTGGAAAGGCACACTAGCAGTGGCTAAAAGACAAACTGGGTTCTGTGGCCAGGTGGGGCCTCTGGTGGGAGCCTGTAAGGTGCCACGTTCCCCAAGGAGCTATATAGGAAGAGATTAGGGAAAAATGTTTTAAAATGCCCTCTGGAAACTTTCTCTCACAATGAACACTATTGTGATTTTACAGACGTAAAAGTATAGACTTTCCTCTTGTGTACAGTCTTAGAGTGGGCATACCTGTCAAAAAGCTTTTTCCTAAACCAACTTCTAGTAAGTCAGAGTGGATTTGTTGTGATAATGCACCATTCTGGGGGTGGAAACATTAAAGGTATCGGTTCTCATAGCACGAGTCAAATAAATTTGGGCCCTGAGTAAGGACAGCATTTAATCTTCATAACAGTCCAATGAGCTGGGACCTTGTCTGTATCATAGCTGGGGAAAGCGACTCTCAGGATAATCTGCCCAAGGCCAGATATGGCCCAAATGACAAGAGGGCCTAGGAGGTAAATGGGAGTCTGCCTCCAAAGTTTCCTTCAGAAATACAGAACTAGTCAAATCTTAAACACAGAGTAGTTTCCTTTGGATCTAGCTATTGGCTCCAACAATAATAAAATGATGCCTTAGAATATATTCAAACATAAATAAATTGTAGTGCTAAAGAAAGAGTGAAAGTTAGTTTTTAGCCAAAAGTCCATTCAGGAGATTAGAAAATCAAAGAGAAGGGATGGATTTTTCAAAATCTGGGGCCACTTTAACCTTTTCTGTAGGACCATACACACATGATTCAAGTCTCAACACACATCTATTCATATCTATTAGGTAGCTGCCTTGTGCCCAGCACTGTTACAGGCAGTGGTGATCAGCATCCAGGTACATTTCATCATGTCCATTTCTAGATACAATGTCACAGATACTCTGCTCACACTGGCCTACCTGTTTGTCACCAGTGGTCCGACCTATTCATCTCAGAACTAGAAATTCATCCTCTTGTCAGAGATGGAAGAACCCTCAGAGCACTCAAACCTGTTCTCTCTACAGGTGGGAACCAAAGCCCGTAAAAAGCAGTGATTGCATAGGGTCATGGAGCGTTAGAGCTGCAGCAGGATCCAGCCACTCTGATGTGGCACCAGGATTTGTTCCACGGGATGGGCTTCTGTGTACCTGGCTTCCCTCTGCATGTCTTCTGCTGCTCTGGGTGGAGCTTGGAGGGGCTATCATCAGACAGCCATGTTGCCTATGGCTAAATTAAGCCCACTGCATATCCCTGCCTGCGTGGCCACTCCCAAAGGAGTGCAGTGGAGTCCTAGTTTCTAACCATGAGAAAAGGCCATGGCTAGCTTATGACTTTGAAGCTGTGATATTAAGAGTATATAACAGTTATTGTACTGGGATATTATAAATCTGCATTTCCTGAAAGACTGGCAAAGGAAGGACAGTTTATCCGTATAGTCTTGTTTTCAGATCACTGCACCCAGTCAGGAAATCAGCCTCTTGTTAGGATTTCCAGGTAATGAGACCCAGTACTGTGAAGATGAGGCTAACAGGGAAAGCAGGGATGGCAGTTGCTGCCAGTCTTGAACACATATAGAGCCAGGCCTGTGCTGATTCACTGATTCACGTAACCACCATGACAGTAGCAACATGACCTTAACTTTACAGTATGAAAAGAGTAACTTGCCCAAGTCACAGTACCAGGAAAGAGCAGGACAGGGATTTCAAGGTCAGCTGACTTTAGAGACTAAGGGTTTTCTTTCTTTCTTTCTTTCTTTCTTTCTTTCTTTCTTTCTTTCTTTCTTTCTTTCTTTCTTTCCTCTCTCTCTCTCTCTCTCTCTCTCTCTCCCTCCCTCCCTCCCTCCCTCTCCCTCCCTTCCTTTCTTTCTTTCCTTTTGTGGGACTGGGGTCCAACCCAGGGGTGCTGTACCATGGAGTTACATCCCCACCTCTTTGAGTTGATTTACTTTGAGATAGGGTCTCTTTAAGCTAGCCTCTAGCTTGTGATCCTCTGGCCTCACTCTGTGCTGGACTGGAGCCTGCGTTCTGAATCACCCCGACATTTGACTTCAGTGTTGTCAGAGTGGATCTTCAGCTGTAGATTGATTCTGATTCTGGGAATCTATCCATTGTCTCCTTTACTGCTACCACAGCAACGGCAGCACGCGGATTCATGGGAGTGATTCTCTATAGAGGGGAGCACAGTCCTTGCTCAGCTTAGTGCTGGAAAGTATTAAGGCCTGGGTTTTAAGGCTACTCAGCCTTGAGGCCCAGTGCAGGTTCCTGGGGTGGTCGCTCTCTATCCTTTGGCAATGCAGCCACTCACAAAAGCCAAGAGTCCTCAGGACTTCTCAGGTAGTTCATAGGGTAAAGCACTGTATACACCACGAGCATGTAGCACTTCCCACTAATTGTGTAGAAAAATTCACAAGATGATGAAGGAAGTAAAAAGTACTTCTATGTGGCTTCTGCAAAGGTGGTGGGAACTGAACCCAGGGCCTCATGAGTGCTAGGCAAGCTCTTGGCCACTGTGATGAGCCCTGGATGAGGTGGTGACTTTGAATACAACTGGCCCAAACTGCTCACTGGCAAACTTCTCCATTCTAACACCAACCCAGTTACTACTAGAAATCTTTAAGTGTTTTGGAAGAAGTTAATTTTAATTAGGAACTTTTTGTTCTCTTTTATCCCCAAACCTCAGATTTTTCTTTGGTGCTGTGATATTGAGAGTAACTTGGCTCCAGAATGGCTGTATTGCTGAAATTCTTAGGCTTTCCTTAAACAAGATTTCTATTTTACGAAAGGAACTTTATCTGTCACACACAAAAAGAAAAAAAAAACACAGAAAGTTGAATGTTTTGTGACAGCTAGAGAAGGAGCAGCCAATCCTGGAGGAATCCTGGCTGGAGTTTCTGTAGGTCACCCCCATATCCCTCCTTGGAGAATGAAGGACAGAGAATGGAGGATGAAGGAGAGGGTGAGGATATTTACCAATGGTTGTGACCCAGACTGGTCATCTGCCCTCGGGAAAGACCAGAGCACACACAGTAAGGATGTGTGAGCAGGACGTAGGCCACTCTGGAAGGACTAAAAGCTGGACTGGAATGCTGAATTACCACTTTTTCCCTGGTGCCAGGGATTGAACCAGGGCCTTGGGGCTGGCATGCAAGTGTTCTACCATTCACAGAGCTGCACCCCCAGCCCTTAGTGCCACTTTTTTTTTTTTTTTTTGGTACCAGGGATCGAACTTGGGTCCTTGCGCTTGCAAGGCAGGCCACGGAACCGCTGAGCTATATCCCCGGCCTTAAGACACAACTGTGTCCCTGTCCCCTGCAGATAGGATAAATACTAGGAAGCTGTTCCTATTTCTATGTACAGGTTGACACTGAGTGCAGGACACTCAATTTAGGAACACTTGGTCGAATTAATGCTTTGGTGTTTTTCCTAAGTCATCAATTACCTAGGCAGGCCTGGAAAATATGAGCTACACAGCCTCAGGCAGTACCTCACAACCTACTTACCTGCTGGTTGGTGTCCCAAGCCCTGGCACTGCATAGAGCAGATGACAGGATCAGCATGGGCTTCATTATAGTAATGCTACGTGGGACAGGGTGGGCAAGGGACCCCTTTTTTAAACTGCCATAAACTGCAGCTCAACAGCTGGAAACAGAAGGCAGTCACTAACCAGAATGGATATGCAAAGGTGCTTATTCCCAGTACAGTAATATGTGGGCAGTCAAATAATCTGTCATTCCAGTTAATTTAATTATCAGACCACATTTAATTATCCAATACAAAATGTAAATAAACTGAAGGGCTGACAGCACATACTAATTATGTTCATTATAATAATTAAATGGCAAGGAATTCAGAAAGAGTCATGAAAATACCATAAAATATAGGGAGGCTTTTGATTAAAACAACATTTTAATTAGAAACTGCTACCCTATAGGAAAGAGATGATTGGTTCCATCAAGGATAGGGCATTACTTTTATCATCTAGGTTTCTCTTCTGAAGTCATCAGTATCAAGGGGCTCAGTCCCTAGCTAGTAGATCAAATGGTGGCAAATAAAAAATGCCAATCCTTTATGCAAAATGGTTACCTAATCAAACTGACTAGGGCTACAGTAGCATTTTTGGATCCCCTGTCTTAGGGACACAAACTCTTTCCTCAGTAGGAAATTAATGAATCCCTGCTGAAAACAGATCCTATAAATTAACCTGATTCCTGACTAATGATACAGAAACATTAAATGAATTAAGCATCAAAAACTCCCCATGAAATTCCTCTGATTAGAAAGAGTAGGACAGGCTAAGTAAATTCATTTCCATGAAAACGGAAGTGTGTAGCAAAGGGTTACCACCTGACTGCCTGTGGTGAGCCGGGTAAGGCTGGAGCCCTTCTGGGATGAGTATGTGATGGAAGCTGGGGTGATTACACTGACTGTAACCCCTTAGCAAATGCTCTCTTAGAAAACTGCTGGGGGATTTGATAAAACTGTTTTGCTTTTTTAGAATTTTAGTTATAGAAACCTTGCCAATTCTGCTGGCTGTTGTAACCTCAGCAAACTCATGTCTACTTCCCATACCCTACCCTTGACATACAACCTGCTTGGTGACCATCCCAGGGCTGGATACAGTGTTGCAGAGCAAGAAGCGCCTGCTGTGTCTGCCAGAGGGTTCCTTCGATTCCTATCAAGAGAGCTAAGATATCCCGAGCATTAAATCCGGAGCACAGTGGACAGGCAGCTCATCAAGCGGCTTGGTCTGCCAGGATCTGAAGCAGAGCAAGGAGGATCTGAAACTGAGTCCTCATGAGGTCCAGAGTGCTGCTTGTGGGCGGTTGCAGTCTCAGCCTTTAAAGCGTTAGACTCTGAGCTCACAGGGAGACAATCTAATATAATCTTCCCATTCCTTTCCTTTTTATTTTGTAAAGTATTCATAACACATAATTTGACTGTTTAAACTTTTTTTTTTTTTTTGGTACTGGGATCAAACTAAGGGCCTTATGCATGCTAAGTAAGCACTCTATACCCTCTGTTCAAACATTTTTAACTCTACAGTTCAGCAGCATGAAGTCACTAACCCTCACCACTATCCCTTCCCAGAACCAATCAGCTTCTCTATAGTCAAATATGCTCCAATCTTGAGAAAAGACTCATTAGTGGCAGAGCTAGGGCTAGAAACCAGACCTTTGACTTGAAAACTGTGGTCCATTAGTGCTCAGGAAACATGCTTACTTATACTACCCCAGAATCTGTGAGTCACCTGGGTGAGGCACAAAAATATACCCCAGAGACTTCCACATCAGCACCCAGAGGGCAGAGCACCTGCTTAGGGTACTGTTGGTGAGTATGAACTACTGTCCATTACGCACTTCAGTGGGGTGAGCGGGGCACCCTGACTTTAAGCAATGTGAGAGATGGAAAGTGCACTGGGTGAGCTCTGCAAGCCTGTCTTCTGCTTTGGTTTCCCAGGAATCCTATGTCATTTCAGGGGGTTTACAGCACCTCTTGGAACTTGATCTCTCACCTGTCTGAGGAGGAATAACCCCTGTTTCACACCTTCTTTGAAGTACTCACAAGGTAAAAGGTAACAGAGGGCCTAGGGATTTAGCTCAGTGGTTCCGCCGCCTACCTTGCAAGTACAGGGACCCAAGTTCAATCCTTAATACTAAAAAAAAAAAAGGATAACAAAGTGGAAAGCAGTATGAAGAGGTCTACACATACATGGGTAATGCTTAGAAACAGCATCTCCATAAGGCATGGTTTCTCACCTTTTTGCAATTATTGTCTTTTCTATCAGCTTCTTATTTCTTTTTACTTTCTATCATACTCTTTCTCCTCATAGATTTTTTTTGTTTTTCAGCAATTGCCCTAGGCCTGAACTGATGTCTCTGAGCTTCCCCTACCTTAGAAGTGGATGCCCAATTTAGTATTCAGTCCTTCTGGGAGGCGAGATGTTGAAACACAGGCCTGGCTTTTTTTCATTTTTCTGGTTCTTCCTAAGAGTGAGCTCACCTCTCAGTAATGACCTCCAAACCTCACTGGCATCCTCTTCCTCCTCAATAGACAAGTGTTAGGGTCTCAGTCTCCTCCTATTGCCTAATGTTCTCTCTGCCCATTTCATCTGCATTTTTTCCTAACCAAATATGTTCAGTCACCACTTTCCCATCTGTCCATCGAGAAACACAAATCCCATGACTCTTGTCTCTGTTCATGCTGGTGAGACCAAAGACACTCAAAGTGTATGTTTTATCTAAAGGATAGAATTAGTCTATGATCCAGTAGAAAATCTCTCTGAAATCCCATATAATTCTGAGTCCTGTTAGCTTATTACAATGGAATTGGTTTATGCAAAAAGTTTCAATCCCTACCATTAAATGTGCTAAACAGACAAACCTTTTGCTGCAGAACAGCACACAGCCAAAATTATCACACATGCATATTCCTTATCTCTTTACAAGAGTAGCCAAGTGTTGTGATATTGTGAACCACTTTAGCATAAAATAGGAAGCAGTTAGGTGAACTGTGAATGTCCACACAAGATAAAACCATGCAGCCATTAAAATGAGTTCCAGAGAGAGACTGGTCTGGTGTGAAGCAGAACATGAGCAAGTGTGCAGTCAGTAAAGGTGTTCCTGGGAAAGTGTCGGAAAGAGACCCTGGCTATCTCAATGGTGCAATCAAAAATAGCTGTGCTTCCATTTCCTTTTTTTATATTTGCTCTGTCTTTTTCACAGTAAGGAACAATTTTATAAGCTGAAAAGGAAACTTTTAAAAGGAAATAAAATGTAATTTAGTAGCCTGAATGAATGCACAGAAAGGAGAGAAATCTACCAGGAGATTCCCCCCAGTCTTTTCTCTGAGCAGCTTGCAGGAGACTAGGGACCTGCTGGGCCTGGCCCACAGAAAGGATGATACACCTCTACCTGGAGGGCCTGCAGGGGGGCCGCTGCTGACAGCTCTGGGCTAGGGGATAAGGCAGAATTGCTGCCTTCTTTCCTGCAACAAGATTTGAGAAGTAGAGATTTCTATTTGAGACTCATCTTGGGAAGGCCCTAGATTTCCCATATTTTGACCATGGAGACATTATTTTAAAATGGGCCACATATTCCTTAACCCTGCATAGGGACTATGCAGGACACACATTTTGCCACACATTTTACAGGGTCAGCATGGCTGGCATCTACAACACAGGGAAATATAGCACAGGGCTGAGTGTCCTTTGCATCTGAAGGCTGTGATTTTGAGTTCCTGGGCCTGCCTTGTTTTCTGTGCTCCTCCTATCAGCTAGGCAGGCAGTGTCAGCTCTTGATGGCCGCTTCTTGCCTTGCACTTGGCTCTGGTAAACCCCTCTCTTCTTGTCCTGGCCTGGTTTGCTGCAAGCTAATATGAGCCTAGTAAGCAGGATGGTCTGAGACTTGCCTAAAATAAAAGTTAGTAAGCTTAGAGTGAGGCTAAGGGGGAGTCCAGAGTTCTGTTTCTTAGCTCCAATCTAGTCTTAGGATGTGTAGGGGGCTTCAGGTAAATGTGGCTGTCAGAAATTCTTACCTTTTTGATATATTAGTTATGTCAAACTCTAGTTTCAAAAATAAAAAAATAAGGTACCTTACTATTTTTATTTTGCAAAGTTTGTAATAGATTTTCCACCTTCATAAAGCAGAAGAATCCTATTTACAAATGAAATCATACTTAGAAATCAAGCAAAGCAGTTGAAAGCAAAACTTGTCTAGAACTCAGCAAGGAGAGGAACAAGTCCTGCCTCTCAGACTCCTGTCTAGCACCATTTGGAAGCGTCTGAGCCAAGAAAAGTTTCAGATGCAGAAGCTACTTTGTCAAAACCAAACTGAACCAAAGAACAAAAAAACAACTGGTGACCACAGCATCACAATCTATGTACTAAGGGAACAGATGGTGAAGTTTACCTGCTAAGGGAGAAGGTTCTTTTGCACAATTTAAGACAATTTCATTGAAACACTTTCTAGCTCTGAGAGGAGACCTTGATGCTACCTGGTACTAATCAATTCTCTGGAGCAGTGAGGCCAGAGACACACCTCCAGAGCCTGGCCAAAGGGCACCGCCCAGGGCAGATGGGCTCCAGCAGGTCAGCCTGCCTTTTGTCACTCAAGTGCCTCACACTCAGCCCCAGGAGCAGGCTAGCAATCTTCCGGGCTACTTACCTGGTTATCTGGGTGGTTGACAGTGAAGTAGCCCACACAGACGATGACCTCATGAAGGAGGCTTTCACAGGATACATGGCTGCAGTGGCCCAGCAGGGAGCTGGCCATGTGCCGGAATGCAAGGGACAAGCCCTCTGCCCCTACAATAGACTGACAGTGACAGGAGTGGTTAGGACTCCTAGCCGTAGGAGAGATGGATTACAAATCAAGTAGTGAGCCAGGCCTGTGCACTCTCTGCAAGGCTGGGCAATGCAGGACAGTTCTGCAGGACTATGTTTAGCAGTGCGGCTCGCAGGTGCTTGCTCTGTTAGTGACATTACACCTGCGATGTTTGCCCTGAGGAGGGACAGGAAATAGAGCACAGCAGACAATATGCCGGCACAATGTAAGACATTGTCTCTGAAAGCATGGTGATTGATTCCATTTTAATAGCTTAATTTTTCTCATTATCTATCTATATATATTTTCATTGTAGAAAATATAGAAAACTATAAAAATACTAAAATTCATATAAGTATATCACTTAACTAAATTCTAATACTTCTTTTCTAAAGGACAGAGTATTTTCTTGTACAAAGAGATAAACATATATTTCTAGTTAGTCACCTATGTTCAAACAGAAAAGAAATAAAAATAAGAACTAGTGATTATTCAAATAAATAGCTCTATAAACCACAAGCTTCCAAAAGAATGTGAAAGACCAAAGACCCCCACACCCCCAACCAGGAAGCCCCTCAGCTCTGGGCTCCTGGGATCCTTTCTGCAGACAGGCCAAGGCTGCTGGCGGGGGCTTGGGGGGAGCTGGGGCTGCCTGTGTAGCCTAGAGCTTCTATTTAATAAACATGTCAAACAGACAGAGCGACAGGAGGCCAAAGGGGAGAGGCGAGGCCCACAGAACACATTGAGGCCCACACTGGAATGAAGCTCCGCTGCAGGCTGTGGGAAAAAGCTGCGTTTGAAACTCATCTCCTGATTTGAGCTCTGGGCGGGCTTGAACCAGGGTAGATGTGCTGCTGCTTGGAAGTTTCAGCGACTTTGCCTTGCAGAACAGGGGGTGGAACAGAGCCCTTTAAGTGGGTTATCACTGAAACAAAATGGCAGCCAAATTTGAAGACTGCCTTTAGTCTCCATTTCACTGCCCCAAGGTAGAAAAACGTTTTTCAAACCTCAAAGAGGCTTTGGGATGGCTTTGCTCCTCTAAATCAAGCAATGACACCTTCTCACTCAGCCCTTATTTAATTAGGTGCATCCAGCATTCTGTGACCCAGTGCCCTCTGTTTAACCTTCACTGATAAGAGCAGGTCAAGGAGCATGTAAGTTTGAATGTAAAAATTAAACCAATTTTTCAAGGAAACTATATTTCCTTTTTAGCCAGAATTAATTGCCAAGTCAGTACATTGATTTGTTTCTTAGGACCACCTTCAATTGTAAAAACTGTCAGCGTGAATGCAATCTACAATATCCCTGGTCTCAGGGCCAGCTGTGCCAATATGAATTCAGAGTGAACTCACACTCTGTGTATGGGGATAATACCCTAACAGTCTTATTAGTGTACAGTGAGATGGAGCCCACTAAGAAAATACCCTAGTGGCTCCCTCCTGTTCCTGTTGTGTACTGCAGCTTGCATATAGCAATCAGGTTGTAGCCCAAGAAGGGTGGGACACCTGGAAACACGGCCTTCAACTCCTGATTTTCTGACTCCACATCTTCCAGACAGTCTCAGAGAACTCTTCATCTGAGGAGGCTAAGTCAGTCCAACACCCTGAGTGTCCACTGTGTGCCAAACTCTTTTTATTTAGAGAGAAGGGGATTGAACCCAGGGCCTCAGGCATGCTAAGCAAATGCTCTGCCACCGAGCAGCACCTCTAGCTCTGCAATTCTGTCTAATCCTCAGTTTTGTGAAGTAGATATTTTCTTTGTCTTTTTGAGTCTGTCTTTTTTTTTTCTTTTTGGTGTTTTGAAACAGGGTCTTACTATGTAGCCCAGCTGGTCTCAAACTCATGATCCTCCTACTTCAGACGCCAGGCATGTGCCACCCTACCTCGTGGAGATAGGTGTTTTTGATCCGATTTACAGATGGGGGTACTGAGCCTTAGCAGTTTTGACAACTTGTCTAAGTGGGTGATGGATCCAGGCTCTGCTGAGGGTGCCTCCCTGAGACAGCTCTGTGTTCCTGTGACATTGGTGTGGCTCACATTGATCAGCTTCCTTCTCCATGTTCGTCTGTGAACCCCAGGGTTGTCTCTCAGGTCACGCTCCTGCTGAGATGCACGTCCTCCTCTTTCCACCTGAAATCTCTTTTCCTGCCCTTCACAAATGTTAACTCTTGACATCTTACTCATGACATATAAGTTGTTTTGATGAATTAAAACATGAGTTTCTCTGACAACATCTATCATAAAAAATAGTCCTTTTCTCCCAACATACCCACTGCTATATTGTGCACACAATATATGTTTATTGAGCATTGCATGCTTGCTCACATAATTTACACTCATGGTGGCTGTGTGGAGAGAGGTGTCACTTTAGCTTGCTGACCAGTATGGTAGTTTACAAAAGGTCACAGCTCACTGACATTTCTCCCATGGAAAGGGAAGCCTCTTTCTCCCTCCTCTTCAATCTGGAAGGCTGAGGCTCATTCAAACAACTGGGTGATTGACACGTAACTATATGACCAAAAGTCAGCAGGCAGCTCCTTATAAAGTAGGAAGAACAGAGGAGGAGAAAGGCCCAGCAGCAGTACTGCTCATGTTCTGCTCCAGAGTAGGGGTACTGGAGCTAGGGCTGAGGAGAGAATGAAGAGAATTGAAGACAGGAGAGACAAAACAGGGACAAAAAGGAAGAAAAAAATAGGAAGAAAAGAAGCAGATAGGTTGAAAAGTAGAAAGGAAGCCAAGGTGCTAAAGTATTGCAAGAACCAGCCAGGAGAGGCCACTCCACCCAGAGGGGAGGACATCTGAATACTCCTGGCCACCTGGTGTCTTCTCCCTGATGTTTCTGGTAAAAGTGGATCAAGTAGGGGCACCCTTTGGGCTGTAACGGCAAGGCTCTGGAGAGAAGACACCTTGGTTTTTACTTTGGTTAGGCATGAAGGTTTTCAGAAATATGCTTTTGATTTTTCTAACATTACTAGCCATTGTGGTTCAGGCCAGCAGGGAGCAGGCTGGAGCTCAGCGGTGCTCCTGGGTAAGTGAGCAGCATAGCAGAGAAGGGCATGGACCAGAGCTCCTGACAAACAATGACTTACTCTAGACATTAGTGCACGGTGGGATGCATCCTGTGGCGGTATGGATTTAATACTGGCCAGAAGGCCCAGGAAGCTAGAAACAGAGTTTCTAGATACCTGTCTTTTCATAAGCTCTGGACCAACCTGATGGGTAGAATGCTAGACATATCCTGAAGACAAACTCTGCGAACAAAATTAGGGTTCCCTGATTTTTAAGATGTTTCTAGACAGAAGATATTGGACTTGGGTCTTCATAAAACAAAGATGTTACTGTAAACACAGAGGCAAAATTCACTGGCTTTTTCTGGGCAGGTATCTCCCCTTTAGGTGTCGCTGTAAACTCCTAGAACGCTACATGTCATGTGGTTACTGCCTAAAGCTGTTTCAGCTGCTCTGGAAACAAACACACCAACTCTGAGGGAGAGATTTCTGTTCCTGGGATGAACAAAACAATTCTACAAAGCTGAATGATTCTAGATGCAATGATACAGCTTATTAATTTCCTCTTTTGAACAGAAAGGAAGACATGAATTACAGAACTGCTC
Source organism: Fukomys damarensis (assembly GCF_012274545.1). Classification (NCBI taxonomy): domain Eukaryota; kingdom Metazoa; phylum Chordata; class Mammalia; order Rodentia; family Bathyergidae; genus Fukomys; species Fukomys damarensis. Next base: position 25,457,679 of record NW_022900937.1, on the reverse strand, counting down.
ATTTGTCAGCAGCTGTAAAACAGAAGTGTTTCTTCCATCTCAGTAAGGCAAAGAGCACCATTTTCTTACCTTTGTATCGCTATAACCTTTCCCTCTGAGCAAAGCTATTTATCTAAATTATGGGTTCATCATCTGCCATGTTTGTTTCTTTTTTAATGAAATCACTTGACAGTTAATAAACTGAAAGAGAAAGTTTACTCCTTGGGCCTTGTTCTGTTCCAAAGGTTTGGTCTTTATGAGTTAAATTTCCTACATGAAAAAAGGTCGTTTTTAAACTGACAGTCTAGTATTATAGCATAAAGCAATTTTTCTCTCTTTAGCTATAAAAATTTAATTTACAGGGGTTTATAATTTAACTGTGCAAGTAATTTACACTGTACACAAATCAGTTAAGTCACTCATAGACCGTCATTTCAATCAAAATAATGTATCTAATTTTGGTTCTGTTTATATAAGAAACCATTGCTTTCCTTCATATTTAGAAGTTGATGGGAAGGTAATACCTTTATCTAAAGAACTCAAGTCAGAAGGCTTGTAAGGGCTTTGTGGCACAGGATGAGCTTTGGTGACAGAGTCACAGGTAACCAGTCCTGGCTCAGCCATGGGGAACTCTGGGCAAAGTATTAACTGCCAATCTCTTGATCTGTGTGGTCATTAGGAAAACAAATGAAGAAGACATGCAGAAGAACTAATACAATTCCCAGAAGACAGCAGCATAATAAATAGTAGATATATTATAATTCTATTGACTATAATTTATTTCTTATGCCTCAGTCCTGGAGAAGCACCTCATATCATATCCACATTAAAATATTAACTCCCTGACTGGACAATAGCAATGGAAACCAAGGCTTGGTACCTGAAAAGCCGGCAGATCCAGCACTGCAAAGCTATTGAAGAAACGCAAACTCTGAATGGCGACTTGGACAGTGTTCTGAGTGTAGCTCTCCTTAGGACTGGCCGAGCTGGGGTCCAAGATGGTACCATGGAAGAGGACGCAGTAGAGCATGTGCAGAACTCCAGCCAGGTCTGTGGCCTGAAGAGCAGTTGTCAGTCCCGTGGGGTCCTGGCGATTATTGTCAAATATACTATATGACCTGACAAAGAAACATTCAAGTCTCTGAGAGAAATCTAGTTAAGGGATGTTAGCATTTTTATAGGTCAAATGGAACAAGACAAGCAGACCGTTAAAAGAAAACCATCTGAGTTGTGTAATGAGGTAACAAGAAACCTCCAGGAACCAATGCAGCCCTCCCCTCCAAGTATACAGGGCTTCCCTTTTTGTTCCTGGGGGATACTGGGTTGCTGCCCGCTGCAGTTGGGGCTGGGCTGCCACCACTGCCCTACACTCTGCAGCCTTGGCAGCTCCACTTTGTTTAGTGCCCTTAGTTGGGCAACCTGCAGAGATCTGTGAGAACTTCTGAGGCCAAAATCACGAATGTTTCCTTTTGGAAACACAAAAGACATCTTCTCAGGGGAGGCAGGTACCAGGAAAGCACATAGCCTCAAAAGCCTGGTAATGCATTGGAACACAGGAACAAAGACCCTCCGACTGCTTTTGCAGGCACCATTCCAGCACTGAGGAATATGGTGAGATGGGTTGTGGAGACCAGAATAGTAAGAACAAGCAAGTGCAAGATTGTCAACACAAATTGCTGTGACAGAGATAGGGAGTGCTGTAGATGAGCAAGAAGAGGCAACTGTGGTAGGAAACAAAGCTTAAAATCAAGAGTACAGCAGGAAGGGTTTGCTGATCCACCTTGTTCCTTAACTCAGGCATCACAGAAGACTGAGAGCAAGAGCAGGTAGCCACAGCATTTACTCATCCTGCTTTCCCTTCTAGAAACTATAGACTCCTTTCTGTGGAGCCTCCTCCCCTCTGTCACTGCCAGTGTGCTTCAAGTGCCCCCTCATTTGCTCTGGCTTCAGGGTGCCCAGGCCCATGGCTGAGCTGTACACTTTGTGTCCTTTGCTCCTCAGTGTGGTTTAGGGGAGCACATATCACACTCACAGGTAACAGGATGGATGGAGGACTTCGGCTGAGGGGCGTGGGAAGAAGTCCTTGCTTTTTCCTCTATGAGGTCTGAATCTGAGATACAAGGTCTGGAGTGGTGACAGACACTTAATCCAGGCATCATACAAACTCTCAGGTCCCTCAGTACTATTCCAAGTGAGCAGACAGGTGAGGGTTAGGTTACAGACTCAGCTTTTTTTCAGGAAGGGAAGTGGTGCGAGCCCACTCAGTGTCCTTTTATCTGGCATGATCAGTACTGTACGACACTGAGAAGTACTGCCCACTGCTCCCCAAGTGGGATGGCAATTTTCCCTGGTTTTAAATTTAAACACAGGTTTTCCTCTCTGGTCTGTCATCCTTCTAGCTGGAACCTGGGCTGGGAGGCAGGCATTAAAGATCTATGCTCACCTCATGTATTGCCCAGGTGCACTTGAAAGGTACCAGTAACTAAGAATGAGGACATGGTAGTTGGCAAGTTTCTACTATTTTGCCTCCTTTTTAAAATTCTAACTTATTTTTAGGACTATTTTATTCATCTTAATTTCATGTTATATTAAAGTAGTTTTGTCCATAACCATAGTTAGCATTTATTTCTTGAATGTATCCTGTTTCTGATGTTGCTAAGAAGGCAATCATGTAGACTGACATCCTTGTCTACTTGTTCTTTTTTCCAGAAAATAGCTTTCTTATGAAATACTGGCATCTTGTTAATATGCAGGCTCTTCTGGGTACTTTCACATTTTCACCTCTTCTCATTCTTACTGGTTTCCCACAATTGGTAGGGAAGCTATTTTTTTCCTCAGTGACACACGACCTGGGCAGATCTGATGAGATGCTTCTGGCCACAGAAATTTGGTAGCAGCAGAGGCAAGGGACTATGCCTGACTGTAAAGGCAGTGCTTTGTCCAGAGACCAAACAGAAGGCAACCTCTTGTTTTGTCTCTGGTTTCTCTTATGTCAGGTTTCACAATTAGCTCAATATTGTTCAAGTACATACAGACCATAACATAATCTTGAATCACATAATACAGAGATTTTTTTGACTTACAGAACTCAATAAAAGCATAAGTTTAGGAAGGACATTTATTCAATTATAGGCACATCTGAACCTTTACACAAACTTTGGCTAATGTCAGAGAGCCCTCACTTCCTTCCATTAAGGCTGAGAGAGTTAGAGGTCAGACCCTAACTAGAGACACGAGTGGAGATTAATGTGTCTGAGTTTACTATACAGGTTCCAAAGAGAGGCCTGTGTTTGTTTAAAACTGACTGCCTTTTAGAACCAATGACAAGTCAGAGGACGTTTCTCCCTAAAACTAATTTCTAATGGGCTTTCATAATCTCATCGACAAGTGCCACCACTGCTGGTGTGATGAGTTGTACTGCTCTGTGGCTCAGAATGCTGACTTCCTTTCCCTTACTGCTTGTGCTACTGCCAAATTATCAGCATCTTCTCACACAGATATTCAGGAATACAGCCCTATCATTTAAAACACATTGCGAGATTTAATCTTTCCAAGCATTTATTAAATGACAGAAACTTACCATTTCCTCTTCCTAAGAATAAATGCAAAAAACTAAATAAATAGAGCAAAGGTCATTAGAACAGCTCCTGTCTTGTACCACCATTTAGTAAAACACTAATCTGACAGATTACAAAACAACATAGCCTCAGTCTTTTGCAAATATATGTCTAATAAAGTCAGAGTGCTGATTAAAATCAATAAGAATTCAGATGTTAAAATGGTTAAAAATGCATATATTATTCATTTGGAAAAATATTTATTGTAAGTGAGAGAATGCATGGGGGCTGGGCAGGCCTGTGTGCTGCTCTTGGCTTCCTCAAGGACTAATACAAGACATGAAGAGACTGCAAAGGATGTTTACTTTTGATCCAGCCTGAAATACGGATAATTTGTCCATGAATAGGCTACTGACTCCTGTTGGTCTTAACTGTCAGTTATAATCACTTTAAACCTAAATGTTTATAATAAAAAAGGTTTTATTCATATCAGGCATGAGTCATAGAGTTTTCTTTAAAAAATTATAGAAGGTGGAAAAAAATCAGACCTGAAATTCTGTATATTACCCTCTGAGATCTTCTTCATTTTACCACATTTCAAGGTGTTTTTGTCTGGAATTTTAAGACTACACATCTTAGTGGGATATTCATTACTGTTCATTAAAGTTAGATTCCTTTAGGAAAAACTGTAACTGTAACTAATACCTCTGAACAGTGCCTGAAAACACTCTTTGCCTTACAGGGGAGTATAGCTGGGACAGGAGAGTATGGCTGGGCAAAAAGCACTGCTGTATGTGGGTATGAAGCATTCCATCTCTGGTATTAAAACCATTGTACACCCTGCCTTGCTTGGCCTAAAAAGGCAGTTGAGGTACCTCCTGACTCTATAATCCCTCCCATGAGTTCCTGGATTATTTGCTCTCAATTTGGTCCCAATTTCCAGCTTGTTAACATTCAGTATTATCTCCTCTAGCATTGGTGATATTCTAGCCTGCTCTCCTAGCTCTCTGGGTTTTTGTCTTTGCTCATGCCTTCAGCTCTGGGGTAACTGAGGCATCTTGTAAGAACATTCCACATAAGCCCCTGAAACTGTAGAGCTGCGGTAAGTCTGCACAGTGTTGAAGTCAGGGGTGTGTGTGTAAAGTTACTGTCTCTCAATAGTGGATGAGAATCTCACACATACAAGAGGTAAACTGTTTTTCAACAGATCACCAGTTTCTGGCTCTTGTCTTGGACACTCCAAGAAAGCCACATGTCTGGTGATGTCCTCATTCACCAGGCCTTGTGGTGAGCACATAGAGGAATGATGCTCTGTCAGAGACCCTATGTAAAAGCCAAGGTACTGTGCTCCAAGAACAATGAGCTCCTGTGATATGCAAGATCAAGGAAGACCAGATCCCTTTACAGAGGATGGTGCTATCCAGCAAGGGCAGGGGGATGTATCAGTTTCCTTCTGTTGCCAGAACAACTTACTATAAGTGAGTGGCTCACAACAATACAGATTTGTTACCCTATGGTTTGGAGGTTAGAAATTGAAATTATCTCAGTGGGTAAATCTAGGTATCACAGACTGTGAAAAAGGGGAGAAGCTGTTTCCTTGTCTTTGCCAGCTTCCCAAGTGCATGCATTCACTGGCTTATAGCCCCATATTCCATGTCAAAGCCAATAGCAGATCTTCAAATCTCTCCTTAACACTGAATTTCCTACCTCCCTCTATTTATGAGGACCCTTGTAATTTACTTGGATCTGCCTATATAATCTAAGACAATTTCCTCATCTCAAGATCCTTGATGATACCTGCAAAATCCCTTCCACCATGCAATATACACAAGTTCTGGGGGTGAGCCTACAGATATCTTTGGAGGGACATTATTCTGCCTACCACAGTAGGCTTATTCATTGATTCAACAGATATTTATGGACAGCAAGAACTTTTCTAGGCACTGGGATCCAGCAATATAACCTATGCCCTTATGCTCATAATACTACATTTTAGTGCAAGAAGACAAATTAGAAAATATATAAATCAAATATTGTATATGGTATGTCAGATGTGATAAATGTAGAGGGGCAGGGGACACAGTCAGGAACCAAGAAAGCAGGGATCTGTGTGAGGCTACTTTATGAAGGGTGGTCAGGATCTGATATATTAAATATAAGTTCCTGGTAGAAACTGCGAGTAGGACTTCTAAGAGGAAATGTCTGTCAGTGCCTTCTTAAGAATATGCCTGGACCTTAACCTTAATTGCCTGACTTATTTACTTTTTTTCAACCTATTTTGTTTTGTTCTCATTTTCTATCTTTTTTTCCTCCAAATTAAAAAATCTGTATGGTTCTGTAAGCCATCTCAGATCATTTTTGGAACCAGGTGAGGTATAAGTTAGCATAACAAATGCATCAGCCCCCATTTTTCCCTGCCATGTGTAACCCTGTAAAAGAAGAATTAACAATTTGCTATTATATATGAGCAAGCCAGCTCTGAAAAGCTAATGAACCTGCCACAAGTCACAGAACTTGGGGAGCAGGAACTGGACAGACATCTTTCTGAGGCACAACATACTGGCCCGCTTTTCATTGCTTGGGACTAAATACCTGACACACACAACTTAAAGGAGAAAGGGCTTTTTTTTCCTTGTGGTTTCAGAAGGTTCCGGCTATGGTTGACTGGATCCAAAGCAGAAACATCATGGTGGAAGGGCTTGGAGGAGAAATGCTACTCACTTCATGGCAGCCAGAAGCACAGGATGGGGAAAAGCACTAGCAAGAGTCACTCAGTCCTGTCAGGGTGACACACTTAACTATCACCCCAAGCCTGGGCTCCTTGATATAATACTACAGCAGGGTTTTCCTCTTGAGGTTCTTCCCCACCAAAGTCCTTGAGCCAGTAGGGGGCTGACTGCAAGTATATCCTGACACAGGTTGCTACTGGCAGCCTGACAAACCTGTGCATATTTCTGAGGCTTCCCTTCACCCTCATCTGCCATGGGATGGAAAACCACTGGGGAGACTGTCCCTGAATTCTGGCCTTGGGGCCAGGGTCAAGCCACCTTCTCTGCTTAGTACTGAGCATACAAGTGGGCACTCAACTTGAACTGTACTGACAAAATGGTCCTCTTTTGGTCCCTGTAAGTCAACCAGGGCTTTCTATAAGATGGTGGTGGTGGAATCTTTTAGAAATCTCTACATTTGCACATGCCCAGTTGTGAGTGCAGGGACAGCCTAGGAGTCCCTGCTTCCAGATTCCTCTCATAGAAGAGATAGTTACTCCTCCTTGTTCTTCCAGGGGTTGTTGGAGCTGCCTGGACAGCGTGAACAGAACCGCTGGGTGCTTCCGGGAAGATTACCCACAGCACACCCAGCTCAGGGCACATGAAGGTGCTTAGCAAATGTCACCTCTCTCAGTTCCACTTGCCTGAGCTGTGACATTCACTGCATGGCCCACTTCCTAATCAAAGTGAGCCTTTTGTCCAAGCCTTCTGACAGCAAAAGATTTAGAAGTTAATAGAAAGGATGCTGAGAGATAGGGTGACAACAGCAAATAAGACACTGCAGAGAGAATAGAAGACAGCTGAGCACAGGACACTGGGGAATTGTTTATTGTGGGGCACATTGGAGTGTGGTAAGCTGTATTTTCAAACCTGACCCACAGCAATATTTCTGGTCTCACACAATTCTACAGGAGATTCATATTTCCCATCAAGGGGCCAAATCTATTTCTTCTTCCAGTGAAACTTCAATGAAAAGAATATAGTGGAAGTGAAACTATGTAACTCCTAAGGCTCCGCCACAAACATGACCGTGGCTTTTACTGGCATTTCTACACAGGGAGGATTGTTCTCAGAACCCAGAACCATATTGCAAAGATTGTCACAGTGTCCTGTTCTGTGGCCCCACACGGAAAGGTCCCCATTGACTGTCAGTACCAACCACAGCCATGGGCAAAAAAGTGCTCAGACTCCAACTTGTAGCCCCCAAAGCTTCTGAAGCCCCAGGCAATGTAATAGAGATAACCCATCCAGCTCACCCACAGAATAGGAAAGATTAGTCAATGGCTGTTCTATGTTACTAAATTTTGGGGTAATTTGTTATAGAGCCATCATAACTGGAACAAGGAGAAGAAAAAGAAAGACAGATGTAAGGTATATGGGAGATAGAGTAATCTGAGGAGAGAATGGGGTTGGATAGTCTGTACTGCTAAGGGACAAGGAAGGATTTTAAGAACAGCAGTAGGGAGATGGAGTTTAGTTTGGTGTAAAGAGAGTTTTTATTTTAAGAGTGGGATGAATTTATTGAGGAACGATAGCTTCTATCTAAGAGAGACAGAAGGGGACTGGAAAGTAGGTTTCCCCAGGAGAGTTTTTTTTAAGCCCAAAAATTCACCAGTGACAGAAAAGGCTTCTTAGTAAGTAGTGAGTTGCCTGTCATTGGATATATTCAAATAGAAACTGGTAGGATTATTGAAAAGATTTAGACTTGAATGGAGACCAAGACTACTTTCAGTTAACAGAAAGTGGCAGAAGCTTAGATCAGGAGTATGAGAAATGGACAGAGTGGATGCAGTCTGGAGCTGATGTCTGCAAGACTAGCGATACCATCCACTCCAAGGGACAGCGTGGTTTTCAGAACACGTTTCCTTCTGTCCCTTTTGTCTCTTGCTCAGATGACTGCTAGCACTCTTTCCACTTTCCACTGCCTCTCTAACAGTTTTCATTCACTGCCTGCCACACATTGTTCCTAACAGGTCACTTCCCTGGTCCAGGGCTTTTAATGCCACTACTGTCGCTACCACGTCTCAGCAAATCATTTCACATGGCTCACAAAGTATCTGTACATTTATGATCCCATATGAACCTCACAATGATATGGGAGGCCTGCTTTAAAGTCACCACCATATACATCTCAAAGTTCAGCTAAAGCACTCTATATATTCTGGTTTGACATTTTTGCTTGTATTATTTTCTAGGTCCATCTTTTTAACTCTGAATATTCCAATCCTTCCCAGCTTTTAAGGCTCAGGTGAAATTCTAGCTGCTCTAGAAAAAAATATAACCTTTATAAACAAACAACAATGCTCTCTTTCCACTTGAACTCCGTCAATGACAGTGACAACAATACCAACATTTATTAAGCATGTACATATGTCAGGTGGTATGCTAAGTGCTTTTCTTATGTGTGACATGCTAAATTTGTCACTCTCTGCCTGCACCAGACACTGTATATGCATCTTCTTTCTCCTACTGACTTTGCAGGCCCTTGAGGACATGATCCATGCCTGAATCATTTCTGCTTTCTCCCATTCCTAGCACAGGACCTGGCACAGAATAAGTGCTACATAAATATTTGTTCAACAGATGAGTGGATAGGCAGGCAGGCAGAATTAAAGTTTACCTTTACTTGAACAAATGGTTTGGAAGCATCCTTAAGCACTTGAGAAGTACTCCTTTATAGCCACATAATTAATGGGCTAAATTATAAGCCATCCTTATCTTTTTACAACACGTTTCCAGACTTTGACTACAGTAGTTTATATATATGAAAATGAGAAACACAAATACATATAAAACAACAAACATCCTTTTGTGTAAAAATATTCTAGAATTCAGAACAGTTTTCTCCAATCATAATTAGCAGAGTTTTGCAAGCTTCTCTTTATCCCCACAGTCATAAGGATCACAAATTCTTTCACTGTGGGTCCACAGACTCCTTGTTGTCTTGCCGTTGTGCCTGGCACAGTTGTGAACACAGTGAATGACTATTGATTAGGTGAGAAGCTTATGTTGGTACAATTCAGAATTGCTCATCACTGTTCTGATCCTATTAGTTTGTTAAGAGTCAACACTTTAAGGGGGATTCTAAGCCTTGCCAGTTAAGAAGTTGAGGTGATGCTCTTGAGATTTGAAAACTATTGATTTCTTTTTACTTTTTGTAAGTCCAAGAATGAAAAACTGATGAGTAAAGAAACAGGTACTTCTGAAAGTCGAAGTTCAGTCTGTTCAATTTTGTTTAAGTGGATAAGAATTATAGCTTGTAAACAATTCTCATATTAAAATAAAATCAATCCTTTCACCAGGGGATCACAATTTCACTTTTTACTTAAAGAAATGCAAGTTTATTGTTCAAAACCAATTCTGATTATAGAAGCCAGAGCTAGCATTTTTCTCCCCCAGGTTGAAGCAAAGATTAGCAACACTAATTCTGACACCCAAATTGTCTTTCAGAGCACCTAGGGAAAAATTAGAAGATTAGGGACATAATAGGAGGGTGGTGTGAAGTAGACCTGCTGTAATCACAGCACAAAGGCCTGGCCACCGGGGCAGACTCAGAGTGTTTACCCAGAGCTTCGCTATCAATTAGTTTGCTTAATTATCTCAGGCTCTGCCAGCTCAAAAGCAATTTTTGAAGGCGTCCCTGCCTGCTTTTTGGCTTTTATTCTTGCTAGTAGTCACAAAGGGCTTTAAGGGCAAGCCTTCCTCGACTCTCTGGCTGTGACTGGATTCTGGTAGCCAAAACAGGCATTACATGATTACTCCCATAAAGCAAACCCCTTTCTTCTTGGATGTGGCTGTGACCTAGAGCAAAAACTCTAGTGCATGTAACGAAATGCTTGGGCAGGTCACTGTAGTTCATAACTAGGAAATTTAATTCCCATGAAGAAATGGGGAGCAGTACAAAACAATCTGTCAATATTAGAGGTAAACAAATGTGAAGTGATAAAAAAAACTTGCTGTACTCTTATGACATGATGGTGTTCACAAAATGCTAGGAAAATGGAGAAAAGAAGAACAATTAGGGCCCATTTTTCTTACTTCTTTCAGAACAGGAGTTTATACAGATAGTGCTACAATTTCCTAGGTAAATTAAGCCAGGAAACCATCTGGACTTTTTTTCCCCCTAGAATAATCTGTTTTTGTATTAAATCCTACTAATAGAAATTTGCTAAGCAATTGAGGTTGGATAAATAAATTATACTGGGGAAATGGATTAAGAATTCTTAAAAACCACTACGAATAAATCACTGATTTATGGGGAAAGAATGAAAACCAAGATCTGTCATGTAAAGGTACAAGATCTCAATAATGAATGTGACTGTACTGTATACTTAAAAAGTACCAATAAGCTCAATGAAAAACAAAAACAAAAATATAAACATTTATTTTAAAATTAGTTACATATATATACAGAAACAATTGTATTATATAGTCAGATATATATGGACTTGGATCTACTTGGATAACCTTTTGACATTTCTGATCTCCTCTATGAAAAACTGCTTTTCTTCCCTCATCTGGAGGCAACATTACTTACCATTTAAAATTTTCATATCAAAGACCTGGGAGTCATTCTGGATTCCTTCCACCTTTCCTTCCTTACATGATAGTCCCTATACTCTCTCCCTTAACTTTACTCCAGCTCCTCTTAAGGTCTTTGCTTTTTTCCGGGTCCTGAGCATTTGCCCCTTGGATCATGCAAGAGCCTTTTTGGTAATCCTTCTGCCTGAGAGCCACTCCAGTCACCTATGTTTTTCAGAAGTGCTCATTCTACAACAGAAATATGACCCTTCCTAAACACCTTCCAGGGATTCTGTAGCTCCAGTCTAGCTCTTGTCTTCCCCTGAGCCTCCTGGAACTAATAATTATGGAGCTCATTTAAGACCTCATCTCCTGCTCCTCTCCAACCACAGCTACATCAATCTGAACAGGACACAAAGTCTTCCAGACCCATCTCTCTCGGTGAGGGCTACTCTAAAGCAAAGCCTGCAATGAGGATATGGATTATTGTGGGGACACAGGGAAGTGGCAAAGTGGATCAAAGATGTCTTCATGGCTGGATTCCTGTTAAAGAATTCTGAGTAGCTGTATAGAACTGTCTCTGAACTGTTCTGCTGAGGGTGAGAGAAGCTTTATTGTCTGGGGTTACTCCCGGAAATGTTAGATCCTTGCTCTTTGACAAACAGCTCCTTGTCCAGATAACATCCACTGGAAGAGAAATTCAGGAAGCTATTGGCAGGTGAACATAAGGTGAGCCAAAGGCACTGATAACAACTGCTGTACCATAAAGTGCACTATTCTCAACTGCATTTTCTCTTCATTTGTCCTGGATCCTTTGAGGTTCAGCGTATGGAAGCTTTCTGATCTCTTCTGGGAATGCTGAATTTGTGAGTTTGTAAGTTCCACCCCAGACCAGTGACAACAGGAGAGTTAGCACCAAGCTGTGCTGTCTCAGGGCAGGTGCTAAATGAGTGTCTTTGGGAAAAGAGCATAACTGCTTAGACAAGAGGATCCTCTTTCCCATATAGTTAACTAAGAAAATCTTCAAACAAATGCAACATATGCTCCCAAATTCTGAATAATAAAAGTCAAGTGTATTGGCAGAACACCATGCTGTGGATACTGTTCCCAATTCGTTTTCCTTAGTGGCTTTCCCTATGAAAATGAAGGGTTGACAGCTTTTAGACTTCAAGTTACTGAATCTGTGTGTACAGGAAAACCACAGCCACAAACTACACAAAAATCACATATGCAAATGCTGATGCTTGTGATATTTATCTGGTTTCAAAAATAAAACAGGTGCTATAGACTTGAGATGCATGGTAGGTTTGTAATGCTTTGTACACAAATGACCAGGGCCAGAAGGGGCTCTTGTATGAGAACTCCAAAAGGACACCATGCGTAGGCAGAATGGTGGCCTCTACACAGGTAGGAGCCAATGTCTTAGATGGAGCCCTGTGTCTAATGCCTGCCTCTGTGGAGCATAGTACTACCCAATCCAACTTAGGTCACTGGCCCACAAAGTCACCCCCTGAGCTCTCATCTCTTCCTTGGGTTTCATCCACATCTCTAGGTGGGAAGAGACTGACTTGGAACATTGGATATAGGCCATGCTTGGCTCTCTTGACATCTCAGATAGTTAACTGTGACCAGTGCTGAGAAACGGGGCAAGGGTAAGGAAGGGTAGGTGGGTTTAGGAATCCTATGCATACTGGACCCAAAATGATGAGGATGTATATTCATTTTAGAGAATAGATTCTTATAAAATACTCTGTACCTCGTCACTGGCATTCTCTGTACACTGAATAAAGATGGATCATATTTCTTCAAGAAGTTAGATTTTTGTAAGTTTCAAATATTAGTTTTCTTCTTGAAAAGTCTCCACAATACATGATAGATGATAAAATACAAATAAAATGATATTTAGAATTTAATTGTGAGAAAATTATCTTATTGAACATTTTTAGGATACTTGAGAGATGCTACATTGAGAGATGCTCTGTTCCGTTGGAAACATAGAGTCACTATGAAAGGGATCCTTACCTTGTGGGGAGAGGAGAGAAAAAGTTTCTCTAGTCCTTTCAAGAGGATTATGATTTTCAAGGACAGTCAGAGAGTGAGATTGGCTGGTGTCATTAATCAGGCCAGTAAGAGTCCCATGCCTCTGGTTTTAATCAGGCCCTGAGCTATGAGTGACTTCTTGGAGCTACTGTTTTTGGATGGCTCCCTTCCTTTTCTTTTCAGTAGTGTGATTTTTTGTTTTGTTTTTTATTCTTTTATTTTTTTCTTTTTATTGGCATATTTTAAATATATGTAATATTGAACATAGAGACTTTATGTCTGTATATGATATATCTTCTTTTTTCTCATCCCTCCTCCCTTCACCCCCTCTTCCCTTCTTTATTTATAAAAGCTCTGCTTCCATTTCTTCCTTCTATTCTTTTTTTCTTGTCCTTTCTTTCCTTTCTTCTTCCCCTCTTTCTTGTTCCTCATCTCATTTGGACATTTTCTTCCCATTTCCCAATATCTATTACACATTTTGGTCTTATTTACACTTTCAGTTTCTTATACCAGGGAAACAATGCAATATCTGAACATGTGTGTTCAATTTATTTCACTTAAGAATATGGTCTCAAGGAGCATCCATTTATTTAGAAATGTCTCAAAGCTTATCCTTCTCTATGGCAGAGTAGTACTCCATTGTATAAAAATAACCACATCTTTATCCATTCATCATTTGATGGGCCTTTTGGTTGTTTCCAATATTTAGCTTTTATGCACTGTGCTGCTATAAAAAAGTGTGCATATATTGCTGTTAATTCTTTCAGGAAGATACCCAGAAGAAACAGCTGGGCCAAATGGAACCTACAGTTTTAGTGTTTTGAGGAATTTCCATACTGTGGTTTTACCAGTCTACACTCCCACAAAGAGTAGAGAAGAGTTCCTTTTTCCCCACAGTCCCTCCAGCATTTGTTATTGGCTGTTTTCTTGAAAATAGCCATTCTTTCTGGAGTGAGGTGGAATCTCATTATTGTTTTAATTTGCATTTTAAATGACTAGTGATGTTGAACATTTTTTCACATATTTATTTCCTGCTTCTACTTCTTCATCTGAGAAGGGTCTATTCATTTCAGGTACCCCTTTTTTGATTGGGTCTTTAAATTTAGGAGGTCTGATTCTTCTTTTTAGTTTTTTATATATTCTATATATTAAGTCTTTTGTCTGAGAACAGTTGGCAAAAAAATTTTTCAACACTGTGGGGCTGTCTCTCCTCTCTGTTGGTGGTTTATTTTGCTTGAAAAAGCTTTGTAATAAGATGAGATCCCAATTATTAATTCATTGTGATATTTCCTGTGATTGGGATTTTGTTCATAAAGTTTTTGCCTACTCCAACGTCTTCAAGAGTTCTACCAATATATTCTATCTTCCAGCACATTCAGTATTTGTTTTAATATTTAGATCTTTGATCCATTTTGATTTGAGTTTAGGGCAATGGTGAAAGATACTGGTCTAGTTTTAATCTTCAGCATGTGGAAAGCCACTTTTCCAGCACCATTTATTAAAGAGGCTATTTTTCTTCCAGTGACAGTGTTTAGCTCCTTTGTCAAAGATAAGATTTCTGAGTATGTTTGAAGTTGTTTCTGCATCTTCTAATTTGTTCCACTGATATTCGAGTCTTTAAAAAAAATCAGTACCATGCTGTTTTATCACAGTTTTGTAGTATAATTTCAAGTCAGGGATTGTGATGCTCCCTCCCTTGACTTTGTTGCCCAGAATTACTTTTGGTATTTTAGGTCTCTGTTGGTATTTGGTCTCTGTTGGTTCTAAATGAATTTTAGGATTGTTTTCTCTAATTTTGTGAGATATGCTATTGATATTTTGATTGGGATTAATTAAATCAGTATACCAATTTTACAGTATGGCCATTTTTTTTTTTTTTTGGTTTTTTGAGACAGGGTCTCACTGTATAGTTGAGACTGACCTGGAACTCACTCTGTAGCCCAGGCTGGTCTCGAACTCACAGCGATCCTCCTGCCTCAGCCTCCCGAGTGCTGGGATTACAGGCATGCGCCACCATGCCCGGCCTATGGCCATTTTCACTATATGGGTTCTTCCTACTCAAGTAAAAGGGATATCTATCCCTTTTTTGATATCCTCTTTGAACTCCTTTTTCAGAGCACTGTAGGTTTCACTGTAGGGGTCTCTCATTTCCTTCATTAGATTGATTCTTAGGTATTTCATTTTTTTTGGATACTATTGTGAAAGATGTTGTTTCTCTAATTTCTCTCAGTGAGTTTGTTATTCCAGTACAGGAAGGCTATTGATTTTTGAGTGTTGACTTTGTATCCAGCAACACCACTGAATTTGTTTATTAAATCTAGAAGTCTTTTGGTGGAGCTTTGGAGTTTTCTATGTAGAGTATCACGTCATATGTAAAAAATAATTTGAATTCTTCCTGTCCTATCCATATTTCTTTCTCTTGTCTAATTGCCCTAGCTAATGTTTCCAGAACTATATTGAATAAGAGTGGATATCCTTGTCTTATTCCTGATTTTAGAGTGAAAGCTTTCCTTTTTTTTTTTCCATTTAGTATGATGCTGGCTGTTTGTCATAGATGGCTTTTATCAGATTGAGATAAAGACCACTTGATTTTCTGTAGGGTTTTTATTATGAATGGATACTGGACCTTGTCAAATGTTTCCCTGCACCAACTGAGATGATAATGTGGTTTTTTTGTCCTTGATTTTGTTAATATGGTATATTACTTTTACTGATTTGCATGTGTTGAACAATCCCTGCATCCCTGGGATGAAACTTATTTGGTCATGGTGCATAATTTTTCCCCCCATTAATTTTATTGGTACATTTAAAGCAAACAATACAGTTATTTTTTATTAGGATCTTGTACCTTTACATGATATGTCTTGGTTCTCATTTTTTCCCTGCCCTCCCTTCACCCCCTTCACCCTTCCCTATTTACGAAGACTTTGTTTCCATTTTTCACATTTTTTCTTTTCCCTCATTTCCTTCCCCCCTTTCCCCTTTTCCTTTAGCCATTTTCTTCCTATTTTACACTATCAATTATACCATTTGAACCTTATTTACACTTTTATTTTTTCACACCAGAGAAACTATTTAGTATTTCCTCAAGTGTGTCCTATTTATTTCACTTGAGTATAGCCTCAATGTGCATCCATTTAGCTATACATGTCTCTAGTTTCTCATTCTTTATAGCCGAGGAGTACTACATTTTATAGAAAAAACATCCCCTTTATCCAGTCTCCAGTTGATGGGCATTTGGGTTACAAGTTTTAGCTATCACAAACTGTGCCACTATAAACATGGGTGCACATATATCACATATATCACTGTGGTATGATTCTTTTAATTCTTTTGGAAAGATAGCCAGCAGAAGGAGAGCTGGGTCAAATGGGACCTCTAATTTTAGTTTTTTGAGTATCTCCATATTGATTTCCACAGTGGTTGCACCAGTCCGCACTCCCACCGACAATGTATAAGGGTTTCTTTCTCCCCACAGCCCTGCCAGCCTTTGTTATTGGTTGATTTCTTGCTAGCAGCCATTCTTTCTGGGGTAAGGTGGAATCTCAGTGTTATTTTCATCTGCATCTCTCGAATGACCAGTGATATTTAACATTTTTTCATATATTTATTTGCTGCCTTCATTTGCTTGTATAATCTTCTTGATGATTTGCTGCATTGTTTGCCAGTATCTTATTGAGGATTTTTGCATCTATGTCTATTAGGGAGACTGGCCTATAGTTCTCTTTTTTTGGTTGGATCCTTCTTTGGTTTTGGTATCAGGGTAATGGTTGCTTCCAGGAATGAATTTGGGAGTATTGCTTTCCTTCAACTTCATTAAAGGGTTTGAGAAGTATCAGCTTAAAGTCTTCTCTACATTTCTTTCTTTTCTTTCCTTTTCTTTTGTACCAGGGATTTAACTCAGGACCTTGTGCTTGCAAGGTAGGCGCAGTGCCACTAAGCTAAATACCGGCCCTTCTCTACATTTCTTGTAGAATCTGTTAGGGCCTGGGCTTTTCTTTGTTGGTAGGTTTTTAATTACAGCTTTAATTTCATCAACTGATATTGGTTTATTTAGAATTTTTATTTTTTTATTTTTTTATTTTTTTGGTACCGGGGATTGAACTCGGGTCCTTGTGCTTGCAAGGCAGGCGGCAGAAACACTGAGCTAAATCCCCAGCCCTTTATTTCTTTTTTATTCAACTTTGTTAATTCATATGTATCTTGGAATCTGTCCATTTATTTCTTTTTCTTTTTCTTTTTTTTTGGGTACACGGTATTGAATTCAGGACCTTGTGCTTACACTGAGGTAACTTATTATTAGAACTTATTAGAACACAGGTTCTTGAAGCAGGTATTGATGATCTGGATTTCTGCAGGATCTGTTGTGATTTCACCCTTTTCATTGTTAACTGCATGGATTTGAGACTTTCCTCTTTTTACATAAGGTTGGCTAAGGGTTTGTCAATTTTATGTAATCTTTCAAAGAACCAGAATCTTCGATTCACTAATTCTTTGTATTGTTTTCTTAGTCGCTATTGCATTAAATTCTATTCTGATCTTTATAATTTCCTCCTTCATATGAGGTTTGGGCTTGACATGTTCTTCTTTTTCTAAAAGCTTGAGGTTTACCATTAGGCTATTTGAGTGCCCTTTGTTTTTCTGATATGGGAATTCACTGCTATCAATTTCCTTCATAGGATTGTTTCATTGCGTCCCATAAGTTCTTGTTTTTTTTTTTTTTTTTTACCAGGGATTGAACTCGGGACCTTGTGCTTGCAATGCAGGCAGCAGAACCACTGAGCTAAATCCTGGCCCTTCTTGTATGTTGTACTGGCATTACTATTAAGTTGTAGAAACTGATTTCTTTAATTTCATCTGTGACACATTGCTTGTTCAGGGGGATGTTATTTAATTTCCATAGTTTTTGTGGTTTCTTTTGCCACTGATTTCCAATTTCAATGCACTATGGTCTGATAACATGCATCAGATAATTTCAGTTCCTTTGCATTTACTTAAGCATGTTCTATGAGTTAGTATGTGGTCTATTTAGGAGAACATCCCATGTGCTGCTAAGAATAATGTGTATTCTGGTGTTGTGGGGTGAAACACTCAGTTTATATCTAGTAAGTCTATTTGTTAAAAAGTTTGGTTAATTTGATATTTCACAGTTTTCGTGCATATAGATTTATGATTACTATCTCTTTCTATTGCATTGTTACCTTTACAAGGATGTAGTAATCTTCTTTATCTCTCTTAATCAGTCTTGGCTAAAAATCCATTTTGTCTGCAACCAGAATAGCCAATCCTGCTTTTTTCCAGGTTCCTGTTGCAGGAAGAATTGTTTTCCATCCTTTGACTTTCAATCTATGAATTACTTTTTGAGTTAAATGTATTTCTTATATGTAGCATACTATTGCATCTTGCTTCTTGATCCATTCTGCCAGTTTGTTTCTTTTGATTGGTGAATTGAAACCATTAATATTGATAGTTATAAATGATACATATTGAGTTTTTCTTGTCATGTTATTTTCCTGTTGTTGGTTCCCTTTTTTACCCCTCTTCTTACTTGGTAGCCTTGCCTGGTGGATTCATTCTGTTTATGGAGTTGTAGTCCTTGTTATCTCTTTCTAGAACATTTCTGAGTGATGGGTGGTTATGAATTTCCTCAGGTGTTCTTTGTCATGGAAGTATCTTATTTCCCCATCAATTTTCACAGATAGTTTTGTGGGGTACATCAATCTGGGGTGGACTTTGTTTTCCTTTAGGGCTTGAAATACTTCATTCCAAACTCTTCTTGACTTGAAGGTTTGTGTTGAGAAGTCTTCTGTGATTCTGATGGGTTTTCATTTATAGGTGATTTTTTTTCTTTTCTCTAACAGCTTTTAATATTCAGTTCTTATCTTGAATTTCTGGAGTCTTCACTATTATATGCCTTGATGTAGATTTTGTTTAATCATGGCTAACTGGAGTTCTATATGCCTTACTTATCTGTATGTCAAATTCTTTTTCTCTGCTTGCTAAGTTTTCTGCCACTACTTCTGTGAACAGCTTTTTTTGGGTCTTTTGTGCTATCTCCTGCTTTTTCATGGACTCCCATCAATCTTACATTATTCTTTGCATCGTCTAGTAGCTGTTGGATTGATCACTCATGGTCCCTTGCTATTTTAAATAAATCTTTCTTTTCATGATCTCTTACTGAAATCCTGTCTTCTATATTTGATATCCTGTCCTCACACTGACTCATTCTTCTGCAAATACCTTCAATGGAGGTTTTTTTGGTACCAGGGATTGAACTTGGGTCCTTGTGCTTGCAAGGCAGGTGGTGGAACCACTGAGCTATATCCCCGGCCTACCTTCAATGGAGGTTTTTTTGGTACCAGGGATTGAACTTGGGTCCTTGTGCTTGCAAGGCAGGTGGTGGAACCACTGAGCTATATCCCCGGCCTACCTTCAATGGAGTTTTAAATCTCCTGAATATCTGTTTGAGTCTGTTTCATGGATTACATTTCTTTCCTTTGTTGGGTGTTCTTGGTTTCCATCACTTTCCTATGCTCCTCTATTTTTTATTTTTTAATCTGTATTTGCTCTAGAGTCATGAAGCATGTCTTTTACTGTGGCCACTATTTCTGTAGTTAACTGAAAATTATTTCTGATTTGATTGTTTTCTAGAACCTCACTCATATGCTTTGTTACTTCTGCTGTTACCACTTCAGAGAGTACAAGTGGGTGGTTTTCAACTTGCTCCATTTCACTGCCTCCCAGGTTTACCTTTGGTGAGCTGGAAATCTGGGGTTGCATCTTAAGTGTCTTCTCATTTTCTAAATTAAAAAAATTTAATCCTTGGGTTGACGCTTATAAATTTCTTATGGTGAGTAGCTTTATTACTAGCTTTTAGAACCTTCAGGAAATAACTATTTCTTGAAGATGTCTTGCAGGTGTGGCTAGCTTTTCGGTTTTGAGTGTTTTGCAAGATCCTACCTCTTCAATTTATTGGTGATTAGAAGTTGCTGTCTACTTGGACCAACCCCCAGTTCTTTGGCACTGGACTATAGAAGTGTTTATGATCCTTAGGCATCTTAGTCCTGGCATAGCAGGAAGAACAACTGATTAGAATGATTATGTCACCTTGGATAAAGGAGTAAAATCAGCAATAACAGTATCATCAAACCCAGTTGAGAAAATGACAAACTGTGGGAGCTGTTAATTTGCCACCTTTAACCATATGAACTAGATTTATGCTTATATAACAAATTCTAAAATAAACTAGAAAACTGTGTGCAGTAAATAAATCCTCAGTATGGTGATTTTACCCTGAGGGGAGAAAATTTAGAAGGGGTTATGGGGGAAAATAGAGAAATGAAAAAGGAGGAAGAAATTAGAAGAAAATATAGAAATAAAAGAGGAGGAAGAAATTAGAAGCAAGCAAGAAATTAGAAATTAGAAGATTATGTAAACTTTGGGAAAGTGGTGATGAAGACAGGAAGGAAAGAGAGAAGGAAGAAATAAAAACAAGAGCAAAACAGAACATCAACAGAAACCTAGAAACTACTTTCACACTCATAAAAACAAGAACAAATAAGAAAAAACAAAACAAAAACAAAGAGAAGAAAAATAGAAAATAAAAAAAAATGTTCACTATAAGGTGTATTTCTGCTCTCACTGATAGAAAAGTGGTCAGACAGAGTCTAGATCCATGTCGATTAATCACAGCAGGTCAGCGGTAGCTTTATAGCAGGGTAGTGGATAATCTCAGTAAGCCTACGCTTTTAGTTCTACTGAAGTTCAGGCTGGTATCCAGCTGTGAGAATGGAACCAGATTTGTTCAGCCTGTAACACTCTTATGTGTCTTCTGCTGGCTTAAACTCAACTTCTTAGCCTTCTGCTGACTTCAACTCAGTAGTTTCACCCCAACACTGAGAGCCACTAGATCAAGCCAGCAGATTCTCTGAGTTCTGAGTTCAATTGGCCCTCTTCAAGATGGCTATCAGTCCTCTTCTAGGGAATGTCTGAACCTGAATAACTCAGCAGCCACTGCAGTCCACAGAGTCTACTGCTCTGTTCCACTGGTGCATTTCTCTGCAGAGGCCTCGGCTCACCAGCAGTCACTGTGCATCTACAGGTTTAAGGCACTCCTCTCAAGTAGTGAGTCAGGGTTCAGGGAGAAAGCAGCACTTGACACCTCCTTCTGTATTGATGTCTCACTCTTTGCTCTCTTCATGGGCTTCAATTCTCACTTCAGATCCTTCCCCTCTTTCTCTTCCTCACATTGGTATATTCTAGCATTTGGACACTAAATCTCAGAGAGGCTGTTTCTCTGTTGCTCATCACTTACCATCTTGCCTAGAACTTCTCACTTCCTTCCAAGTGAGACTAAGATACAGGAAGTGAGAACAGGTGAATGATGAATACAATTACTGTGAGGATGTGTTGTCCTGTGCTGTAGGTTTGCCTTGATTGGGCCTAGGCTTTGTTACTGACATACGGGCTCGAGGAGAATAAATCACTTGACACCTGGATCTCAGTGGAAGAGGGGTTGGATGAACTCTGAAGTATCTTGTTAAGTCAAGTTTATGATATCAAAAACAAAACTGAACTCTGGAAGGAGCATGTGGTCTCCAAAAATGAGAAATGTGGTACATATCTCAGTATAGAACACCAATGACAAAGTAAGGACAAAGAGGAATGGGGCTAAGTAATGACCTGCATTCCTATGAAATGACCCAAAAATAGGCAAAAGTGAAGAGATATTCCAAAAGTTGAGTCTTACCTTCTGGTGACAGCAAAGCAGAGTGTGCACATCCCATGGAGGAGTCCTGCAGCATGCTGCAAAAACGTGGCCATCTTGGGGTTCTCATCCACCGGGCCTTGTACCGAAAGGAAGCAGCCACACAGCTTGTCAATTAGGCCCATGCTCACCACATAGCTGGAAGCAGAGGAGAAATGTGTGTTACTGATCTACATGGGCTATAGCATCTCCATATCCACAATGAATCATACCATACCCAGGCTTGGAGTCCTCCAGCAAGCAGACACCACACAGGTTTAAGAACAGCATCTCAAATACCAATTTCCTTAGCTTTAGTCCTGAATAATCACTATGTCTGGAGTTTTTCTCTCTTCCCATTTTTGGTTATTCTGATATTATCTTTCAAGAAAAATAAATGAAAATGATCATCCTTCGTGGTCTATCCCATTTTTGGTTATTCTGATATTATCTTTCAAGAAAAATAAATGAAAATGATCATCCTTCGTGGTCTAAAGAATCTGACAGTAAGTGAAACAATTTATACAGTTACCTCTACATTCTTACAATGTAATACTTCTTATAGTAGGGAGCCAAATTTGCCAGAATGCAGAGATTTAGATGTGTTGTACTACCCAGATGCTCTTCTTGCAACTCAAACCTCTAAAGCCAACTGTGGGTTCCATTTTGAAAAACTCCATCTCCACTAAGAGTGAGCATAACAAACAGTGAGAATCTAATTGCCTTATGTCATGAAAAGTACCAGTCTTGAGGGTTGACAATACCATTTAAGAAGTCACTTTCATCTTTTTGGTCCAATAAAATTTTCTAGAGCTTTGTATTAAGCCTAACTGAAAATAGTAGCTCTTTTATTGGTCTACAAAGCAGCAGTCATTGAAAGATATTTTCAGACTACAAATGACTTTGCAGAAATACTAAGCTCAGTTGAGAGATTCTGTACAGATTTATTGTCTGCATTTACATGCATGAAAAGGGAAGGACTGAAATAGAGCAGTTCTAAAAACCAGCACGTTACATGTACATTTCAGCAAAATGTACAAATGAGTCAATATTTCTGTTTATAAATGCATTATAATCCCCATCACTATTTAGCAACACATCTTTGTGCAACAGGAAAAAGGATACAATGAATAATTCATGCTTAGAGGCTTCTCCAAATTCACTTTGTCTTTTTTTTTTTTGTTTTTTGAAACAGGGTCTCACTATGTAGTTGAGACTGACCTGGAACTCACTTTGTAGCCCAGGCTAGTCTCAAACTCACAGCGATCCTCCTGCCTGAGCCTCCTGAGTGCTGGGATTACAGGCATGCACCACCACACCCAGCCAAACACACTTTTTAAAGGCTACAAAATAATGCCTTTATTCCCCTTTCATGTTAGGAAATGTATCTGCCTGGGCTACTGAGCATCTTGTACAGTATAAAATGATGCCCACCAGCTCTGTTCTCAGGAAATAGACTGGTACACATGGAGGATCTTAATATAATCTATCTGACTTATTAGAATCATACTTTCAAAACTAGTTTTTATACTACATAGAACTTTTCAATTTAGAAAGTGTTTTACATGAATCATTCCAAGGGGTTAACCTGAGGACAACATAAGGGAGCCGACTGTGAAAGCTTTGGTTTTTGTCTGCCTAGCATATTCTCCTTTCCTGTCTTGTTGGTCCTTGGGGATTGTTAAACATGGAGTCTTGAAATCAGGAGTGAGCATGTGGTGCATGACAGCCAGGATGGGGACATGACCTGACAAAGACCACTCTGAATCTACTGTAAGATTAACGCCTGACTACAGCAGGAACTTCTTTCCACTGGGGATATCCAAATGGAAATAAAAAAGTCTGGTAGTAGTTGTTGATCAGCTTATTTGTTACATAGAGAATATCTGCTGAAAAAAAATGAATGCAACACCATTTATTAAAGAGGCTATCTTTCCTCCATTGAGGATGGTGAGCTCCTTTGTCAAAGATGAGGTAGCTGAGTACATCTGCATTTGTTTTTGTGTCTTCCAGTCTGTTCCATTGATCCTCAGGCCTATTTCTTTGCCAGTACCATGCTGTTTTTATCACAGTGGCTTTGTAGTATAGTTTCAAATTGGGAATTGTTACACCTGGTGCCATGTGACTGTTGCCTATAATGGCTTTTGCTATTCTAGGTCTCTTGTGGTTCCAAATGAATTTTTGGATT
>NW_022900937.1:25407074-25431467 GCF_012274545.1 Fukomys damarensis | reverse complement strand
GTGTGATACGTAGGGGAAGAACAAAAAGGGAAAAGAAAAAAATGTGAGAGAATGAAAAGATGAAAATAAAGTGTTTGTAGATGGGGAGGGGAGGAGGGGGTGAAGGGAGGGCAGAGGTAAGGGGAAAAAATGAGAATCAAGACTTGCCATGTAAAGGTACATGATCCCAACAATGAATGTAACTGTACTGTATCCCTAAATGTACCAATAAACTCAATAAAAAAAAAATGAATGCAAGGAGACATAAGCAGAATTGAGAGTGAGACAAAGTCCTAATGGCATATTTTTAGCCTTGGTGTTTAGTTCCAACCTTTTGCTCTCTGCATAGTCACAGCATAGATGTCAAATCAGGAAACCTAACATGGAAAAAGTACTATAGATTAATCTATAGTCGATATTCTCATTTGACTGATTGTTACAGTTACATCCTTCAAAGATTTCTTTTTTCCTCATTTTTGATCTATCCAGGATCACATATTGACTTTACTTGCTAGATCTCTTTAATCTTCATTAAACAGTATTTTTCATTCTTTTTCTGTCTTTCACGTTATTGATTTTTTTTTTTTTTTTGAGACAGGGTCTCATTATGTAGTTGAGACTGACCTGGAACTCACTATGTAGCCCAGGCTGGTCTTGAACTCACAGCAATCCTCCTGCCTCAGCCTCCTGAGGGCTGGGATTACAGGCAGATGCCACCATGCCCAGCTTTGACTTTTTTAAAAAGAATACCAAGCCCCTTATATTGTAGAATGTTTCTGGTTTAGGTAAGTCTGCTTTAAAAAAAAAATAAACAGGTAAGAGGAATTTTTTCTTAAATGTAGTCTCTGTAACTCCTGACCAAGAGTAAACTTAACAAAACTTGATTTTATAATTTTGAAAATTAAATATTTAATTCTTAATTGACATATAAAATTATGTTTATTAAGTATTCTGTGATATTTTGATAGCTTTATACATTGTATAATCTTTAAATCAAGGTAAGCATATTTATCTTCTCAAATACCACTTTCCTGTGGTGAAAATATTAAAAATTCTCTTTTCTAGCTTTTTTGAAACATGTAATACATTATCGTTATCTGCAATCACCCTATTATATAATAAAGTACCAAAACTCATTTCTATTTTTAACTAGAACTTGGTTCCTACTGATCAACCTTTCTCTCCAGCTTCAGGTAACCACTATTCTACTCTTAACTTCTGTGAGATCAAATTTTTAAAATTTCCCAAATAAGTGAGATAATGTGGTATTTGTCTTTCCATGCCCCACTCATTTCACTCAACATAATTATCTCCAGTTATGTCCATGTTATTGTAAATGACAGGATTTCATCTTTTTTTAATGGCTAAATAGTGTTTCATTATGTACATATACCACCTTTTCTTTATTCATTTATCAGTTGGTGGACATTTAGGTTGCTTACATTTCTTGGCTGTTGTGAATGGTGTCGCAATAAACATGGAAATGTAGATGACTCTTCAACATGCTGATTTCATTTCCTTTGTATATGTAACAAGTAGTGGGATTGCTGGATTACATAGTGGTTCCATTTTTAATTGTTTTAAGGAATCTCTGTACCACTTCCTATAATGGTTATATACATTTATATTCCCACCAACATTATGTAAGTGCTCCCTTATCTCTCCATCTTTGCTAGCATTTACTTTTGATCTTTGATAAGAGCATTCTAACTGGGGTAAGGCAATACCCTGTTGTGGTTTTAATTTATATTTCTCTCAGGATCAGTGGTTTTGAGCATTTTTTTTTCAGGTATATGTTGGTCACTTAAGAAATTTCCATTTAGGTCTCTGCCTACTTTTAAAATGGACTTTGTGCTTGTTTGCTACCAAGTTCCTCATACATTATAGATACCACCAATCCCTTGTCAGAGTTTTCAAATATTTTCTCCTATTCTCTAGGAGAACCTATGGCAAGCATGCTGCAGCAGGCCATTTGTATTATTGAAAGCTCTAAAAGGTTGGCTCTAGGTTGGCTCTATGTTGTCCCTTCACTTTGTTGATTTTTACTTTTGCTGGGAAATGTACTATAATCTCATTTGTCTGTTTTTGCTTTTGTTTCCAGTTGCGGTTTGGATTTAAAATATCTCCATAAGTGTCATGGGCTTGGAAGGTGACTGGGTCACGGTACTAGATCATGATCATGGATCATGATTACTAGACTCATCAGTGGTTTAGTATTATTCCTTTGGCTACACAGGATTTGTCCACTGATGAGTTTATAGCTGACTTGCTGTTAGGAGGTAGGGCTTGGTTAGATACAGGCAGGTCACTGAGGGCATCAGGAAGGGATATTCTTTTTTGTTTGTTTCTTTTGTTTTTTTGAGACAGGGTCTCACTACATAGTTGAGACTGAACTGGAACTCTATGTGACCCAGGTTGGGCTCGAACTCACAGCGATCCTCCTGCCTCAGCCTCCCGAGTGCTGGGATTACAGGCATGCACCACCACACCTGGTAACAAGGAATATTCTTGTCTCTGGCTCCTTTCTTCTCTCTCTGCCATGGACTGAACAGCTTTCTTCCTTTTTCCCGTCTACTATGCCACTTCTGCTGTGGAGCTAGCTGACCTTGTACCTGAAAGCATGAACCCAAATAAACCTCTCCTCCTTTAATTGTGGGTGCTGGGTATTGTGTATTAGCAATGATGAAGTGACTAAAACATTGCCTGTGCTTTTGAGGTCTTATCCAAAACACCTTTGCCTATTCCAATGTCGAAAGCATTTCTCTGAAACATTCCTCCAGCAGTTTCAGTTCTTATATGTAAGTCTTTATTCTTTTTTTTCCTATTAAGTTTATTGGTACATTTAAAGGAAACAACTCAGTTACGTTTATCGTTGGGATCTTGTGCCTTTACATGATATGTCTTGGTTCTTATTTTTTCCCCACATCCCTGCCCTCCCTTCACCCCTTCACCCTTCCCTATTTACTGTTAAGTCTTTATTCTGATTTGATTTTTGTATATGGTGAGATTAACAGAGGTCTAGTTTTACTCTTCCACATATGTATTTCAAATTTTCCTAGCACCACTTATTGAAGAGACTATCCTTTATCCAATGTATGTATCAGTCCCTTTGTCAAAGATCAGTTGGCTATAGATGCATGGATTTAATTCTGGGTCTTCTATTCTATTCCATTGGTCTAAATGTCTGTTCTCAGGCCAATACCATGTTGTTTTGATTATTACAGCACTGCAGCATATTTTGAGGTTAGGTAGTATAATACCTTTTGCTTTGTTCTTTTTTGCTCAAGATCACTTTGGCTATTTTTTTCTGTGGTTCCATATAAATTTTAGGATTACATTTTTTAGTACTGTGGAAGAATGTCACTGGTATTTTGATAGGGATGACTAGCTTCAAATCTTGACCTCAGGTATATGTGGCATTTTATTATCCTTTTTTGTTACATTATTTCAAGCTAGGTTTTAAAAATTGTTTTAAGCATAGAAAGTGGAACAACTTTTATTATGAAAATATAGGATAGGCTTGCCAGGCATGGGGGCATACACATATTAATCTCAGCACTGGGGAGGCTGAGGCAGGAGGATTACTGAGAGTTCCGAGCCAGAGTAAGCTACATAGAGAGTTCAAAGCTATTCTAAACTACATTGTGAGACTTTCTCTCAAAAAACAAAAACAAAACAAGATAAAATTGTAGTAAGCTTATTATGGAAATTTGTATATCTTTGTAAAAATTATATTTCATGCCTTTAAAACTTTAACATAAACCAAAAATAGAGAAGATAAGAAATTTCTGTATATTCTTTGCTCAGATGTGGCTGCCGTCACTCATGGCAATCTTACCCACCATGACCCATCTTGCTGATTATTTCAGCAAATCCAAAACATCATATTATTATCTTTGCAAGTGATGTATGTTTCTCTAAAACAAACCTTTAAAAATATGACTACAATACCATTATTACATCTGAAAAATCACAATAATTTCTTAGTATCAATGACTAGTGTTCAAATTTCCAAATGATCACAATGTTAACATTTTTAATAGTTTAAAAAAATTAGCACCAAGATAGGAACCATATATTATGTCTAGTTAATATGTCTTAAATCTCTTTAAACTGGTAGTTACCTCTCCATCTCTCTCTCTCTCTCTGACCTCTTTTACAAATTTATTTGTTGATGAAATTTATTGTTTATTCTGTATACAAAATTCACAAATTGAATTTTGCTGATTATATCCCTGTGGTAACATATATCACAGTTTTTTGTATGATGCATTTCCTGTAAAATGATATAGACTCTACAGGCTTAAAATATTTGTAATGACTGAATAATATCCTACTAGTGAAATATTTTTGGAACTTCTAGTTGTTTTCAATATTCACTACTATAAATCATGTGGTGATAAACATTTTGTGTACAAATCCTTACCAGATTTCAGATTACTTTCTAGAAGTGGAATTACTGAGTTAAAGAGTACACACATTGTTGAGCTCTTGGTACAGACAGCCACATTACATTACATAAACTCTGAATAATTTACGGTCCAATAAGCAGGGTCTGAGAAAACCATGTTCATCACGTGGGAATTATACTACTACCCTCATGTGTTAGAGAAGAAAACTGAGGCTCAAGAAGAGCAAAGCACTACCTTAGGCAAGGGAGGTAGAACATTGAAGGTCTACTGACTCCTACTACCATAAGACTGTCCTTGCCACTAAATATGCTGTTTCTTTGTGGCATCAGTGTGTATGTGGGTGCTTTCTGAGGTTTCAATTTTCAATAAGGATGCAAAATTATCTGAGACTATTCCTGAGACTAACAGTGACTACAAATAGCTTCAAAATCACCAAGCCTCAAGATAAAAATGGTTTAATAATGTGAAATAGAAAGAAAAGGGCTAAAGGTGTAGGGGAGGGAAGGGTAGGGGAAAGGAAATAAGGGACAAAAAAATATGAGAAAAGGGAAAAATGGAAACAAAGTCTTTGTAAATAGGGGAGGGTGGAGGGGATGAAGGGAGGGCAGGGTATGGGGAAAAAATAAGAACCAAGACTTGTCATGTAAGGGTACAAGATCCCAATAATGAATGTAACTGTACTGTATACCTAAAATGTATCAATAAACTCAATGAGATAAAAAAAGAAAAAAATGGTTTAAACTATCTATAATTTTGTTTTTGTGTGTGTTGGTATACTTTTTAATAAAGTAATAATACATTTAAACACTGAGAAAGATACACTCTGCCTTTTCTATGCCAAATGAGGAAATGGACGGAAAGTATGTCAGGATCTGGTCTAGCTCCACCTTGTTAGTATGGGCCAGAGAACAGCCCCAGACACTGGGCTAGAACCATTTTTTTTTTTTTTTCAACTTCACAATTGACAAAAGTACCCACGTGGTAGCAGAGAGTGCAGTGAGATTTCTGGTCAGTTTGTATTTGGAAGGCAGCTATGCTTACCACTATATCACCAATGCAGACTCAGTTCATATTTGGGAAGGTGAGAAAGCAAGTATGGAAATGATTACACATGCTCTGTGTGCAATACCAGGGCAAACTTGAGATGGGCTTGTGGTTCTACACACAGGAATCATGAATCCAACAAACAACATATTATCTGGGCCCGGGATTTAGCTCAGTGGTTCTGCTGCCTGCCTCACAAGTGCGAGGACCCGAGTTCGATCCCTGGTACCAAACAACAACAACAACAACAACATATTATCTGTAAGAAAATAACAATCCAGCAAATGTGATTCAAATCAGAGAAGGACTGACATGGGTCTGTTCTGAAGCTCAGCAGTTGTCAATCATCTTTTGTTGAGTCATATGAGCTAAATGATTTGGCAGATATTACTGTTGTTTTTCCCCATAATATCTTCTTCCTTTAAGAAGGAGAGATAGAGAGAGAGAGAGTGTTTGGCTGGGGATCAACCCAGGGCTTTTACACATGCTAGGCAAGCATCCTAGCATGAGCCACATAACCAGTCTCTTGATTTGTAACTATGTGTATCACTATACTAATCTATGTGAAAATGTATACATTTTCTCTAGGAAGGCCCACTGGAACTGTACTGGAGCCTCAGGCCAGGTCTTCACCTCATCACAGCAGGGCATGTGGCTGAGGTGTTTGGATGACAAGAATGTAGAGCTACTACATCGCAGGGTAGCCTACAAGACAAAGTTGGGACAGAATGGTATTCATCAGCAGAGAGGGCTAAGTTCTACAGTGACCACAGGATACAGGAAAATTGAATGGGATCAAGCAAGGGCAGAGAGGCTAAAAGTCAAGTGCTGCAAGATAAATGGTTGTAGACCCAAAGGGCCTGGTGCTCTCCAGCAATAAATATACTTGGGGAAAGAGGGCAAGCAGAAGGAAGGGATAAGTGAACAAAGCAATCAAGGGTAAGGAAGATACTGACTAAAACAACTGTTCCCAAACAAGCACTTCAAGAAGCCAGGGGAAATTTATGAACTGTGAAAGAAATGAATGTGGAGGAGGGCATTCTCTTTCTTCTATTAACCTACCATAAGCTTCAGAGAGCAACAAATCGCATGGATTTGGAGAGCCAGAGATCAGTGCAGACCACAGAAAAGTTGCTGACTGGTGGAACAGGTAACTGTTTAACACCAGACGGAATCCTGCTGGGAAATTAAATGCCCTACTTGACTCAAGGTTCTGGAGGGAAAAGAAGTTCAGATGCCAAAGTAGGAGTAAATTTCCCTGGAGAAAAGGAGATCTTGGAAGTAAGGAGGGCTGACCTTGAACAGGTGTAAGAAATTGCCACATCTGTGTGGTAGACAGCATACAGATGCTGGGACTCCAGCTAGATGTGAGTTCCAGTCTCAGCTTTCCTATCTACTTTTAAACTTATTTACTATATAACCTTCGGTGAAACACTTAACCTCTCTGAGCAATTTCCTCATTTATAAACCCCAAATTAGAAATCCCTTACAGGGCTGCAATGACTCTATTATAATACCTCACACATAATGGATGCTCCATACATGGTGGCTATTATTGTTGACTTAAGTCTGAATCAAATTTATAACCACAGAAGAAATGAGGGGAATTCTCTGACATTCCTTGAGTTAAACGGAGATGATATCAAGAAAGCTGTAAAAGCTCCAATATGAGCTTATCTTAACATCACATATCTAAATATCAAGAATGGCAGCTGAGCTTGAGATTGCTTTTCAGTAACATTTTCCTTCTCTCTACAAAATGTAGTATATCCTCCGCCAGGAATTTGTGGACAGCATTTTGAGAACCATTACCCTCATGCAGATATTAGGGTTTAAATTATTTTAATATCACTTTTAAAACAAAGAATAAAGTTTTGAGAAGTCTAGCAATTTTACCTGATAAGGTCCTGAACTCGACTGTTAAAAGCATCACCTTGTGAGGGTTTGTTTTTCATTTCCTGTGTTGATATTTTTGGTGTGTCTGGCCAGCTGTTTCCATCTGGTCGATTAGCAATCAGGCAGCCAAAAACCGCAGCAATGACTTTGAGAAGTCCAGTTGTCAGGCCTTCATAAACTTGTTTATTTGTATTTCTTCCCAAAATAGCATTATTTTCATCTGGAACATAAACCTAGGAGAAAAAAACCTACAGTAAATGTGTTTCAATAAACCACCAAAAATGAACAGAGATGATTTAGAACATTTCTAGAATCATAAATAATTATGAAATTCCACTGGGGATGATGCAGTGGTCGAGGGTGTTGGGTCTGAAGTCAGATGCCAGTTCAAATCCCAGCTTGGCCTTCACAAACTGGTGACCTTGGGCAGATTACTATCCCCAAGGTTCAATTTCATCATCTATAAAACAGGGATAACGATGGTATCTATAATACAGGCTCTTATCAGGATTAAATGAGCTATGAACATAAAATGCTTATTAGTACATGCACAGGCACAGAGTAAGTACTAATCTATATTAAAATTTTATACTAACAAAATACAGCAATAAACCAACAATATTGTTCCTTATTGGAACAAATTAAAAAACCCTAAATTCTTCTATTATGATCTATTTGCATTTCTTAATACAACATGGCAAAATAGTTGTTTTCCTAGTACAGAACATAGAATCCCATTTGGCTGTTTCTGTGTACAGCTTACGGGAATGTTAATGTGGTTAACAGTTGGACTTAGAGCCAGAAACTGGACTTGAGTTCAGACTCTGCAGCTATGTGATCTGAGGGGGTTGGGAAGTCCTGTGGTCCAGCCTTCAGAAACTTATTTATTAGTATTTCTTCCAAAAACAGTGAGGGTGAGGGACAGCTACTTGGGACAGTACATGCAACAGATGAGACTGAGGACACAAAGGGCATTTAAACTTGAACTGCCTCTTATTTAGGTATTCCACAAAATCCCCCTCTTTTCAGCCCCACTTACACTCATTTTCTGAGATAGCTGATAATCCAAATTCTTGAGCCTTTTGGAGTTCTGTGGCACAGATTTTCTTCCTGCTAGTTTCATTTTATCTTTTAGGTACATTGCAATCAACTGCTTTCCAGATTAAAACATTTGCTTTCCTTTCCTTTCCTTCCTGCACTCTTTCTTTAAGGGTTTATGACTTTATCTATTTACTATAAAATGACTGGGGTATCCAGACAGAAAGAATATAATTTATGTGTTTATTAGCCATATTTTAAAATTAACTCCAGTAACTTCTCTAGGAATACAATTTTCTTATTCTTTCACATGCTACAAAAGAATGAGTAATACATTTTTGGGTAATGTCAGGGCTCCTCATTCATCACAAATGTTCATTTTCCTTTATTTCAACAATCTTGTGCTGCTTTTCATCATGAAATATTTCCAATAAAACACTATGCACTTGATACTTACATTTAGCAATCTTTTGTTTATCTAGTATTTTATCCAGTTACTGCATCTTTCAAGAGAACAGTTGAAAATAAAAAAGAAATAAAAAAGATCTCCAAGATACCAAAATGAATGTTATTTATTTAATCATTTGCTCATCTAACATCTGAATACCTACCACACACTGGCTGAAGGAACAGAGTGATGCTTTGCTCACCCTTGGGATTTCTTCCACATTCCTTTCCCCATTCCCCTTCCCTTGTTTGATCTTTCTAGTACTGGGGATTGAATCCAGAGCCTCTGCACTGAGCTACACCCCAGCCCTTTTTTATTTTGAGACAGGACATCACTGAATTGCCCAGGGTGAGGTCTAACTTGCCATCCTCCTGCCTTGGCTTCTCAGAATGCTGAGATTACAGGTGGGCACCACCATGCTTCAGCCTTGTGTTTTATAAAATTGTAACAAGCTTTGGTTTTTCAATTTATAGAACAGAAGGAATAGCCATAAAAAAGTAGAGACCATTTTAGAAGTAGGCACAAGGAAAGACATAAAAATAGAAAAGGCATACGATGTAGGAATAGTTAGGCTCACTCACCTTTATTTCCTAACAAATTATTATTTATTACAAATCAGGAACACTGCCAATACTCAAAAGGACAAGAAATCCCAAGATGCCAAGAAAAGGTTAAATTATGAGCCACACTCATGGAGTGGTAAGGGAAGAATAAAAACTAATGTTTATTGGACTTTTCTGCCATGCCAGGCACATAGCATTTTCCTTTTATTATTCATCCCATGTCTTTAACAGATTAAGAAATCAAATTTTTGGGCTGAGGATTTAGCTCAGTGGTTCCGCTGCCTGCCTTGCAAGTACAAGGTCCTGAGTTTGATCTCCGGTATCCCCAGAAAAAAAGAAATCAAATTTTCTTTACCCAAATTTCACAACTAGTTAATGGAGGAGCTGGGCCTTAAACCTGGTCTGTTACGCTTTAATGCCCATGTGCCTTCCCTTACCCTTATCCTTACCTATGATCCTTTATCTGGCCCCTCTTTTACTGAGCATTCTGGAAAAATTTTGTCCCCAATAGAGGGTCATGGTCAAACACTTTCTCACTGATATCTCTTCTGTTAAAAACCATGGATTCCATAAGAGCTCTGGGCTTCGGCAAGAGAGTAAAAAAGTATGCAAGGGTTGCTGGGAAAACACTGGATGAAATACACACATCTTATCATTCAGAAACATAAAAGGGGTTTGGGGACCAAAAGTCACTTCTTCATCTGCCACAAGATAATCAGCTCAATGTAAAGCAAGTCAGATAAATTTTTACACTGTTCATTGGGAAAACGAGAGTTGGGGAGACACTATTACTTGGGATGATATGATACATTCAGCAGATGAGATTGTTCACTGGGATTTTGTGCATAATTTTATAAACACCATTTTGTCAGTGGCTCATAAAGTAAACACAAACTGAAAGACTCCTATAACAATTTACTGGCTATAACAGGAATCCCAGCTTGAAGCAGGCAGGCTTCCCTTGCTAGGCTTGCAGGAGGACCTCAGGTGGAGTGTGTCGGTCATCCCTGAACTGAACAGCTTTTGCTTTCTCATTGTGATTTCCTATTTTCGAACTGCCTCTTTGAGCCTCACATCCAATTCAGTCACTTCAATTTCTTCTTCACTTCGATTTTCCTTTCTTAGCATTGGTCCTCTGCTGAGCACAGAGCATTCTGCCTGTAACCTTTGGTGGAATCTTTATGTCTCTCACCAAGACTGTACTTTATTCAGTAATTGAAATTCTCCCTGTGTAGATTTTTTCTTTTGCTAGTTTAAAATTATTTTATATTAATAGTTTAACAGAAAACCAATGTTTCCTATAGGAAAGAATTTCAGAATTAAGGTAAGGTTTTATCTTCAGGGACATGAAAAGTCTCTTTTTAGTCTTTAAAAATGAGATTTGATAAAAAGCAATCCCATTGTGAAGGACAGTCCATTCAATGCAGTCCTACTAACCTCTGCCTAGGTGGGTATTCCTGTTCCTTGTTATGATAAAGTAACTCATGAGCAGCTAGGTGGCGTGAATACTTACCAGAGTTCTGCTATCAGCTTATAGACCAATACTTTTAACTCCTAGTATGGCTGCTGGGTCATGGGCACAATGCCAGCTGAGGAGTCTGTCCTTTAGGCAAGCCATGTCATGCCCTCCCCCATTGCACCTCTGGCTTACCTGAGTATGGATGCATTCTGTTCTGGGGTGGGTGGTCTGGTCTGGGCAGGGGAAGGTGACTTGCCTATGCTGCAGTGCTGGTAACTGTCACTTGCTGGTCTGTACCAGACCCTGCCTGAGAACAGAGCTATGTAACTTTGGGTCCCTTTGAATCTGTTACCCCAAGACGGAAATCTAAAACCATATGGTCTTTTCAAATGGTTTAAAGGTTCTTCCTTTAGTATATATGGTATTTTTTTCTTTTTTGTGGTGCTGAGGATTAAACAGAGGGCCTTGTGCATATTAAGTATGTGCTCTACTACTGAGCTATACTCTCAACTCTTCCTTTAGTATATTTCTTTGAATACATGGGTGTGGTCATTATCTTACTCCTACACTAATAACAAATTACAAGATGAGTTCATGTGCATATTCTAATTGCAAAGAAAAAATGCTTTTATTAGTAGCATAAACCAACCCATCATTCTATAACATGATTCCGTGAGACAGCAAATTAAGTTTGTAATTAGTAGTAATTCAATTTATTTTTAGTATTCTGAGGCAGTGTGTTCACAATGATCATATTATGAACAAGTTCACTAGGCCAATAAGAAATTGCTTAGAATATTTCTGTCGAGATGGTGTCAGTGGGCTGTGGATTTAGCTCAGTGTACCATGCCTAACAGGCAAGTGCAAGGTCCTGAGTTCAATCTCCAGTACAAAAAAAAAGAGCAGATTTAGCTCAATGGTACTGTGCCTGCCTCACAAGTGCAAGGACCTGAGTTTGATCCCCACGAAAAAAAAAAAAAAAAAGATGGTGTCAGAGCATAGCAAAAAAGAAGGCAAAAAGTGGGCAAGCGCTTCAAGGGCAGACACAGGTCCCTGCATTGTTGACTGTCACTTTATTTCCTAGAGACACTGGACACACAGTAGCATTTTTACCACTAATATTTTATAAAATTTCCATCTCCAATGTTATATTATGCATAAATATAAAACTGATGGAAGATACTTATATTCACTATATTCACTTATACTATTTAACTGACTTAAAATATATATGACCAATTATTTTTCAATATCTTTAAAAATTTTTCCCATTTTTAATCCCACAAATAGTATTATGACATTAAAGACATTATAATTTATCCTAATAGTACCTAACATATTTTATGCTTTTGAGTCCCTATTAATATTAGCTCAAATTCTAAAAAAAATCAGGACACTTTCCAGCAGACACATAGCAGAGTGGTCATGTTGCTGTACGTGTTGAATCATCTGTCTCTTCTGCTTACCACATTACGGCTTCTTATCTCCTGCAAACTACAAGTCCCAAACTTCATAGTGGTCATCAAGGCTCCCCTGATACATTTGTCCCTGTCTCCTCTCTAAGACAATGTAATACCCTTTGTCTGTCTGGCTCTTGCTCTCACTTACTTCCTCTGCCTGGATGTTCTTCCCTAGGTACCCTCAGGCCTCCACTTCTTCCTCTAGGTCTCTATTCAAATGCCAGCTTATCCACAAGCTTTGCCAGGCTACTTTAATAAGAGTAACATTTCTTTCCCTAGACCTAGCCTTCCTTTCTTATTTACTTAGCTTTACTTTTCTATTTTAATAGTCCTTTGATGATATACTGTACATTTATTTCCTCTCACACCTATAAGAAAATAAGATGAATGAGGGCAAGACTATATTTTGCTCATTACAATATTCTTAATTCTAGAATAACACTGGATATAGGAACTCAAGAAATATTTGTGAAATGATTTTTACTTAAAAGGTCATCAAACCAATGACTGCTCCATTGAGAAGGCCCAAATTAAAGATAAAAACAACACTAGTTGTCATGGGTGAATTTGTAAAGTAAATAAAAGGAAGGAAGGAAGGAATATTGGATGCTCACAACTTCTCCATACAACACTGTCCTCATTGCCTCTTATTCCTCCTTTAATTGTTGGCCTATGGATGAATCTTCTATTTCCCCGCTGCCCCCCAACATAGGTTATATGCCTGAAACGGTCCCTAACAGCTGTACATGCTCTGCTTTACTGTAGCTTTTCACACCACATTTTAAACACCTCTTGTCTATTGTCCTACTAGACTATGAACTACATTTGTGTCTGTAATTCTACTGCCTGGTATGTAACCAGTGCTCCTAAGTATTTGTTGAGTGAAAGGAGGAGAAGGTTCTAGAAGTGTTTATAAAGCAGCTTTGGTGTGCCGATAGCACTGCCTATAGGGGGAAGCCGGGGTCTTGTCCTAGCCCAACTGAAAGAACCAGCATGGCTTGTATGCTGCCAGTTTCTCATCTATCAGGATGAGGGTATTCAGCTCTAACTAATATTTACTGAGAGTTCACTATAAGGTGGTAAACTAGATGATTCCATTAACACTGATCTCAGTAGATGCTCACAGATGCAACCCTCTAATAAATATAGATAATTTCCATATGCAAAGAAGGAAATAAAGGCTCAAAATGGTGAAGCAAATTACACAAGAGGATGGAGTTAGTAAATGAAGGAGCAGCTTCTCAAATCAGGACATCTGCCTCCACGATTAGGGATTTGCTCCCTCACCACTGTTTCTCCTAGTATGAGATTGGACTAGTTAATCTCTGAGGCCTCTGAGAATTCTCAGATTCCATGACTCTGTAGGTCTTCTTCTATGATCATAATGTTTTTCAAGTAACATAATCTACTAGAAATAATGCAAGAACCAGGATATAATAAAAAGCAGTGAAAAGGAGAAAGTGGGTGCACTGATGCCAGTGAGAAAGTAGTTCAGCAAGAGCCAAGGTTTAAAAAGTAGCAAGAGTGCAACCACCAACATCATCCTAAAGGAACAATGATTGAGAAAGATCCTCAAGAGCTCAGAAAGTCAGATGTTTAGTGTGACTGCTTTATGGTCACTGTCTAGTTCATCCTCCAGACACCACTAGGGCTCCATAGGTCAGTCTGACCTCCTCTTGTGTGGTTGCTGTACCAGAGCACTTGGAAATGAGACTGTCCAGTTAGTCACACAGGCCTAAGTATGGTTCACTAAGAAGTCTGGCTCTTCATGCTGAAGGCAAGGGGTAAGCAATAGAGGATATGAAGCCAGAGAGCAGCAAAAACAGTTTTCATTTTAGAAAGACAACTCTTGTCACAATGCTGTAGAAGGGTTTAAAAGCAAAGGAAAGGGGTAATTGAATTATCTCAAATGAAAGATGGAGGGTTATGGAGAAAAATCTAAATACAGTATATATTGAGGGAATGGGAAAAAGGAATAATAAGGGAAGGGACAATTCAAAGATATGCCCTTGGTTTCTGGTTTTAATGGCAGTGCTGTTAACCGGATGGGGAACAAAGAAGCTGTTTCTAAGGAGTGGATGTGCTGTCTGGTTTTGGGTGAGGTGAATGTCAGGTACTAGACACAGAAATACTGACTTGGGGTCATCAGTGTATGGGCAGTAGCTGCAATCCAAACCAAAACTGACTGAGTAGAGGATGTAGTGTGGGGCAGAGGGATCAAAAACAAATCCTGGGGAATATCAATATCGCAAAATGGGGAGATTTTTCAAAATCCAAAGGCGAGATTTTCAACTTGGAAGCTACTGGTTATCTTGATGAAAGCACTGAGTGTTAACACAAGTAGAAGCTAAGCTAGTGTGAGTGGACAGTAAATGTATGGTATAGGAGTGAGGAGACTGGATGCAGACAGCATGGCTGTGACAGGAAGGGGTGGCAGCCGTGGCTAGAAGCCAGTGAGTTCTGCTTATGACATTCTTTGTATTAGCATCCATGTCTTATCTTTCTTATCTAACAGTTGGCAAGTTTTTTCTGTGGCAACTACTCAAGTTTACTGCTGTAGGGTGAAAGCAGCCATACATAAACATATACATATTCCAGTCGAACTCTATTTACAAACAGGTGGAGTTGGTCTGTGGGCCCTAGTAGGGTAAACCCTGTACAAGACTACAGGCTTCCTGAGAGCAAGCCCACCCTGGATTGTCTGGGTGCTCTATGATGTTCAGGTAAGCACATTCTTGTCTGAAAGGGACACTCAAATCTGAATAAGTGATGCTCGTTTAAAGTAAAAAAAGGAAATTAGTAGCCTTCCCATGCTGTTACTTGCAAGAACATAGTTAAGAAGGCAGCAGTGTCACCTGAAGGAATGGATACAAAAGCATGGAAAGAAGGCATGGCCCTCAGCCCCCTGGCTGCTTTCTCTCTTCAATAATGCACTATCTTACATTCTTGCCTTTTAGAAAGAGTGCTTTTTCCCTTCTAAAGCAAGAGCAATGAAGTTTACAATGAGGTATAACTTTACCAAATAACATTTTGCCAAATTTGTAAAGCATGTCTTCAAAGTAATTTTTATTGGGAAATTTATCCTTTTAAAGTATACTCTTCAATGAATTTTGATAAATGCAAACATCTCTGTATACACTTGGTATGATGGTAAGAACCATCATAATCAGGATGCAAAACAATTTTTATCACCTCTAGAAGATCCCTTGTGCCCCTTTTAAGTCATTGTTTCCTATCAGCTCTGGGATTCTGGCAATCTCTGATCTGCTGAGTCACTGCAGACACTTTACATTTTCCAGAACTTACATAACTGCAATGATACAAGTAGTAGACTTTTGAATGTAGCCTTTTTAACTGTGTATGTTTCCATAAATTCAGAATAATTCATCTATGCTGTTGAGAATATCAGTAATTCATTCCCTTTTATTACTAAGTACTATCCCATTTTACAGATATACCCCATTTTTTAAACAATTTACCTGCTGATGGACATATGTGTTCCTCAGGGATTTATAGTTATTGTGAATAAGGCCACTAAGGTCTTTTTTTTGTATAAATCTTTTATTTTTTTTCTCCTTGTGGAGCAGTGTTTCATTTTTCTTGGCTAAACAGCTAGGAGTGGGATTGCTGGGAAGTAGGGTAAGTGTATGTTTATAAGAAACTGCCAAACTTAAAGCACACTTTCTAAAACACAGGCATTTGTTAAATTGTCAAGTTTCGAGAGAAAGCAAGTTATCTTTCAAGGAACACACCTTCACACTGAGCATGATCTGTGTAAGACTTTCATTTGCCACAGTCAGAGGTGTTAATGAAACCTAATATTGCTGCTTTTCCCTCTCTAAACAGACTGCTTTCTCAGGTGAGAATGAACTGTACTAGAGCAGAGGCCAATCATAAAGAATGCTTTTAGCCAATTTCCCACATCTCATAAAACCCCCAGAGGAGTGAGAAAGGGCAGGGAAACAGGAACTTAGCTGTGTGTATGACCATGTTATTGTCTGCTGTTACTATTTTCTTTCATTTATTGGAAACTCAGAGGGCATGCCTGCCATGTCTACATACATACATGGGCTGTAAGCTTCAGGAGGGCACAAGGAGACTGTGTTCATGCAGGGGACTGGGAAGGCCTGGACAGGGCTCTTCTCTTTACCTTTCCAGGCTCTACCCATTCCCCACACCTGGCTTACTTGTATTTTCTTCTCCTCTTTATTCAATCTCCTTTCTCAATCCACCTAATTTCTGTGCCTCATTCTCTTGTGTCCTGCTCTGGTACTCCTTTTGGTTTTATCCTTCCAATTTTTCTTACCTCTGTACTTTCAGAATTCATGAACATAAGTATGACTCTTACTCTTGATGGTTCACCACCACAGGCTTATTTCTGGTTTCTCCATCAGCAGCTAACCAAGGCTGTATCCTCAGACTCATCAGGCACTGAGGGCCTAAGGTACTGCCTTGCATTGCTGCTGCTGATGGAGTTGTGCCTTTTATAGTAGTCTTTTCTATAGACTGTGAATTTTCTACCACAAAATCCTTGAGGTACTACAGATTTCCCCCATGGGTACTGGGATTGCTGTTTTCCTTAATCTCTATATTTAATTACAACAATCAAGTTGGGTTCAAATAGGCACAAAACAATTGTCAGCTCATCTGAAGGATTTTCATAACAAGAGTCAAAGGGTTGTTTTAAAAATTTCTCTGCAAGGCTTTTAAACATGTTTCAATTAGTTTACTATGAAAGCTCTGATTTCTCTTTATTAGAGCAATCATTTCTCCAGTTGTTGAGTTATTTTAAGTTGAAGGCCATATTTAATCGCAAAGAAATAAGTACTGGCATTTAAATCCTGCCTCTAGATTCAATATTGGTACCTGACAGAAACTACACAACTTTATCAACTTCTTCCAGGTTTCTAGAGTTATTTCTGTGCTTCTTAAAATACTTGTGTGTGTGTGATCTCAAACTTTAGAAAAGTTATAAGTATACCTCAAAGAACTTTATTCCTGAACCTTATAAAAGCACACTGCTCACATGATGCCCTACCATCACTCAAAAGTGTACTTCTGTGTGTTGCCAACAAATGGACATGCTTCTTTCTACACTACAATACAGCCAGGGATTAGCTCAGTGGTTCTTCTGCCTGCCTAGCAAGTGCAAGGTCCCCAGTTTGATCCTGGGTAACAACAAACAAACAAACAAGCTTCTACACTACGTCTGTCAAAACCAGGAAATGAACACTGACTTTTACCATTCTCTAAATCCAAGTCCCCATTCAAAATTCATCAAATATCCCATCAAAAACTAGCAAACTAGCAAAATTTGCAAAAATTAGCAAAAAGATACAGTTGAGAATCATGCTTGATCTCCTTGTCATGCCTCTTGCTTCTACCAGTCAAAGAAATTCGTCAGTGACTCCTTCAACTTCCATGAGACAAGTCAGTGATTAGATTCAGATCATGCATCTTTGGCAGGAATATCCTGCCAACAGGGAAACTGTTGGTCTCACTGCAGCAATCAGTCTGTGTGACAGACTATTGTGGTGTGTGTGTTACTGATGATATTTACTTTGATCACTTGGTAAGGTGATGTGTGGTAGAACTTTCCACTAGAAAGTTATTCTTTCATTTTGCATGAATTTTGTAGAGGAATTATGTAGAATTGAGGGAATTATGTAGAATATAAATATTTCATAAAAATTTATTTCACAGATAAAATGGCAAAATGATTTTGGAGGATATTTATATTATTCTTTTCTAATACATATAAATGCTTAAAGATATACTTTTTTTAGTTTTGCTTTAACTGAATCCCAAGTTTTTTTTTTTTTTTTTTTGGTACCGGAGATTGAACCCATGAATCCCAAGTATTTTTGATATACATTATTGTTATTTTTCTTTTTTACCCCAGCTTTAATGTGTATTACTTAAGGTGTACAACTTGATGTTCTGATTTCATTACTGTTAAAGGTTAAAAATATATGGATTTTATCTTTTTGTTATGGTTTTTACCTTAAACATTATATTCTGAGTAAATTTATTGTACATAATTCTATTTAAAGCTACAAACTTCTCTAAGCCCATTTAAAAAATATGCTGCAGTTTCCTTATCATACAATTCAAGTATTTTCTAATTTCTCTTGTGATTTCACAAGTATGTTGTTTTAATTTTATTCCACTATGTTCAGAGACAATACTGAGCCTGATCTCAAGCATTTTAATTGAAATGGCCCAGCATATAGTTTATCATGAGTATACTATGTACACAAGAAAAGAAAATGTATTGTTGATATAGTGATCTATAAATATCACTTAGGTCAAAGTGTTTTTTTCCAGAGGTTTATCTTATTTTTTCAGAGCTTTACCAGTTGCTGAGATATAGGTATTAAATTATCCATGTGTGAGAATGAAATTGTTTATTTCATCCTCAACTACGTAAATTTTTGTTTCATGTATTTTGCAGCTCTACTATTATTATTATTATTACACATTCACAACTATTATATCTTCTGGTTGATTTTACCTTTTATTAATATAAATTCTTTCTAATACAATGGCAAAAAACTAGTCAATTTGACATTAATGTAGATTTCCATGTGTCTTTTTCATCTATTATATAGGTTTCATATGTTTATATTATTAATGTATCTCATGTAGATAGCATAAGAAGTGGGTCTTTCCTTTTATCCATTTCAACAATTTCTGTCTTGGAACGAGGATTTTGTACATTTTATTTAATGTAATATTTAGGTCTATTTTTTCCTGTTTGCTTCCCACTTTATTCTCTAGTTCCTCCTTTCCTTCTTTTGGAATATGTGTTTATATTTTAAAATCCTATTTTGGTTTATCTGTTGACTTCTAAACTATTTTGCTAGTGGTTGCTCTATGGGATTACAATACACAATCTTAGCTTTTCACAATCTATCTTAACTCGATACATTACCATACATTTAAAAAAATTTTTAGTATATAGCCAAAGCAAGCACCATTTAAATTCCTTTTTAAGAAATGCAGAGAAAAAAATTCTATTTTTTCATTCTTCCCTAAAGATATGAATTTTGACTGGGATTCATCTTCCTTGAGCCTGAAGAACTTCCTTTAGCATTTCTAGAAGTGTAGATCTGTGGTCAATAGATCCTCTGAGGTGTAGGTACTTATTTAATATTTATACTTGAAAGTTATCTTTGCTAGATACATAATACTACCAGGCTGATGGTCCTCTACCTTTAGTTAACACTGTTTTTTTTTTGTTGTTGTTGCTGTTTT
The DNA here is from genome assembly GCF_012274545.1 of Fukomys damarensis. Lineage (NCBI taxonomy): Eukaryota > Metazoa > Chordata > Mammalia > Rodentia > Bathyergidae > Fukomys > Fukomys damarensis. The sequence goes on along the minus strand of NW_022900937.1, from coordinate 25,411,911 downwards.
TTTATTCTAAAAAAAGTGAGCCATTATTTTGAATCATTATTTGCCTGTATGCAATGTGGCTACCTTCAACAATTTTCTCTATATGGCTTTTGGTAGTTGACTATGACCTAGCTAGGAAAGACTTTCTTTTTATTTAACCTTTTAGAGTTTGCTGAGCTTCTTAATCTGCATAATTATGTTTTTTGCCAAATTTGGAAACATTTTAGTGATTATTTAAAAACAATGTGTGACTCATTATTTTTGTTTTCTATTTGCATATTCAGCAGCATACATACATATATGTATATACATATATATATACATACACACATAGGTCCACTGTCCTCTTTTACAAGTCGAATGAGCTAAACCAGATACTACAAAGACTTCCGCTCTAGTTCTGAAATTCTCTGTGCCAACAAGAGAATGTGATCAACAGGAACATATGAGAGGCAAGACAAGGTGTACCATATCACCAGGCAAATGCCACACAGTGAGAAAAGAAGGAAGCAAGGTGTGGGTGGCACCAGGAAGAGTGCCATCACCTGCAGAACTGATGGTCTCTGCTCCAATGTAATTAACTATGGAGTTCATGCTTTGGCTCCTCAATGTGAAGAAACAATATGGTGAGTGGTGAGCTCCAGGCCTGCTGCTGAAATGACAGTCATCAGGCACCTGGACGGCTCTGTATATGACCAAGTGAAAAACAATCTCCTGCTGTAAGTATGTACTTAAGGCTTCTTTTGCCTGCATTTAGGTTTTTTGTCACCTCCTGAAGAGCTTACCAACAGCCTCTTTGGTTCAACAGTATCTTATCAATTATTTAAGGTTTGTATATCATTTTTCAATTAACAGCCTCCTTGGCTCCAGAAAATACATACACACAATTATCAGCATATTCTTTAAATATTTCATAAAGAATAGGTCACTATGAATCAAAAATAAGACTGCTCATAAAATATTTAATGCCTTTTAAAACACAATTAAACATGAAGAAATTATAAATCTTTTAATTAAATGGCACTTCTGTATATTCTACCCAAATGATAACATTAAACATGTATAAAATTAAAGCCATAAAATTTTTGCTTGGATTCATTTCCCTACTTACTAAGTATAATCACGTCAATTCAGTTTATAGGACAGGACATACTGGATAGGGACTCAGGAGATGAGGGTTCACTTTAAGTCTACTTCAAGTCCACTTCATGGTTCTACCCCTTGGTAGCTACGTGACCCTTTTCAACATTTCAGTATGGTCATCAGCACATTGAACTGTTTGGATCTTGTCCAACAGTAATAAAAGCCTATCAAATATATTTTTCATTCCATAGTGCTTTCACTGGGTTTTATTAATGGTATAACACATGTAATATAAATTAGGTCTCTTAACCAATTTTAAAGTATATATTACAATACTGTTAGCAATTGTAAAACAGAGATCTAGAAAATTTTCCTGTTTTATAACTACAATGATTGAACAACACATCTTGTTTCTACCTCCTTTCACTCTGTGACTGCCATCATTCTACTTTGATTCCATGAGTTTATTTTAGAGACTTTTTATAAGTGGATTCATGCAGTATTCCTCTGTCGTGATTATCTTATTTCACCTACCACAGCATCCACATTCAGTTGTGGGATCTGATGGAGCTGCATTCTTTTTCAAGGCTCAGTGATATTCCATTGTTTGTATAGATCCCATTTTCTCTATCCATTCATCTGATGGACAATGAAGTTATCCACATCTTGGCTATGATGAATAATGCTACAGTGAGTAATGTAGTGCAGATAACTATTCAAGATCCTAACTTGAATTCTTCTGGAGAAAGGCCCAGAAGGGGGATTGCTAGATCATATGGCAGTTCTAGCTTTAATTTTTTGAGGACTCTCCATACTATTTTCCATAACAGCAGCACCATCTGCACTCCAACCAGTGGTGCAGAGGGTTTCAATCTGGTCACATCATCACCAACGATTACTTTTAGATTAAAAAAAAAAAAAACAATTGCCATCCTAATAGGTATGAAATGGTATTTTACTGTAGTTTTGATTTGCATTTCCAGGATGACTACGGATTTTGATATCTTTTCATATAATGGTTGTCTTACTTGTATATCTTCTTTAAAGAAATATCTCTTCAATTCATTATTGTTATTTTTATTGGTAGTACTGGGGAAAGAAACCAAAGCCTCTGCATCAAGCACCCAGCCTTTTTATTTTTATTTTGAGACAAGGCTTTGTTAAGTTGTCCAGACTGGGCTGGAACTTAGGATCCTCCCCTTAGCCTCCTAGGGTAAGTGATGTGCATACTATCATATCTGGATCAAGTCATTTTTAATTGGGTTTCTTAAGTACATTTTGCAACTGATTCTAGTTCCTTATGTATTTTGGATATTAACTCCTATATTAGTCTATGTAAGCTGCTACGGCAAAATACCAAAGTCCAAAACCAATGTATAATACATTCAGTGTTTGGTGTGCACCCACATTCTGGTTCAGCTCTCTCATATTTCTTTTTGAGGGAACTAATCCTACTCATGAGGGCTCCCCTATCTTCATCTAATTATCTATGAAAGACACTTCTTCCCAATTCCATCACATTGTCGATTAGTTTTTAACATATACATTGTTGGGAAACATACATTTTAAGATTGTAGCACTCTTTATTAGAGAGATGGTTTGCAAATATCTTTTTCTATTATATAGGCTGTCTTTTTACTGTTATTTTCTTGCCATGCAGAACCTTTTTAATGTAGTCCCGTTTATCTATTTTTTCTTTTATTGCTTGAACTTTGGGTGTTATATCCATGAAATCACTGCCAAGATCAATGTTATGAAGGTTCCCCATGTTTTCATTTGAAACTTTTATAGTTTCAAGCCTTACATTTAACTGCTTAATCTGTTTTGAGTTGATTTTGTGTGTGGTGTAAGATAGGGGTCCAATTTCATTCTTTTGCATGTATATATCCATTTTCCCAACATAATTTATTGAGGACTATCATTGCATTGTGCACTCTTGGCAATCTTATCAAAGATGAGTTGATCAGAACTGTACCAACCTCCCTTTCCCCATTCTCTTCTGGCTGGGTTTCTGCCGAGAAAGTAGATGACAGAATTATGTATGTGCTTTAAGTATTGTTACTTTCACCATTCTTTTGACTTTTGATAATTTTATTATGTATTTCAGTGTGTATTTCTTTGAGTTCATCTTGTTGTTGATTCTCTGAGCTCCTTATATCTGGGTACCCATTTACCTTGCCCAGACGTGGAAAGATTTTGGCTGACTTCTTTAAGTGAACTTCTGCCTTCTCACTTCTCTTTCTGGAACTTCTACATTGCATGTATTGGTGTGCTGGATGGTATCCTGTAAGTCCTACTGACTTTCATAATTCTTTTAAATTTTTTCTTTTTGTTCCTCTGATTGGAGAATTTCAAATGACTTGTCTCTGAATTTGCTGATTCTTTCCTCTGATTAATCAAGTCTGTTGTTTAACCCCTGTACCGCAGTTATTATGTTCTTCAGTTCTAAAATCTGTTTGGTTCTTTTAGGTATTTTCTCTTTGTTGATACTCTCATTTTTTAATGCAATGTTTTCTTGAGCTTATAAAGCACCTTTATGATAGTTGTTTTGTATTCTTGGTCATGTAATCAATATGCCTCCATTTTTTTTTTTTTTTGGTACCAGGGATTGAACTCGGGTCCTTGTGCTTGCAAGGCAGGTGGTGGAACCGCTAAGCTAAATCCCCGGCCCATTTTTTTGTTTGTTTGTTTTTTTCCAGTTTCCTTGTTTGTTTGTGTTATCTCATGATTTTTTATGGGACTCTCTACATTGGAAAAAAACAGTCACCTCTCCCAGTCTTTATGAGTTAGCTTCCTACAGGGAGAGATCCTCACCAGTCATCTTGGTTAGAGATTCTGGGGGCTTCTAAAACTTTTTTAGGGAATGTAACTTATCTGGGTCATGTGTGTAGGGAGAGCTTGCTGCTTTCTTCTTTAGAGGTCATAATCTCTTACTTCCTCTGATGTCTGCTGGCAGTAATGTGCATTCTCTGGTTCTACAGGAGCAAACTATCCTGCTCTCTTTTGCTCTAAGTAGCATCCAAAGTAGACTGGTGTTCTCTGAGTACCCAAGACAGGTAAGAAAAACAGTAATTCCATAGTACCCCTCTAAGAAACTGGATCACTGAGCACACACTCCATTCTATTTTGTTTCTGAGAGAGAAGCTCAGAGTTGAGTGCCTTCTCCATATCATGCCAAACTGCACTGGCCTTGTTAATGAAGACCCTCTGGTGCTATAGGAAGCTGTTTCTGCTGTTGTTTGTATTGAGTAGCCACCTGGCATCTAAACTATGCTGGTTTTGTCAGAGTTCAGAGTCAGGCAGACAGCACTTTAAAAAGCTGAAACACTGGCCTCATCTTCCATTTTTCTCTTCCTACCTTACCCCCTGTCCCACCCTGCTCCCATCTCTCAAGGCTGTAGGCTGGAGCACCAATTGGGAAGATGAAAGCATAGGCTACCTTACTATTCTGCCATCTTACTCTTTTCACTGGTCTTTTATTGCTTTCCAATGTGCATGTCTGGTCTCCTTAAGGAGACTTCTGGAGGCTACAGGTCTCCTGTTTTATGCACTGGAATGACACAGGTCCAGAGAAGATGCTTAATAATTGAGGAAGGAATCTACTTTAATATATTTTAATATGCTTTGTGGAAAGTAATACATTGATGTTAATCTCCATTTCTCCAGGAAGCCCGTCTAAATGAACTGGTTTTGAAGGGCTTCAATTTTCAAGGAAATTTCCTAAGAACTTATCTTTAAAATCCTGCTTTACATTTATACTGCAAAAAAAACACAT
>NW_022900937.1:25379720-25406915 GCF_012274545.1 Fukomys damarensis | reverse complement strand
TATCTTTAAACCTGCTTTACATTTATACTGCAAAAAAAACACATATGATTTTATTTATGTTGATCTATATTTTGTGAAAATAATAAACCCAGAATTGTCAAAAGTTCTATTCATATTCCAGTTATAATCAAATCCAGTTTCTTTCTCAAACCTGATTCAGCATCCAAGGTGGAATCTGTTTGTTCATTCATCCATCCACCCATTCATTCATTCATTCATTCATCAAGTGTTAAACAAGCACCCATTGTGTACTAGGCACTCTACTAGGTTGCCTGGGCTGCTTGGCTCTGATGACATTATTACAGAACTGTCCACAGCGTGTCTATGATATTTATGTGTGTACTTTCTCTACTTTTCAACTGTGGGTTTCTAGAGTAAAGAAACACTGTTACAGTCACTCCTGTAACCATGGCATTTGAACAAAAAATTAAAATAAAATAAACTCCAGGCAGCTAGATTGTAAGAAAAATGTCTTCCAAGCTTCTAGGTTTACCAAGAAACAGAAAGGCTTAAGTACCTGATAATCACTTCTGCCAGATCCCATTTTATTAGCTTCTTTTATGTTTTTCCTCTATTCCTTCTGAAAAATGTGTTGGCAACTATTTTTTACCCCTTATTTAAGGCAAACTAACAAGTCAGTGGTCCGTATTTCAGTAAAATGTACATTAAATCCAGTTAGTAAGAAAAATGAAAATGTACTCAAGTGATTTCCAAAAACATAAAATGACTATCACCAGCCATACAAAGCCAGGACACATATCCTCCTGTACCACTGACCGTAACAGCAACATCAGAATTAACAGCTACAGAATACAGAGCCAAATGGGAACTGAAAAAACCAGGAAGTGCCACATATTAAGGAGGGAGAAAATGTGTTTGGCAAACAAATGTCCCTATATCCCAGTTCCAAAATGAACAAAATGCACAGAGCAGAATAAACATAGAATGTGGTGAAATCCTTGATTGAGAGATTAAAAGCTTTTTCTTAGTATCAAGAAATCTTGAGGTGAAAAGCAAGGGAATATATTATTCAAAGGAAACTAGGGGTTTCAAGGAAGTAGAAAATAATCAAGGTACACACATGCTCCTGGCACATGGCTGGTACTTAATAAATGATAGCTTTTATAAGGAGTTAAGAAGTAGCTTAGATGTCCTTCCTCTGTGACAACCCAGACAGAGCCACCAAAAATCCTCTTCTGTGTGCCCACTGCATCTGTGCAGACTATCATTACACTGTGGAATGCATGTGTTATGGACTTGAAGTTTGTGTTCCCCAAATCTGAATGCTGACATTTAACCGCCAATGTGATGCTATGTGGACACAGGGCTTTGAGGTAACTCGGTCATGAGGTGGACCTCATGAATGGGATTAGTGCCCTTTTAAGAAGAAAGCAATAGTGAGCTCATTCTGCTGTGCCATGTGAAGATGCAGGAGGAAGGCAGAGGTCTGAAGTCTTTAGGACAGGCCACAGGAGCCTGACTATATATAGGGATCTTAACCTTGGGCTTCCAGCTTTTAGGACAGTGAAAAATAAATTCCTGTTGAATATAAACTAGCCAGGCTATAGTATTTTGTTATAGCAGCCCAAGCTGAGAAAACATCATCTGTGTCTGTTCCTACTCCTGTATGGGGATTTCCTGGAAGTATGGGATTAGATACTGTGCTTCTCTGAAACTGGAGATAGCAGGCACATAATCGTTACTAAGTAAGAGAATAAATGAATGGTCTCATGATTTCTCTCATGAGAATAGTATTTTCTGAGACTAAAAAAAGAAAATACTTTTTCTATAAGCCATCACTCTCATTCCTTCACATTTTAAATGTTATTTATTTTAAAGTTACCTGCTCTATTCAAAGTAATGTCTCTTCTCCCATTACCAAGAAAGAGTAAGTTTCAGAGTAAGCTGATGCAGTGCAGAACAGCAGGAGGGCATGGAGCTAGTTTGTTTTGCATTCTTGATTTGAAATGATTTTAAAACAACAAATATGTTATAATAGTAGAAAGTTCCCTTCGTCCCGTGTCCCCGTGGGTAACATCTTACAAAGCCACAGTATAATAATGAAAGGAGACAATTAATATTAGGCTGTTAACTATTTTATAGACCTCAGTTGAATTTCCCAGTTTTCTTTCTAATGTCATTTTCTGGTCCAGGATCCTATATTACATTTATGTGCTCTTATTCTCCTCCATACAGTGACAGCTTTTCACTTTTTTCCTGGTCTCTTATGATTCTAAATTTTAAAAAATATCAAAATATCAACTATTATATAGACCGTCCCTCAGTTTGACTACTAGCTTTGTCACTCACATCTATGTTGCCTTGGGAAAGTCAACCTTTCAGGGACTCCAACTTACCTTATCTGTGAAGTAGGATAACAATGACTTTGCAAAGCTGTTTTGACAGGTAAATGAGGCAATGTAAATAAAAATATCTGAGACATGAACCAAAGAGCAAATGTTAACTCTTTACTCCTTGTGCCATCTTTCAATGATTTCTGAAGCATTTTGTGCTAACATGTCTTATCCATATTCTAATGACTTCTTTTTTTTGGTGCAGGGGATCAAACTCGGGTCTTTGTGCTTGCGAGAAAGGCAGTGGCACCACTTAGCTAAATCTCAGGTCCTCTAATGACTTCTGTGAATAAAATCAGATATAATCGAGCCTATAACTTGCCTTCATCTCTGCTGTGTGACAGCTCTGAGCTGCATCTCTGTTCCTTTGTACTGCTGTGCCCTTTCTCTGTCACTGCCTGCCTTTAAGGGCTTCGTAGTCATAGTTTTGACTTTTCAGGAGATCAGAAGCAACGATAAGTTACCTGCTGTCCTCATCAACCTATGGCTTGTGGGGAATGCAAACATAAATAACCACAATTCAAAGTAATCACTTCTGCAAAAGATGTAATGGCTAGAGTCACACAAGAACTATTCTTAACCTGGACTTGGAGAATGTCAGGCTGGGGAAGATTTCATGAAGAAACCATGCCTCAGTTAAGGTCTCCAAATATATAGGAAGTGATGGGAGTAAGAAAGGAAGCAAAAGGTGTAGTAGAGTTCAAGGAAGAGCTATTACAATTGTGTGCTGAGTAAAAGTAAATCAGTTCTGAAAAATAAATCTCCTATGTTGTAAACTTGTAACTTTACAAGGATGTTGTGCCAATACCTCAGGGGCTCAGAAACTTCCCCAGGAAACTTCTGGCCTCAGTGCTCTGTTCTGGAGACTGCAGTTGACAGACTTAAACCTTTGGATATTACACTGAGCTTAAGCTTACCTCTTTCAACATCTGTGAACTGAAGTAAAATTTCAGGAGACAAACGCCTGCTTGTTTCCATTTCAAAAGTATAATTGGTTTGTCTTTTACTGATAGAGGAGTTTCTTAATTAAAATAATCTAAATACCTATAAAAAATCCTTTTTAAACTGACTCTTTAACTAAGCTGGTGCAAGGTTGTGAGGCCTTCCCAGCTTTCCTCTTTCTATGGCACTCATTCCTGTGGCTTAGGAGGTTTGGCACTAAGTCCACCTGCTCCCAGTGCCAAGTCTACCATATTAACTTGTGTTCTCAGCAAGTGTTACATGTCTGTTATCCACTGAACACCAGAGCCTAGGCAAATCCAATACAAACTCTTCAAATACTTTAGAGGTTTCTCTCTCTACTAGTCCTTATTTTACCCTTCTAAGCTTTTCTTCTTTTAATCTTTTCATTTTCTCTATAAGGAATATTACTCAAACCCTAACTGCTTCTAAGTTAAAGCAGTCATGTTACATACCGTCAACTGGTATGTCAGAAGGTCCATTAAGAAGGTAATCTTGTTACTAAACAGAACATCAGTGCAGTTTTCTGAACACTTGCTGCAGGTGAGGTAGTAAACGCTGATTGCATTGCAGAGGGACCTAATAGGAGGGGGAAAAAAAAACACCATTGTAAAACTAGAGCAGTTCCTCTCCAAACAATTTAAAATATACAAAATAAATGGTACAAAAGGAACAGGCCTGGGATAGAAATTACTCTAAAAAACTAAACCAAATACTAGGAGGGTCAAGGCTGGTCACCTAGATACAAATGCTTATTTCTACATCCAAAGCCCAGTGTTCATTAGTACTTAAGACCTGTTATTAATTTTTGTTGGCTGCAGCTAGAGATAATGAAAATTTATTTATCAGTCTATCTGATAATTTCTTCATAATCAAAGAGTAAATATCAAACCAGGAACTTTGGTCCTTTCAAAACCAGAAAAAAAGACTACCAACATTCTCGTTGCCAGGTCTGCTGGTGCAAGATGAGTTTAAGGAAGAAGAGAGTCCAATGAGAACAACTGGAGGATGGTTCTACAAGGCAAGATCCCCAGAATCCTGGGCATGGATGCCATCACTCTGCTTGTGGCAGTATGGACATGAGGTCAGAGTCCTGGGTAGAGGAAGACATTATTGGAAAGGGTACAAACCGGTCATGGGCCCAAATAGTTTAAAGTCAAACTGAATGAAGAAATGTTTTTCTCTAGGTGATTAAAATATAGGCCACTATAAATAAACTTTGAAAGCAATGAGATGAACAGGCAAAGGTGTTCTGAAACTGTTCATGAAGCCTGCACTGCCTTCAGTGTTTATTTTGACCTGTCTGTCTACAACTTCTAAGTCCTATGAAAAAATGTTTAGATCTAGTTCCTTATAGCCAATCTTCCAGGACAGAAGTTCTCATAGCATGATTTACAGGCCAGCAGCATCAGTATTACCTGGAAACTTGTAAGAACTGTAGACTGTCAGAGCTCTACCCCAGCCTAGTGAGCAGAAATTTTGGGACTGGAGTCAAGAAATTTGTGTCTTACTAAGTTCCTCAGCTAATTCTGAGAATGGCCTATAGATACTTAAAATCATATGCTTACCCAAGTTTCTGGTGACAGTAGGTGGGAATGGGGCAAGTTTCTAACATGTGACTGTTTCAAAATGTATCTGGATGATTCCAATGTGTAAGCAGAGCTAAGAATCCCAGGTCTGAAAACCAACATGTAACTGTTCATTCATTCAACTGTGCTTTGTGGATACAGCAGAGGAGTCCTGTGTCCTCATAGGTATGTAGCCTCTGTTATTCTTTTTTTTTTTTTTTTGGTACCGGGGATTGAACTCAGGTCCTTGTGCTTGCAAGGCAGGCCACCGAACTGCTGAGCTAAATCCCCGGCCCTGTTATTCTTTTAATCATGTTTGATATAGTTGTACCTTGCTTCATATAACTGAAAACTGGTTACTGTAGAGTATACTGTACAAGGTACATTTAGGTTAGAATCCCCGTTCTACCATTCAAGAGTTTAGCAAGTTTTTAATTTAACATCTTAGCATTCATTTTCTAATGTGTAGAACTGTAGTTATCATACTTAACACTCATGACACATCATAGTCCTACATGTCCAACAAAAAGAACCTTTAACATTGTTAGAGAAAAGCAAAAACAAAAACAAAAAAGACACATATAAAGTTAAATCCACTGGGAATACAGCAGCTATATTAACACAAACTCTAAAGGCCAGGAGAGCTTGGAGTGAAGTGTTTCAAGCCCTAAAGGTAAACATCTTCTAGTCTAGACTAATATTATCTTGTAAAACTATCTTCCAAATTAATGGAGGAATAAGGACATTCCATGACAAAGAATACTTCAAGGGATATATGAACATTGAGCCAGGGCTCAAAAAAAAAAAAAACCCAAAACAAACAAACAAACAAACAAACACAAACAAAAAACCTCAAGAATATCCTAAGCAGAGACAATGAAGCAAACAGAGCCAAAAAATCAGAAGGAATTAATACATTAGGCAAGGCAAGTAGTTAAACAAGAAAATAAAAATAAAGGAGTCAACAACAGAAAATGAACACGATGACAGGAATAAATTAATAGCTTTCAGTAACAACGTACAACTAAATGGTCTCAACTCCCCAATTAAAAGACACAGAGTAGCAGACTGGATCAACAAACAGAATCCAATAATCTTATATTATACTACATTAAAAAATAATCTTATATTAATCTTTTTTCTTTCTTTTTTTTTTGGTACTGGGAATTGAACTTGGGTCCTTGCACTTGCAAAGCAGGCCACTGAACCACTGAGCTAAATACCCGGCCCTTATATTAATCTTATATTAAAGATATTCTTCTAATCCAAAAGGAAATTCAAAGGCTACAAATCAAAGGATGGAAAACAGTGTTTCATGTACCAGGACCCCAAAAGTAAGCAGGGATAGAAATTTTATTTCAGACAAAGTAAACTTCAAGCTAAAACTGATCAGAAGAAACAAAGATCACTACATATTAGTTCAGGAACAATTTAACAGATGGAGTTAACAATTGTAAATATACATGCACCGAAATCATGGTACCTAACTTCATAAAACAAATGCTATAAACATAAAAGATCAAATAAACACCAATAAAATCACGGTGGGTGACTCCATTTTCACAAAAAGACACATCAACTAAACAAAAAATCAACAAAGAAATATTAGAGCTGAACTGCGCCTTTGAATAAATGGACTTAATTAGATACCTATAGAGTGTTTTACCCTAGTACAACAGAATATACATTCTTAGTAGGACACAGAACATTCTCTAAAGTGGACCACATACTAGCTCATAAAACTTGCTTAAATAAATACAAAGGAAATGAAATTACCCCATGTATGCTATCAGGTCATTTTGCACTACATCAATCATAAAAGAAACTACAGAAATTATATAAATACTTAGGCATTAAATAACACACTCCTGGGCTGGGGTTTAGCTCAGTGGTTCCACTGCCCAGTATGCATGCACAAGGACCCAAGTTTGACCCCTGGTACCAAAACAAAACAAAAACAAAAACCCCAAAAATACACTCTTGAGCACTCAATGGGTCACAGAAGAAATCAAGAAAGAAATTAATCAATTCGTAGAATCAAATGACAATGCCAGTACAACATACCAGAACCTATGAGACATAATAATGAAAGCAGTCCTAAGACAGAACTTCATTGAAGTCAATTCTCAAATTAGAATGAGCTCAAACAGCACTTCAAAGTACTCAACAAGAACAGTCCAAACCCGTATAAGGAGGGAAATCATAAAGATTAGAGCAAAAATTAATAAATTGAGGCTAAAATATCCCCAATGATACAAAGTTAACTGAAGAGTTTGTTTTTCAAAGAATAAACAAAGTAGACAAAGTTTTTTCCAAACTTCCCAAAAGAAGGACAGAAAAGATTCACATCAATGCAATTAAAAATGGAAAAGGCAGAATTACTATGAACTCTGCCAAAACCCAAAAGGTCATTCATAACTATTATGAAAAATTATATTCTAACAAATTGGAGAATCTTGAAGAAATGGGCAGATTCCTAGACATATTAACTACCAAAACTGACCCAAGATGACATAAGAATTCTGAACAGTCCAATAACAAGCAATAAAATTGAGTCAGTATTAAAAACCTACCACTAAGAAAAGCCCCACACCTGATGGATTTACCATCAAAATCTACAAGAACTTCAGGGAAGATCTAAACCTAATACTCCTCAAACTCTTTAATGAAATTGAAAGGGAAAGAGTACTTCCAAACTCATTCCTGAAAGCCAGTATTACTCCTATGTCAAAACCAGACAAAGACCCAACTAAAAAAGAAATCCACAGGCCAATCTCTTAATAAACAGATAAGATATTGGCAAATAGAATGCAACAAATTATTGGCTGGAGATTTAGCTCAACCACATCATACCTGCCTTGCAAGTGCAAGGTTCTGAGTTTGATCCCCAGTACCCCCCCAAAAAAAGCAACAAATTATCAAAAAGACCTTGTAGGTTGCATCTCAGTGATGCAAAGATGATTCAACATACACAAATCAATAAAGTAGTACACCACACAAATATCAGCAAGGAGAAAAATCACATGATAATCACAATAATACAAAAAAAAAAAACCTTTGGCAAAATCCACATCCATTCATGATAAAACCCTGAAGAAAATAGGGACAGAATAACTTTACCTCAATGTGATAAAAGCCATTTTTGATAAATCAGTGGCTAACATTTTCTTAAGTGGGGAGAAACAGAAAACTTTCCCTCTAAAATAGGAATAACACAAGGATGTCCACTATCAACACTCTTGTTCAACAGAGTACTTAAAACATTAGCCTGTGCAATCAGGCAAAAGAAAGAAATATAAGGAATATGCATTGGAAAGAAAGAAATCAGATTATCATTACTTGCAAATGACCTAGTCCTTTATGTAGAAGACTCAAAAAAATCCACCAAAATAATTCTAAAACTAACGACCAAATTCAGCCATGTAGCAGGATACAAAATCAACACATAAACCTCAGTAGTGTTTTGTGCACCAAAAATGAACTCAATGAGAAAGAAATTAGGAAAACAATATCCTTCTCAATTAGCAACCCACTCTTCCTGAGGTCTAAGCAGAAAAGTCTTGTCCCACACTTTAATACATTTGGGGTTTATTGGTTGTAGGCTCTGAGTAGGAAATCTTTCACAAGTATAAGTCAGCAGCATTTCATTTATTTAATAATTTGCCTAAAGTTTCATGATTGTTTTTATTTTTAATTTAAAAAAGTAGTTGTGATTATAAAAACAATTGTAATAAGTTGGGTTATTATATTTAGAGCAATGTGTAGAACATTATAGCTCTATAATCAAATCCTATTTTACCTTAGTTTTGATCTATATTTTTATGGCCTTGATTTATAATTTGTATTCTACCGCTTTATTCAATAGAATTTCAACAACTTGTCTCATGTCTCCAGTTAGCTATTGTGAAACATAAACAAACATGCACATAAAATGCAAACATCACACAACATGGAGTGTGTACTCTTGAATGCCTCTGGGCTCCACATTAAGAAAAGTCCTTTATTGCTAAGTTTCCCAAGAAACTTCCACAAAGAAAGTATATTCTGATGAAGAAAAAAGGGAGGGAGAATCCAAACTCTCAGGGCCAGGAAAAACTTGTCCACTCAGTAACCTTGTTTGAAAGACAACTCTATTTGAAGAGAACGTGTCTTAGCACACATCTTTGAACCTAGCCTGGGTGGTCTGTCCAGGCAGATTTTCCTGTAATTTTAAACTCAAATGACTAAAAGCACTTTTAAACATCAAACAGAAATCTCCAGAATTTGAAAGTATCTTTTGAGAAGACATTAAAATCCTACTGTCCATTTTGTCAAAAATGCACTGTGGGTGGGGGTGGGAAGGGCTTGAGATACAGGCTTTCTCTGCAGATAATCATGAATATGTGAATGCATTTCTGTGTCAGTAAGCATTTTCACTGAAAAAGCATCAAAAAACCAAGTCTTTCCATGATGAATGCAGGAAGGTATTTATATACAGAAAAGGATAGTTACAGAGTACAAGTATAGTGCACCCCTAAGACATTAAGAAACAGTTAAGTGAGAAGCTCCAGGGGGTTGTAGCCTAGGGCAGCCAGAAAGTACATAGTTATATCTTTATGCACTTTGGGATGGTTAAGGATTCTCAGAAAACGGTTCACCAAAATCCACTATTTTATACCAGTGTCAAAATAGTAGCCATCTTAAAACAACTGTCACAGGCAATTTCACAAAATGTTCATGGTATGAGTTAACACCTTTGAGTTCCTGCGTGCAAAATTAAGCGCCAACCAAGTAAGGGCAACAAGTACTAGAATCACACAAATATACTTGCAAAGAGAAGCTGGGATTTTCATCAATTACTGCTCTAGCCCTCATGTAAGGAAAGGATTGGAACCATACTTTAACGCAGAAAATTATTAGCAATGATGTAGAATTAGTTTGAAGATGTTATACAGGGTTGAGCAGAACATTCAGACCTGGAGTTGCAAATTTCTTAGAAAAGGGAGATAAATGTCAAAATCAGAGCCTCCACACACAATTCATATTAGCCAAATCTGAGAAGCACATTATATGTCCATCAATACATGAATGAATTAAAAAATATGGTATTTATACACACTAGAGTACTACTATGCCATAAAGAAAGATAAACGGGTCATTTGTACAAAAACTGATGCATCTTGAGACAATGTTAAGTGAAATAAATTGATGCACAAGCTTAAATATCACATGGTTTCTTTTATATGAGAAACCCAAAGTATAAATAAAGTGCAAAATAAAAGACAATAGGATGTATGGATACAGACCTTTCTCAAAGGGGAAGAGGATCAAGAGAAGGAGAGAGGAAGGTGGAAAGGAAGGGACAGGATGAAAAAAAATCAAGATGTTTCAGGTACATGTACCAAAAACACACAAGGAATGTAAATATTATATACTGCAAATATGTGCAAAAAAGGGAAGGGGATCAAGAGATGTGTGGAGGGGAGAGGGGAAAAGGGGGCAAAAAAGGATTAAGATAATTTATGTATATGTAACAACTTTCCACAAGGACTGTTACCCCAATTCTAACCCCATCAGGTTTAAACAGTGATAGTTTTATTTTAAATGTCATTTAAAACTTACAGATTGCCAAAGGTCACCTACAAAAACTACAGCAAGTTATCATATCTAATGGAGAGAAACTTGATAATTTCCCTTAAGGCTGGGAACAAGGCATGTTTGCCTTCTCTCACTAGTTCCATTCAGTATCATATTAGAAATTCTGTCTAATACAATAAGATAAGGAAATAAACATTTACTGCAACACAGAATTGAGAAAGAGGAAATAAAAATGTTTTTGTTTGAAGATGGTATGACTGTCTATGTAGAAAATTCCAAAGAACTGAAAATATAAATAAATAAATAAAACCCCCTGAAGCTAATAAGCAATAATATAGTAAGGCTGTAAAAACACAATCTTGACAAAAATCAACTGCTTTTCTGTATGTACTAATTGGGAGTTTAAATTTTTAAAAATGATACAATTTACATCAGCATGCACACATAACTTTATGCATATATATTTAACAAAATCCATAAAAGAACTATATGAGGAAAATTACAAAACTCTAATAAAAAAGATCTATAAACAATGGAAAGCCATGTTTATTCAGGGATAGGAAGACTCAATAGTGTTGAGGTGTTAGTTCTTCCTGACTTGATCTGTACATTCAGTATAATCTCAATCTAAATCTAAGCAGATGATTGTGGATATTGATAATCTGAATTCAAAGTTTACATGGAAAGGCAGAAGACCCAGGAAGCGCCCACCCAATACTGAAGAAGAACAAAGTTGGAGGTCTGACACGATTGGACTACTTCAAGCTTCATTATAAAGCTACAGTAAAAAAGACATTGTGGGGCTGGTGACAAAATAGACAAGCAGATGAATGGAACAGAATAGAGAGCAGAATTCAACCTAAACAAATATGGTCAACTGGTTGCTAGCAAAGGAGTACCACAGTTAGGATGCTGACTGTCGGGAAGGGTGAGACCTGTAAGGAGACAAACTTGTGGGAGGTCCTTAGGTCACTGAGGCACACCCTGAAAGAGGACTATGGGGCCTAAGCTTCGTCCTCTACTCCTTTGCTTCTCAGCTTACAAAGCAAGTGATTTGCTCTGCCATGCTCTCCCATCATGATACACTGCCCTCTGCTAGAGCACCAGTGCAAAGGGGCCAGCTGCTCTTGTACTGGAACCTCCAAAACCATGACTCAAAATAAGCCTTTTCTCTCTATAAAATTAACTGTCTTAGGTATTCATTTGTAGTAAAAAACTGACTAATGTAAGCTGAAAGGTGATCCAAAGGAAAAAGGACAATCATTTGAACAAATGGTGCTACCCAAAAGCAGACATGTAGACCAATGAAACAGAACAGAAGACGCAGAAACAACATCATGTACCTAGAGCCATCTTATTGTTGACAAATGAGCCAAAAACATATGTTAAAGAAAAGACAGCTTCTTACAAATGTTGCCTGGAAAACTGGATATCCACTTATGAGAAGACTGAAGCTAGATCACCATCTCTCATCATGTACTGAAATAAAAACGGATTAAAGACCTAGATATGACAACAAACTCTGAAGCTGCTGGGATATAATATGGAAGAAACATGTGAAGCCACAAGTATAGGTAAAGACTTCCTGAATAAAACTTCAGTAGCATAGGAAATAATGTCAAGAATCAGAGAATAGGATTTATCAAATTAAAAAGCTTCTGCAGAAGAGTGAAAAGACCACCTATGGAATGGAAGAAAATTTTTGGTAGCTACTCTTCTGACAGTTGACTAATATCTAGGATATATAAGGAACTAATAATTCCATTTGACCCACTATACTTCTCCTGGATATATTTCTGAAAGAATTAAAGGCTTCATATTATAGTAATACATGCATAACCATGTTTATAGCAGCACAATTTATTTTATGCTATGTTTGGAAACAGTCTAGATATCTGTCTACAGATGAACAGACAAAGAAAATGTGGTATCTAAATACAGTGGAATATTATACAGCCAAAAACAATTAAATCATCTGTGTGCAGAAAAAATGGATGGAACTTGAGATCATCATGCTAAGTTAAATAAGCCAGTCCCAGCAAATTAAATCTCATGTACGTAACCTAAAAAAAATAAATACATACATACATACATGCATACATACATAAAGGAGAGATGATAGGAAAGTAGAAGGTAGACTCTTAGAAATGGAAAAGGGGACGGCCCGGGATTTGGCTCAGTGGTTCCGCTGCCTGCTTTGCAAGCACAAGGACCCAAGTTCGATCCCTGGTACAAAAAAAAAAAAAAAAAAAAAAAGAAAAGAAATGGAAAAGGGGGAGAGGAGAGAGAAAGCAGAGGGAGGTAAAGGAATGAAAATGATCAAGATATGTTATAGGCATGTACAGATTCCCAGAAAAGAACATCATTATTCTGTACTACAAATATACACTGATTTTAAAAAAGGAAGTAAAGTATAAAATGCCATTTTTGCATACAAATAAATGTTTGTATATAAAAAACAAGAACAAGAACAAAATGGTGCTGGCACAGCTGGACATTTACATGCAAAAAATACCAATCTAGACACTTCTCTATACTATTCATAAACTCAAAATGTTTCCCAAACATACATGTACAATGCAGCTATAAGACTTCAAGGAGATAACAAGATAGAAAATCTAGGTGGCTCTGGGGTTACCAATGAGTTTTTGGATAGAACATCAACAGCACAATCCATGAAAGATAAAAATTTAGAAAGTGGAATTCATTAAAATTAACTCTATTCTGCAAAACAAGCTGTTAAGTGAATGGAAAGATAAGACACACACTAGAAGAAAACATGTACAGTACATCTCTGATCTGACAAAGGACTTGTATACAAAATATACAAAGAACTCTTACAACAATAAGAAAAAGAAACCCCTGTAAAAGTGGACAAAAGATCTAACAAACACATCACTGAAAAAGATATACAGGTGACAAATAGATATATGAAAAAATGCTCAATGTACTATGTCCCTAGAGATTACAAGTCGAAACATGACACCATTATACACTTATTAGAATGGCTAAACTTCAAATCACAAGACATTAGCAAATATTGTTAAAGATGTGAAACAACAAGAACTAATTTTCATTGCTATTGGGAATACAATATAAAACTCACCTTGGAAGAAAGTTTGGCAGTTTCTAATAAAGCTAAGTGTTGGCATATCATATGATCCAGGATCATACTTCTATGTACTTACTCAAATGCACCAAAAGCTTGCATATACACAAAAACCTGCACATGAATGCTCATAGCAGCTTCATTCATAATTGTCAAAACTTGGAAGCGACTCTTTCCATTGAAGAGTGGATAAACTGTGCACATTCATACAACAGGACGTTATTCAGCAATAAAAAGAAATAAGTTATCAAGCCATGGAGGGGCATGAAAGAAACTTAAATGCAAATTGCCAAATGAAAAAGCCAAAGGACTATAATATTATAAAATTCCAGCTCCAGGATATTTTTTGAAAGACAAAACTATATAGAAAGTAAAAAGATCAGTGGTTGCCAGAGATTTGGGGAAGGAATGGGAGAATAAGAGGAACATGAGAAATTTTTCTGATATGAAGAGTGAAACTATTCTGTACGATACTATGACATTTTATATTTGTATTTGAGATTTGTCCAAGTTACTGTATCCATCGGTGCTCTGTTCCTTTAAGTTTTTTTGTAGTTTATTTTACTATAGCAAAAACAGCACACAAAAACTTAATGTGTACTATTTAATATTGTTAATTTAGGGACAATGTTGTACATCGGATCTCTAGAATTTTTCCACCTTGCATTACGGCAGCTTTATATCCACTGATAGTAACTCCCCATTTTCTCCCACTCCCCTGGGCGGAGTTTGTTTTAGATGCTTCATTCAAGTAGAATCATGCAGTATCTGTCCTTCTGTGACTGGTTTGTTATACTTAGCATAATATCTTCAAGGTTCATCTAATCACAAATGCAGACTTTCCTTTCTAAGGCTAAGTAATGTTCTATTTATGTAGAGACCACATTTTATTCATCTTCATCTACCCATGAACATCAATGTTGTTTCCATTTGTCACTGTTGTAAATAGTGATGTAATGGATATGAAAGTGATTCACTTCACTTCTTTTGATTCTATATCCAGAAGTATGATTACTGGCCTATAGCTTTTAACAGAAAAAAGCCTCATTAAGGTTATGACATTATTTATTGTGGCAATGGAGAACATTTTCCAATGGAGTTTCATTTTGATACCATTTATTGAGGCTGTTGTACCAAATATATTTTAAAAGTAGAGTGGTGATTAGAATAAAATATATGAAATAGAAGTACTGGAAAGTAGCATCTGATATAAAAAAAGAAGCCCTATATGTAGTCATCTGTAGTCTTACATATATAAATATTTTATTGATAAAATTGGAAGATATTATACTAGCACAATTGCATAAACAAGTCTCAGTAATAAAATGTTTTCATAGCAAGAAACTAGGGTATAAAGAATGATGTAAAATATTTAAAGAGAAACAAGATTATTCAATTTTGACATTTTCTGACCACAGAGAAGTCCAACTTGTAATACAATTTGGGAAGTTTTTATTGCAATGATGAATGTAGCATTTGGATCAGAGTATGAGTGGATGGAAGGGGAAAATTTCTCCAAATGGTACTGTGGAGGCTACAATCAATTTATATCATCTTCTGTTTCCCTGTTCTGTGCTTGCTGAAGCTAGAACATTTAGACTGGGTAGCAGGAGAAGCAGACATCCTTGAGCAGCACATTGGTTCACACAGTGTTCTTTAAGGAATGCTTACTAACCCTGATGACCAATTCCAACTGTGAGGATGTAAATTGCATGTATCTTACCCTTGAATTTAGATCATAAATTAATAAAACAATCACAGATGATTATTATACTGAATATCACATCATAAAATGTAACATCAAATTTAAAATCAAACCATTTTCCTAACTTGATGTCTCAAAGCAAAAAGAAATCTTTAATTAGATGTAATCTTTCAGGGGTTTTTGTTTAATTGGTAAATTTGGCACAAATAGAATAGGTGATTTAACTATCCCTTAGAGATATGTTTTAATTTTAGATGGGATGTCATATATATTTTAAACGCCAACGTAATTAGACTGTCTACATTTCTTCTAATTAACCCGACTGAGGAAGTGTTATGTTTCAAAGATTATAACAACATATTTAAAAATGCAGGTGACATCAAATTAACAAATTAATTTAAAACTCTGTGGCAAAAGTATTATTTTTATTGCTAATATAAAGTTGTTAATACAAGACAATTATGATTAACAAGTCTTTAGATGTGCTCTTAAGTAGGCTCTGGCTATGTAACTTAAAATTCACAATTAAACATGTTGGATCTGGATAAGACCCCAGGTGGTCTGTAGTGTTAAACAGCAGATTAAAGTTGACACAACTAATTTCTTTAATCTTATTAGTGGTACAGCAGCTGTCAACTGTAACCATCTCTGTAAAGCCTTTTGAGACATAAACAAAATGCCTCAATATATCAAATGAAGAAGAGTACTTATCAATCACTGTAGCTAATCAGCTTGCAAAACAATTCTTTTAACTTTTATTATCTGCTGGGGAAAGTTATTCACTTTTAGTAAACCTCAATCTAAAACTAGATATTTATAAGTATATTAAAATAGTCCTGCCTAGAAATAGGCGACAGTGGATGGTATCCTAGATTTCACCTGTACTAGCAATTACTATTCTATTAACATTTACTAACACTCTCATGTAGGAGACACACAGATGTTCCAACTCTACACCACCCACATTTATAACTTATGGGAAATAAATCCTGTGATAAATGTATGTCATATTTGCCAGCTGATCTGAGTTCTAGAAAAGGGTGTTTAGTTACACAGAAATGCTGTGTTTCTTTTTCAGATTTCACTACCAAATCTTCTCTGAATATTTTGTCTCACACTTACAAATAGCTACAAATGGTTGTTGGTTCAGCTTTTTCAGTTTCTGTTAAGAGTCATTCCTCACCAGCAAGGTGAAAGAAATGACTAATCCACAAACCATTTCCTGTACCCACACCAATAAATCACCACGATACCCAAACTTCAAACGCAAAATCAACCAATCAAGCAATGCTTCCTCCACTAAAAGGTAAAAGCTAAACAAGAAGAAAAAAAAAATCTTCAGCATCTCAGGGGAATAACAGTATTTTTTTTTAAGAGACAGCAAGTTTAAGATATGTCATTTTCTTACAGAATTTTCAAACTGAAGTTAGTAGAGAAAAGAAAAGATCAGCCAGTCCCAGGTTGTTGGATGAGCTTTTAAAGTTTAATTCCTTTGTCCATGGAAAATGATAATACAGGAAAACTCTGGGAGGCTGAGGCAGGAAGATTTCAGATTCTAGCCCAGGATGGGCAACTCAGTGACTCAGAGAGACCCTGCCTCAAAATAAATAAAAAAGGATTGGGATATCTGTGTGTAGCAGTGTATGCCCGTAATCCCATCACTCGGGAGACTGAGGCATGAGCTCATGGCCAACCTGAATGACATAGAGAGACCATGTCTCAAAAAACAGATATAAACAAAACAAAAAGGGTTGGGGATTTAACTCAGTGCAAAGGCCCTAGTTTCAGTACCCAGTAAAACACACACACACACACACACACACACACACACACACACACACACGAGAATTTGTACAGTGACCTTGTTTTCATTCTTACTTTTAGTCATGAACATTCACTCATGCTTCCTTGATAGGAAAAGATTTAGAAAAGCGAGTATTTATAAACATTATCCAAAGTTATAAGAATTTTAATATTGTATTTAAAAGTATTCAGCTTTTTGGTTAGAAGGGACAGAAATTCACTCAAAATGTTTGAAGTAAAAAGAGCCATTATTGCAAGGCTATTGGGAGCATTCATATGAATCCAGGAGAAAGTGAACCACCAGCCCTCAGGAAGACAGGAACAATGCCACCTCTGTGGACTGGGCCTGCTTTCACTTCCCCTCGTCTCTTTTTTTTCCTTTTTCTTTTTCTTTTCTTTGCCCCAAGTGGCCTCCATTAAATCTTGCTAAACTTGGAATGCACATAGACCTATAATGGCCATCATAGAAGTGACTACACATGCTTTTTCAGATTCAAATACATGTACTCAAGAAAAAAATGACTTAAAGTTTGTGATTTTCTTACTGCAAATTTCTCAAGGGGAGACTTGAGTGGGCCAGTTTACACTTTTGGACTGGATTGTAAATCTGATACTGCTGGCTGGCCTATAGGTTGGTTGCTCTTGAGCTGACTGTCCTCCCGAGTTTAACTGGTTATAGCCATTGAAGTAAGAACCACATGGCCTAAAATGTAGCTGCTTAAGCATGAGTGCAATGCCTAGAACAAGTAGTATTCACAATGCTCCCCAAAAACAAAAACAAAAAAAGCAAAAGAAAGGGTGCTGTAGTGATTACGGCAAGCCAAGAGAGGAGGTGAAAGGGTAACAGGGAAGAGGGCTCATAGTGACAACTGGGAGAGTCTGGATTATGCTGTAAAGTGCAGACAAAGCAAAGATTTGACAGTAGATGAGCCCCAAAGAGAATAGACCCATGAGTTAAGAGACTGGCATCACAAGCACACAAGGTCAGGCATCTCAGGGAACGAAGTTTTTAGACTTAGGATATGCAGCAAAACATTCTATTAAGAGCTTTTGTGTGCCAGTAGGGTGTTCCATAAGGATGACAGGCAGGCCACTACTAGTGATATTCAGAGTTTAATATATTTCAATTTTCACGACTGTAAGTTCCCTAAGGACAGGCTTTATTCCAGTCATGTTCCCATGCCCACAAAGGCATACAACTGATGCCAAGCAGGAAATCCTTGGTTTCTGTGAGCATTAGGGCTGGAGCCCTAGATTATTTACATGCTTTTGGAACACAATGGCATTATCTCTTTTCCACTATAAGATGAAATGTGTCTACTTCTTCACAGGCCCAAGAGAAGGTCATACAAGACTTTGGGGACAAAATCAACAGTCACAGGAGAATTATTCTGATATTCTTTCTGCCATTTGGAAAGAACAAACATTCTTTCAAAAGGAATAGCATGGTTCTCTCACGTTGAAGTCACACCCCAGAGAGCAGTCTTCCCAAATCTCACCCAGCAGCAGCCAGCATGTGTAGCTGCTTGGGACTGTGGGGGGCGGGTAAAGAGAATAATATGTGTAGAATACCTGGCACAGTGCTGGGCACTGAGGACACTCGCACGAATGTCAGATTCTGTCTCATCAACTCAAAGACCACACACTACTAGGACGTGATGCGGTCACTGTAATGGATATATTTTTTTGCTGCTTCTTTTCACATACTAGAGGAAGAACTTATGCACATATTCAAACAACAGTAGATATCATATGACTTACAAATGAGGCATTTACTGTGTCTCCTGATTCCAAGTAATTATGATCTAGCTAGGGAGCCTACAGTACCACAAATGGAGAAACTGGCAAGACAACGGACACCACTGTGCTAAACAGAGATCTTCTCTAACCTATCTGATGCTTTTTCAATGATTAGATGAAGATACATATGTTCTATGGAACTTTAGGACTGGCACAAAATTAAAGAAAAATAAACTAAATTAGGGACCAACTCACAATCAAAAGATCTTAACTGAGTGGGCTAAAATTTACTAGAATACAGTTTAGATTTAGAACAAAAAAGTCCAGATAAAATTAATAAGTTATAGCTTCTCCGAAGCCAAAGTGATCAAAATAGGGATTAAAAGCTCAGTGAGAGGCAGTGTAATAAGGAGTCAAAACAATAACTACAATAAAATTGATAATAACTAAGTGCTATCTTTATGAAGCAACTTAGTGAAGACATGCACTTTAAATCCTCATCACAGTCCTACAAGGTAAGTATTCGTCTTGTTATTTAATTGAGGCTCTGTTATAATAAATAATTTTGACCATGGTCATGTAGCTAAGACATGAAAATCAGAAGTTTAAGCAGGATCTGATTTATTTTTCTATTATATGATGCTTTTGTTTGCTTCATACAGACAAGTCTACTATGAGAAGAAACACGGTAAGTGCCCTGAGAGAACAAACGTATGGAGATACGGAGTTAACTCCTGAGTTTTTGTGCTATCCAGGAGTGTCAGGAACTACAAATACCAAGTAGGAAAAGGTGACATGAGGAAGGCTAAGCCCAAGGACCATTTCTACTGAGCTCTTACTGCTACTGGAAGGACATGGGTAGGTGTGGTGCCAGGGAATGCTGACTTTCACACTACTTCCCACTGGTACTACAGTGTGTGAACATGTTACAAAGCACAACACAGCTCTCATCCAGAGCAAATCCACTCTCTTATTTATATCACATGGGGACATTATCTAAGCCCCAAGAAAATGGCAAGCCACCTTTTACTTTTAAATATTAAAAGCTATGATAAGTAACTGTTATTTGTCTAAGCAGAAAAAAGAGTTAACTTGTGTCATCTATTCATTTGTACTCATTTACTGTAATCAAATTTGGAGGCAGAATAACATGAGTCTTTCCAAAAGAAGATACACTGTGAAGTAAAAATTCCTTTGTTCTAGGATGAGCTTTCTTGGCCTGGCAAACAATTTTGCTGGAGCATATTAAGAAGGTTGGCTTTAGATACTGCATCCTAAGTCTTTCAAAGACAACAGGAAAAGATTAAGAAGCGTATGGGCTTTCTCTGCTTCTGGTAAAAGCAAAACAATCCATGAAGGATTTGGAAAGATTTTAAAAATTTAAGTTTTCAGAAGCAGTACAATTCCTAATTTCATGTTTTAAAAAACGCTAGGAGCATATGTTTATTCAAAGGAAGTAGTCTTGCAGGAATCACAAAACAAAGCAGCAACTCTAACTCCTGAGGCACTGTGTGACGTGCCAACAGAGTCAGGCAGAGTGGTGAGAAGGACAGGGAGCTGGTTTATCCATTCACACAGTGCTCAGAGCTGCATCCGGCTTGCGTCATGAGACTTACAATGTCAACACTAAGGCATTGGCTTATTCTTCTTAAAGCCTCTGCTGTTTATTACTGAGGAAAATGAAATGATTTGGTGTAGTCTAACCAGTTTTCTTGGTGAGAGCCTGAAATGCCTCAAGAGGCAAGAAGGAGCGTGATATAAGCTGGCCAAGGTTCATGGGGCTGGAGGGCGAGCTTTCAGTAGGTTGAGAGCAATGGGAGAACCCAGGAACTATGGGTAGCCCAAGGACACAAAAGGGTTTTATGCAAAGACAGTTGGGAGGAAAATGAAAGAGTTTTAAATTAATCTTCTGACTCATGGCCACCAGCATGCTCTGATTCTACTCCTACATCTCCAGTAGTTCTAGAATTCCTCGTGCCTTTTTCTGCTGAATCTGAAGCTTTCTGCCTGCAGATACTATGGCTTGAAGGATACCTATCCCTTCCTTCATTCATATCAACTTTGTCAAAGGAGCAAAGGAACTCAAATTAACATTGTTGTTAAAGGGTGCTTGGAAATACAGATGTTCCTCATTTAATGACCTGTCTGTTTAACAACTCTTCAGACTCATGACTTGTCTTTTTTTTTGTACAATTCTGTACATCTTATTGATAGAGCCTTAATGACTTTTTTGTTATAGTACAACCTGTTTATAGCACTGGTTTTTGCTGATTGTACTGCACATGATACTGTAGTTTTATGTTCTCTTATACATTACACTAGTACATGTAAGAGTTATGCAAATAAAAGCAAAGTCATCAAGTTGGAATTTCCTTTGACATTTTTTTGTTCTGAATATTGTACTGTACATACTATGTACAATTTCTCATTTAGTGACTTTAGTTAATGGCCTAGTCACAGGAACAGAACTTGGTCATCAAACCAGGAATGTCTGTATCTCTTGTTAAATAGACTACACTGTCTTGAGTCATGCAAGAATACTACTTAAAAACTCTTATCTAACATTTCCAAAACACTACAAAGAACTGTCACATGATTATTCCACTGATCTCCTTAACATCATTGTGAAGTGTGTACGATAATCCTCATTTTTCCAAATGAGAAAAGAGAATGAAAGGAAAGCATTTGCCCAAATTCTTCTTGCTAATAACAAACTAAGGTCAAATTGATACCCAGGTTTGTAAGACTCCAAATTAAGTGCTATTTCTATTTCACCATAATGTCTCTGAGGAAAAAAAGATAAATGCTTGGATTTTTTTCTCTGTTGTATCTTGTGGACAAATGCACATTCCCTTTATTGTGCTAAATAGTAAAAAGGTTTCTCAGTGGTATAAATTAACTTTTATCAAAACTTCTCATTTCCATTCTCAACATAGTAGTCTCCATAAAGTGCCCAGAAATCGTACATGTTCTACCTTGGAAAACAGTTACTTCTGAAATAACACTCTCTGCTATTATATCCCAGGAGACAGGGTCTGAAAGGTGACCCAAGAAGACAAAAAAGCAGAGATACGATCTAACTGCATAGGATCCTTATGACAAAGAGCGTTTTACAGTTAGTGACCAAAGTGCAATTCAGTTACCGGCAATTTGGCTGGGACTCCAGACTATGGCAGTCTTCGCCTCAAAATGCTCTTCCTGTGTGGGGCCTTTGCTAATGTGTTCAACTTCTTATAAGTCAACAGCCAACGTTTTTCTTTACTACTATTCATTTCTCTTCAATTTCTGGAAGCAGAACTACCCAGGTGTTCATCGATTTTTCTTGATTTAAAATTAGCACAGGTCAGACACAGGAGATTTCCTAATAAGGCATTTTAGGATCAATTTTCTCCCTAATGTGAAGTGCAAACTTTTGTTATTCAACCTGAATATGCCTAGTTTTCTTGTGGTCCCCATACGGAAGCTATATAGGGCAGGAATGACTCACAAATGAAACGTGAAAGACAGATTAAACAAACTATACTTACTTAGGAGGAATTCGTGAAACTGTGTTCACGTTGGTAGCTGGAACTACTACTTGCAAGATGTGTTCAAGGGCTGTTAATCCACCAGCAACTTGAAATGCAATCTGATCTGCCACATTCTAGACAGAAATGTAAACAGAAGTTAGCCAAATTTCCCAGGCAAAAAAATTATAACCAAATGAAATATTTAGTTTTACTATGAAACATTCAGTTGGTTTAGTTACCCTACAAATACCTGCTGAATGCTTACTTAGTGCAAGGAAATGCAGGTTAGCTGAGATGAATACAAAAGACATGTCACTGTCCTTTACTCAGCTTAAAATTCAGCGAACAGGGCCAATGTTCAGTAATGTGACTTTAAGTTCTTCAGGAGAATAATGGGGGAACCAATTATACTTTGGAGAAAAGGTCAGGAAAGCCTTCTCTGGGTAAGTTAAGATTTTTAACAGAGGAAAAACAAAAAAAAAGCAGAGGGAAAAGTCATTTTATACATAAATTTTTACCAAAAAAACCCACATAATATTAATTTCCACCTTACAAAATAAACTGAATTCCAGAAACATTCTACTAGAAAGATTTTATCTAGTTATATATGACAATCTAACCACTACATTTTTTCTTTGCATTTCAGCTATTTTTGGGAGAATATTAAATATTTTAGAAGTCAGTCTTTTATTATTTCTATATAATTTCTAAATTGTGTACAATTCGATGGGAAGGAACTATATAGGCAGAATAACTACATCATGTATAATGCAGAGTTTTACAGTTCACAGAGATTGGGCATTGCTTTGAAACACTAAGGGCTTTATTTTAAGTTTTTTGTTTTTTGTTTTGTTTTTTAGGTGGATAGAGAGGGATGGACATAATGTGAGGTCCTATCAAACATATGTGCCTGATTCTCTAATATTATGAGCTCATAACCTGTCAATCAATGGCCCCAGCGCATGTGTGGCATCTGTAGCATAACCAGGTGTGTGTCATCTAACTGCTCCTCTTCTGAGCACAGTAATAAATGCACATAACTAGACGCTTTTTAAAAATCAATAACTTCATTATTAATGGGAAAATGTCTATTTGCAATACAACTAACAACCAGAAAATTACAAGACCTAGGTGGCTTTGTAATTTATTTAAAAAATGTAATGCTGTTACTATTCTTTTTTCTTATGTTAGAATATCAGTATGCTTAGAAAATAATAGCCTTGTATTATCATATAATATGCACAGAGAAAACTGCACTGTACGTAATCCTACAGCTGAGTGAGTTATATAGCCAACTGAACACTGGAACAACTCCAAAATTAAAAAATAAAGCTCTGTGACTTGCCATAGCTGCCTAGCAGCAATCCCATTCATTATTTCTCCCTCTTCTCTGAATGTAAGCTCATCTTGACTTTTAAAACCATGAATTAATTCTGCTTTTTTCATATCTATATGAATCATACTTTATATATCACATCTACCTTTACTTGCTCATTTCTTATAAATTCATCTATGTTGCTGCCTATTACCACTTCACTCACTTTTCTTGCTGTGTAGTATTCCTTTTGCACAACTGAAACAACCACTGTTTGAACTCTAGTTTGGTTGGTTTTTGGGGGGGGTACCGGGGACCAAACTCAGGTCCTTGAGCATACGAGGCAGGTGGCAGAACCACTCAGCCAAATCCCCAGCCCTGAACTCTAGTTTGAGGTATTATGGAATTTCACGTAGACACTGTCACACAGTACATTTGAATATCTTCTGGATTCAATTTGGTAGTAAACAGTTATTGCTGGCAGTTACCAGTGCCAGGCACTAGGTACCATGGAAGCAACTGAAGTCTAGGCAAAATGACAGGGATTCTGCATCAAAACGAGGTACTAAATACCTAACACATCTTTCATCTCATCAAATAGGAATAAGAGATAAAATATGTAAGAATATTAAAAATGTGTAACTATAAAACATCTCTTTGAAACATGAATGGAGAAGCCACAGTAATGCACAGGGCAAGGACCCAACTTCTAGCAAACTCCAAAGCACATTTGCCCTTTAGACGCTTCCTTCTTCCCAGCTTCCACACTGCTCTGGCTCTATGGTCCTGTGCAGGAGCCAGGTTTTCCATCCTAGTTGCTTTAACCCTTGGTTCCTGCCTCCACCCATGCTGGCTGCTTCCACATCAGCTCATCAGCTTGGGTTCTCAGTCTCTTACTCAAGGTATCACAGCAACCTCCTAATTAGCTTCTCAAGTTCCAGGCTCACCCCAACTTGTTTACTCTACTGCAGTTTCCCAAACTCTCTAAAATAAAAACTAGTGTTTAGTTTTAAAAGTTTTTTATTTCATTATACAGCAATGCTTTTGTGAAATATAATGCAAAAGAAATACTGGACAAATGAGGGAAAGAAAGATGCATTATATAGCAGCTCAGATTTTAAAATATTTGATACAAGGCAGAAAGTTATTCTGTCAATGTGCTAGAATCTACACTTGATTCATGTGTTTATCTCGTCCTGTCCAGGAACCCTTTCTTGACACTGGCCAAGGGACTCTATTTATGTAGCCTTGCTTGCAGATACAATGAGGAAACAATCTCAAGAGTAAATGCGATCCTCACTCTTTCTGCTCACCACATTCAACTCTTCCTTTCTGTCCATATGATGAGGCTCAAGTACCCTTGAATAATCCTTCAGAATTTATTCCTCTCCAACAGGCTTCTTCCCTGCAAAGATCACATTCCTCCTATGACTATGTTCTTCATGGCCACTGTATTCTTGTCCACACTGTCCTGTTATGATTCTCCAGCTTTTCCTTTCTGTTTCCCCACTGCACTCTGAGCTTGTGGAAGGCAGACTATGGCAAGGGTCTGTGTGGAGTATAAATGCCCATTCAATAGTTGCTGAGTGACATCTTAAGAAGAGAAATGAACAAAGATACTTTCACATGATTTTAACTGTGGGGACACAGTCAATAATGCATCAGGTATGATCCCAGAATAAAATCCTCCATTCTTTGCCTGATGAAACTGAGAGCTTCATGATCAAAGAATGGTATTGTTTTTCAAGGACAACTTCCTCCTAACAAAATGAAGGAAGGAGTGCAACTCTCCTCTCCTACTTCACTGCAGTATGAAGTCTTTACATATTGGCATCTCTGAACTGGTAACCAAGGTGTATCCCTCCAGCCGAGCAAACATGACCACTGACCAATGTGTCCACAGGGAGCAGTTGCACCCTACTATTCCCACAGACATTGTCACAATGGGAGCACACTGGGTTCACACTGTAGAAGTGGAAGGGAGAAAACTGAGTAAAAGCAGATCATTTTAGTGTATATATCTATGCCTTAAAAACGCCCCAACTTAAAGCCTTTTATGCAGTGCCAACAGAATGGATATGACCTCTTGAAAGACTTACGACATAGGCTTTAACAGACATTGAACAGGACAAAAGTTACCCAATTTCAGGAAGATAAAGGACATTTAAAGCCAGTTTTTTACTAATGCACTATTAAAGCTTTAATCTATAATTTGCAGCTTTTCAAGGAAATACAGCAAAGTGCAAAACCACCTGTGAAATAAAAAAAAAAAAAAACGAAACAAACCACAATCTCTCCCCTTTCCCCCACTGAGTGAAGGAGGTTCTGGCTATATGTCCTTCTGAACTGGAGATGCAACAAGATACCTCTGGACTCTTCCACAGAGCACAGCTTGGTGTCCTCCCACCTTCTCCTCTGTGTCTCTGGCAACCCTATCCATCCTACCAGCTCTGTTTCTCCTCATGGCCCAGCTTCTCTTGTCCAAAAACTCCTTAAGAGCACCATGACTCATCTGGGCCCTGGTCCTGGCACAGAACAATGCCTGATGTGAGAGACATATCAAAAGAAGGGAAAATGAAATTATTTCTCTGAGTGCAAAACGTTCCTGTGAGATATGACAGATTAACACAATATAAAGGCCTGTAAGCATAATGAAGAACAATACCTGCTGCATCCTGTTCCTCAACACAGGACAGATGAACAACTCTGCTGCCTCTCTCTAAACTGAATGTAGATGAAACAGTCCTGTAATGTTTGAGGAGATTCTTCACCTCACAGAGTCAGAAAGGGGAAATCAAGTTGGTTCCACAATGAGCTACTTAATGTTAAAAGCAAGACAGAAACATTACAAAGCAACTTCTCAAGCATGTGCTATTGGATACTTTATATGAAAAAAAAAAATAAAAGAAATTCCTTGTGCAGAACAACCAAGCTGACTTAAGGATGTGGAAAGCCTCCAGTCATGTATTGTTTCCTAGTCATTTTCTTGTGCCTGTCACTTGGTACCTATCGGACATTGCTCTCCCTCCATTTCTGGACATCTGATGCCACAGTGGGACTCAATGCTCCCCAAACATCCTGCTTACACTCTTCCTCTCTTCTCAATATCCAGAAAAATAAATACACTAAAAATGCTTAACCATACCAGGGATAATCAAAATACTGTATATGGCAAATGTTTACATTTTAAAAAATGTATTATAGTAAAAGATATACTGCCATTAACCTGCCTCACAACACTCCTCTTTGCTTTAAATACACTTATCCTATTGTTCTTGTCACTTTCTGAAGCAGTTCTGGAAGTCCTCTTTATCATGAGGTGTGATCAAAACTATGTTGAGAGACCCAGGAAGGCCCCAAAGACCCCGGAGGGGGTTTCTTCAGCTGCCTGCCTGCCTGCCTGCAATGGCAAATGTACATTTTAAAAAATGTATTATAGTAAAAGATATACTGCCATTAACCTGCCTCACAACACTCCTCTTTGCTTTAAATACACTTATCCTATTGTTCTTGTCACTTTCTGAAGCAGTTCTGGAAGTCCTCTTTTTCTCGAGA
>NW_022900937.1:25353853-25374499 GCF_012274545.1 Fukomys damarensis | reverse complement strand
TTTTTCTATAAAATGGAATATTACTCAGCCATAAAGAGCGAGAGAATAGATTCATTCATAGGAAAATGGATACATATTGAAGATATACTCCTAAGTGAAATAAATAAGTCACACATGTGTAAATACCAAATAGTTTCCCTGGTGTGAATATTCTGCAACAATGCATAAGATTCTAATAAGATTACTGACATTTAGAAATTTGAAGAAAGGAGCTAAAGGTGTAGGGAAGGTGTGATGCGTAGGGGAAGAACAAAAAGGGAAAAGAGAAAAATGTGAGAGAATGAAAAGATGAAAATAAAGTGTTTGTAGATGGGGAGGGGAGGAGGGGGTGAAGGGAGGGCAGAGGTAAGGGGAAAAAATGAGAATCAAGACTTGCCATGTAGAGGTACATTATCCCAACAATGAATGTAACTGTACTGTATACCTAAAATGTACCAATAAACTCAATAAAATTAAAAAAAAAAACTATGTTGAATATTGCTGCCAAGAGCTGTCCAACAAAAAGGCAGGCTCATAAAAACAAGATGCTGTCTTCATCCACCTTATTCAAAGATCTAGCACCGTGTAACTTCTGGCTGTTCCTCCAAGTCAAAATGACTATGAAAGAGAAATGTTTGAATTAATTCAGGACATTGGAGCAGCCACAACAGCTCAACTAAACACATTCTTGAAAGAGACTCCAGAACTGCTCAGAAAATGGCAGGAATGATGAGAGTGTGTTCAAAAAGCAAGAGGGAGCATTCAAGGTAGACTAACGGCAACATGTCTTTTTCTTAATGGATCTTAAAAGTTTAAATATTCACTGTATGTTTCAATCATACCTTGTAATTATTTTCTGTATTTCAATTGCCAGCTTCTTAACTTATAATGTTCAAATGCTACTCTCACCCTTTAAGACCCAGATCAAATGGTGCTTCTTTCAGTGAGCCTTTCCTGAATCCCTCAATGAAAGCCAAAGCTGTGTATATTTTATTAAACATTATGGAAAGATAGATGAATCTATCTGCCTGTCTGTTTATATCTTTGGTACTGGGAACTGAACCCATCATTGAGCTAAACTGCCAGGCACGTGCATGCATTCATTCATTCATTCATCAGAGACAAGGTCTCACTAAGTTGCTAAATTACCCAAGCTGGGCTTCAATTCACAATTCTCCTGCCTCAGCTTCCTAGAATGCTGGGGTTAGAGATGTGTACCTTTACACTTGGCTCAATACTTAACTTCTTTTTTTTTTTTTGTGCCCTTATCCTTTTCTACTTTCCCATAGTTACTTGTGTCCCTGTATCAGACCATAAAGCCTTAGCATTTCTATCTCTGCATTCCCAATCAGGACTGGGCACAAGATGCACACATTGTAGGTGACATGTGAAATCTGTTCAATGACTGAAAACATCTTGTTCTAGAAAAGTAAACTAAATGTACACTTCCTTTCCTTTTTCCCCAAACACTTTGCATTCAAACAAGTAAAACTAGAAAATGCTTACAGGAGCTTTATAATTCTCATCTGAGAAAGAATATCTCTGAAGATGAAGTGGACACCTTAATGGCTCTGCCTTCCTCTGCTCTCCCCCACTGTGCGACTGACAACTCAGACTGACAACTCACTAATAGGATTAGCAGCTCCATTCTAAATAACCCAGTTTAGCTAAAGGCCAGGGAAAAAAGACAGCCTCAATCTGAATTACATGGCCCTGGGAATCCATCCAATTATTAACCAGAGTAACTGTTATTACTGCTCCCAATCAAAGGAGAGGCAGCTGCTAATCTTTGGTGGTCTGCAAAGGCTGGTGGCCTTTGTACTTGACTTCTCTGTAGACAGTAATTATGTTCTTTGTGATCAAGAAAGAGGGCCTTCCTAGCCTTTTAGATGGAGGTGGCAGATGGGGAAAACTGTCTGCATGTTCATTAGCAGGATAGGCTAGATTTCTTCTGAGCATCTGTGACAACTTAAGACCTGTTTACAGATAACACAAGAAGGTCTTAGCAAGTCCATAAATTTAGAACTCAGTCACCTAATTTATAAAGATGGGATCCTGAAGTGAATTTTTTTATGGCTGTTCTCTCCTCCATGGAAAGACTTTCCTGACACTTAGAAGACTTTCACTATGTTCCTCTTTTAATGTTAGTTTAAAGGAAGCAAACATTAACAAGCTGACATTTCTCCTGTTTTTCCTGCATAAGCTTTCTAAGCCAGATATGTTGGCTTCTACCTATTCCAGTAACTTACAGAAACAGCTATGCTCAGTTTTTCAGCTGTAGGCACCAACACTGAAGGTTTAGACTTGGAGGGCAAGAATATCATAAGAGTGAAATTATAAACTTGTGGGAATGTGGCACCAAAGGAAAAGTGAGATTACAAATTACAGGCTGAAGGCTTAGGTAATATGGTAAGTGGGGCTGAGTAAGGCTGGAAAAGCTTTCTCAAGATCAGAGGAACAATTCCTTTGTGATGTTAATTAGAATTTAGACCCTTTGGAAGGGTCTCCCAAAGGGCACTGAACCTTACCATTTCTGACTCATTTGGACTAAGGCAAGTGGGAGCAGGTAAGAAAGGGTCGCATAGCAACTAAAGGGGAGAAGCAGGACACAAGACTTGAGGGCTTTCTCTAAGATAGGGAACCAAAGACACTATTCATCACTACAATTCAATAAAACTCATAAAAAAGTTTTCCTTTTTAAGTCTTCCTTACCTCAGGTCTCCACAGCTGCCAAATAGCAGGCACTGGGCTAGGCCAGTACTTAAGAGTGTAATGAGAAAAGACTTAAAAATGCAGGAGGATCACAAATTAGAGCCAGCGTGGGCAACATAACAATTGAGACTCAAGTCTCCAGATAAAAATAAAAAGGACCAAGGACATAGCTTAGTGCCAAGGCACAGGGTTCATCCCCTAGTATCACAGATGCCATAAGGAAGGATGTACCAAGAGGTGCACGCACAGGAAGAAATGATTCCTTTGACTAGTTCTTTAGGACACAGTAAGTGTCAATATGTACAGTTTTTTGAACTATCATACTGTTATGCTAAAAGACAAATAGTTGCTATATACAAGGTTCCTTGTAGAGCTCTTTTATAGTACCACTTTTCTCAACTTTTAAAACTTTAGGTTTAAAGTAGAATCTGAGGAGTTTTATCTTAACAGTTTCCTTCTTTATTGTCCCTGCATCTGAAGGATCCTGAGTATTTTAAAGTTTGGAGGCATAACATGTTTGGAACCATAAGACCATGAAGAGTTTGTTTGCCTCAGGCAAGTGGGTGGTATAGTTAAGCTCTAGTAACGTGGGCGAACTCTTCTGGCCTTAGAAGCTCTCAGAGACTCAGGGACCCTTTTTGAAGATGACAATGGAGGGAGAAGGGGATTCCTACAGTATCCGGATTTCTCACCACCACAACACTTGAGCTTTTTTGCTGATCTATTTATTTAATTATAAAGTGGATCATACTGATTATTTACTTAAGTGCAAGCTAGAATGAGTGGCTAACAGCTGGGATTATGTTTATATGGCTTTAGCAGAAAGTAGTCGTTCAATAAATATTTACTGAATGAAAGAATTAGACCATAGTCTAATTTCTGGCTCTCTGACATCCAAAATTCTCTTAAGAAAAGAGAAAGTCAATAAACACACTATGAGAAAGGTAAGGCTTAGAAACATCCATGTGCTTGAGAAAGCCACGGAAAGGGTCCAGGTCTAGTCCTTATCTGTGGACAGGGAAGGAAGATCCTGTCCTAGCCCTACCTGAAGGGGACAAGCCCATAAAGGAGAGGCCAGAAGCAAGAAGGCCAATGACTGGGCCTTTGTTTATATTACATCTGATTATATTCTGCTATTCACATCTTGGCTTCTTATATGCTTAAAACATAAGAGTGACAACAAAGTTAAAGTGAGAACTCAATTTTACTCAAAGTACCATCCTGGAGAACTACTGAAAGCAATATCTTGAGGGCTTACTATGTGACAGGCCCTGGGCTGTTCTCTAACACCATCATGATAATCCTGTCAGGGAGAAATCAACATTCCTCTTATACAGCTAAGAAAACTAATCTTAAAGAAGTCAGTTACTTGGCCACATTTACACAGTGAGAGGTGACAGACCTGGGGACTGAGTCTAGGTTTATCAGATTTTGGAATGTGCCATTACATCAAGAGTGTGTGGGGAAAGCTAGTGTATGGCTGTAGGTATGTGTCTTTTAGCACACTTATCACTAAATAGTCCAAGTTTGTAAATCCGTGGTCTGAATATTTTAGACTATTTTAAATTTATTTTGAAATAATTTTAGTTTATTATAAGGATTATAAGGATAGCAGAGTTTGTATATGCCTTAATCCAGCTTTTCTTATGTTAACATCTTACCTAGAGAAATACATTGGTACTATACTTTTAACTACATACTACAGCCTTTATTTGGGTTTTCCCAATTTTTCCACTGGTACTTTTTTCTAGGATCAGAGCTAAAATACCACATTTGCATCCTGCTCAATCCTATTTTGAAGAAAAAGTAGCCTTAAAGGAGGGATCCTGAGCTCTTCTCTATTAGCATTCTCCAACAGCTTTAAAAAAATTCTTGAAATAATCCAGACTCAGAAAATGTAAAGGAATGTAAGTTTGATTATCACAAGTAAATAAAAAAGGAAATGAAAGAGCTAACAAGATTCTAAGGGACTGAAATATGAGCAGTTCTTCTAACTGGCAGTTCAGCTCTTGAGACTATCAGGAAACAGGAAGAAATATGCACATAGCAGGAGGAGGCAACCTTGAGGGGGCCCAGAATGTGGGGCCAAAGTCAGAAGATATCCCAGATGGCCCACAGTGGGCTCCATGCTGCTCCATCCCCAACTAGAGCTCCGCTCCTTTCTCAGTCAAGAAGTCTAAAAATCCTTTGCCTTCTGATGCCAGTGGACTGGAGCACATCACTGTAGTCTCTGCTCCCAATGTCAGCACAGACACTGCTTACTGCAAAGTTTTTAGAGGAAGCCTTTTCTGCTGTTCCCATGATAAGATATTTATTGCAAGAATTTTTTCCAAGAAGCAGCCGAGTAAAAAGCCTTGTGAGATGGCACAAGGAAAATCAGTTACAGCTGATTTTATAAATAACCTTGCTAGGAAGCAATGGGTTTATCTGATTGGGTTCAGAAGAAACGAAAGGAAGGAAATAGCTAGTGATTGCCAACTTAAAGAGTTTTCTCAGACTGATTATCTGAAGCCTGCTCTCTGGTATATTCTGCCATCTTCTGAAGCATCAAAAAGGGTACAAGGGATAAACAAAGAAGGCAAAAACAGCATATACTGTTAATTCTGAGACTATGTGATATAAAATGTAGAAAGGAAGATAGCAAAATGAGCAGCCATTCAGATTCTGGAACCTCCACGTACCTACATCAATCTCTATTTTGGTCATGGACAAAAACTACTTAACAATGTTAAATTTCTGATCTCCACTAAAATGTTCCAAACAGACACAGAAACTGGGGAAATTGGAGACAATTTAGAGAATGGATCGAAAAATTCTGGAATACTAACCCAGGCTCTTGGGGAAAGGGATCTATCTCAGCAAAGGTAAGTGCTGTAGCTCAAGCTCCTAGGAGAAGGTTGACACTGAGATCTTCAAATATTATGCCAAATAGGTTGAAGAGGAGTGTAAACACCAAAATGCAACCAAACACTAGGATACATCACTGGGAGACTGACTATAACTGGAGACATCTATACAGTAAGGGGCAGTTTTTGTATCTTAACTTGTCATCAACTTACAGCACAAAACAACAGAAATACAAGAAAACAACGTAACAAGATGCCTCTAAAAATCCTTAGCTTCTCAAAAGCTGATCTCATGGACATGGAAATAGAGGAAATTACAGGAAAAGAACTAAGAAATCAAATGGTCAAGATGTTTGAAGAGCTCAAAGAAAAAACACATAAGCAATTTTGTAAGATGTTTGGTGAGCTTAAAGAAGATTTTATTAAACAGAAAATGGATTTTACTAATAAAAGGTTCAATGAGCTTAAAGAAGAAACAAACAATAAACTAACTGAGGGAAACAAGATAATACAAGATATGAATGACTTGTTTGGTAAAGAATTAGAAATTATAAAAAGAAAGCAACCAGAAATGTGAGATATGAAAAATATAACAAAAAGCAGGGCTGGCAGAGTCAATCAATGTGAGGGCATAGTGTCAGAAATTGAAGACAAGGTGGATGAAGTAGATCAGAAACTCTGTGATATCTAAAAGTGATAAGACACCATGCAAGCTGTATCCAACAAGTGCTGCATGACTCAAAAAACAACAACAAAAAATCATCAGAATTATAGGAATAAAGGAAAAATTAGAAGATAACTCAAAAGATATAAAAAAGAATTCACTAAAATCATAGCATGAAAACTTTCCAAATCTAGAGAAAGAATTCAATATTCAAGTACAAGAGGCATTTAGAACCTCAAATAGCTTTGACCAGAAAAGAAGTTCTCTATAACATATAATAATCAAAATTCCAGAAACAAAAGGAGAGAATACTAAAAGCTGTCAGAGAAATGCAGCATATTACTTAGAAGGCAAGCCTATTAGAATTACAGTGTTTCCCCAAAAATAAGACCTAGCCAGAAAACAACAGCCTTGAAAACTAAAGATCAAAACTCAGCCCATCCTTGCCTTACAAAGTAGCTGCTCAGCAACAGAATAGTAATGGTAGGTATGGCAAGGATAGGGTGATTGGGGCCAGCATTTTTGATCTCTAGTTTTCAAGGCCATTTATTTTCTGGTTAGGTCTTATTTTCAGTGAAAAGGGGTGCAGCAGATTTCTCAGCACAAACCTTAAAGGACAGGAAAACTTAGAGTGAAGTTTTCCAAGAAAAAAATTTAGCCCTCAAAACTGACAGAAAAGTAAAACCTTCCCATGACAAAGAAATTCTAAAGAAATACAGTCACTAAACTAGTACTGCAGAAAAAACTTATGGAAAACCTGTATAGAGAGGCCATCAGCACCCCCCCCCAGTATATATCAACTGGGAGAATACAGTAGTTAAACAAAAGAAAAAAAATAAAGGAATAGCACTGAAAAATTGACAGGTTTCAGTAGGCATCTTACAATAACAACTCTCAATGTCAGTGATCTTAATTCCCCAATCAAAAGACAGAGACTAGCAGGCAAGACCAAAAAAACAAAATGCAACTATATATTGCCTACAAGAGACACTTCTTATGCCAAAGGGTGCTTGGAGACTAAAACTGAAAGGATGGAAAGTGATACTCCATGTAACTGGCGCCCAGAAGCAAGATGGAGTAGCTCAGATATCAAGTCAGAACTGATCAGAAGAGACAAAAATGCAACCATATATACTGGTACATTATATACTAGTAAAAGGAACAATTCAACAGGAAGATATAACAATGATAACTGCCTATGCACCAAATGCTGGCACCTCATAAAACAAAAACTAATAGACATAAAAGATAGACACCAATACAATCATAGTGGAGGACTTTAATATCCCACTCTCACATTTAGACAGGGCAACCAAAGAAAGGCTTAACAAAGAAATATTAGAGTTAAACCACATTATCAAACAAATGGATTCAATCACATTATTAACAAATGGACTCAACAAATATCTACAGAATGTTTCATCCAACAACAGGGTACAGATTTTTCTCGGCAAAGCACACAAGTTTTTTTTGTTTTGTTTTTTTAAAGACCATATCTTAGGCCATAAGGTATGCCTGAATAAATACAAAACAACACTGGATCATACTGGAATGAAGCTAGAAAGGAATCATAAAAATTACACAAACCCATGGAGATTAAGTAATACATTACTGAATAACCAGTGGAACACAGAACAGGTCCTACAATCAAATGACAATGGAATCAAAATATGCCAAACATATGGAACACAATGAAAGCAGTTCAAAGAGAGACATTTAGACCTGCGAAGGCACACATTACAAGAATGAGGAAACCCAAATTTTAAAATATACTGATATACCTGAAGGTCTTAGAAAAACAAGAGCAATCCAAATCTAAAATTAATAGAAAGAAAGAAATTATAAGAATCAGAGTGGAAATTAATGGAATTGAGGCTAAAAAAATACAAAAGGTCATTAATCAAAGTTGGTTCTTCAAAAGTATAAATAAGATTGATAAACCTTAGCCAAACTTACCAAAAAAGGAAGGAAAGAAGGAAGCAAGGAAGGAAGGAAGGAAGGAAGGAAGGAAGGAAGAAATACAAAAGGCAAAATCACAACTGACACTGAGGAAAAGATGGAGGGTTAAAAGAACTACTTCAAAACCTTATATAGTATTGTAACAAACTGAAAAACCTAGATGAAATGGAGAAATATTCGTAGACACATATAAAATACCAAAATTGAATCAAGAAGATTTAAAAACTCTGAAGAGACCAATAATAGGCAACAAAACAAAGGAAGCAGAAACAATATGGTAGGTGGCTCAAAAACAAACATAAAGATCAATGAATCGAACTGAGGATTCAGAAATAATCCCAGGCATATTCAGCCATTTGATGTTTGACAAAGAGACCAAAAACATATTCTGGAGAAAAGACAATCTCTTCAACAAATAGTGCTGGGAAAATGGCTACTCAAATATAGAAGATTGAAGCTAGACCCATATATCTCACCTTGTATTAAAATAAAATAACTAAATCAAAGACCTAGATATTGAAACAGAAACACTGAATCTATTGGAAGATGAATTAGGTAACACCAGTAATGGCAAACCTTTTGAAGACTGAGTGCCCAAACTTCAACTCATAACCCACTTATTTAAAGTGTCAACACTGCAATTAAACCTAAATACTGAGGTTTTCATTTAGGAAAAAAACAACTTATATATTAACATTTTTTGTTTTAAAAGAAAAACAACACCTGTGCCATAGGTTTGCCACCACTGGTTCAACACTCTTGAAGACAAAGAAATAGGCAAGGACTTTCTAAACAGAACTGCATAACACCAAGAATAAACAAATGAAATTATATCAAATTAAAAAGCTTCTGCACAGCAAAGGAAACAATCAACTTAGTGAAGCAATAACCTACAAAATGGGAAAAAAATACCACAGAAAACTATTACTTAGAATATATAAAGAACTCAAAAAATTTAGACCCCCCAAAATAAAAGAGAATAAAAAAATGAGCAATTGGAATGAATAGACAGTTCTCAGAAGAATAAGTATAAATGGCCAATCAATTCATGAAAAGATGTTTAGCATTTCTGGCCATTAGAGAAATGCAAATTAGAAAGAACACTGAGATTCTATCTTACTATAGAAAAAATGGCATCACAAACTCAAAAAATAAACTCTGGTAATGTTCCAGGAAATAATTTTTAAAAAAGGAACTCTTCTACATTGTTGCTGTGAATGTAAACTCAGTAAAATCATCATGGATATCAGTATGGAGATTCCTTAAATAAGTAAAAATAGAAATGTCATTTGATCCAGCAATACCTCTTCTGTGTACCTTCTAAAAAGCGTCAAACATCATGTTACAGTGACATATCATATCCATGGTTATAGCAGCACAACTCTCAACAGCTGAATCTTGGAACTTGCCTATGTGCCCACAAATAGATGAGTGGATAAAAAAAAATGTGATATTTATACATAAGGGAGTACTACTCAGCCATAAAGATAAATTTGAGTTATTTGTAGGAAAATGGATGGACCTGGAGATCATAATGCTAAGTAAAATAAATCATATACAGAAGGTTAATATCCACAGTTTGTGTGAGAAAACCAAGGTATAAATAACTTAAAGAACAAAATAAAAGACAAATGATAAAAAATAGAGGCAGACCTCTTGCAGAGAGGAAGGGAATTAGAGATGAAGGAAGAGGGGAGTAAAAAGGAGGGGAAGAGGAAGTAAAACGGACCAATTTCAATATGTACATATACCACCTTCCCATGATAAATGCATTATGTATTTTTCCAGAATATGTATTCCTTTCTCTTGATTTTGTTAACACTAACATGAGCTAGTGTTTACTGAAGAGTTAATATTGCCCTGTTCAATTCTATCACTTAGAGCTACTCTATGCTCCATCTTGAAGCTAGTGAGAATAAGACCTTTACTAATGGTGAATTACAATGTTTAAAAGTCTGTTTACTTAAGGTAAACAAAATTCAGGGGAGTCATTAAGCCTGAAGAACATGGGGCCATTACAAAATCTTATTTCTTCAGAAAAGACATATATAAATCCATTTTTCATTACAAGGAAGAAGCTTCATCTGATGATCTTTCTGTATTTACACTAACCTTTTAATTTAAAGTCTGCAACAGACTTTTGCTTTAAGTCAGAAAACAAGTTCATATCTCCAGAATATGCAGAAGTTATTATATGGAAAATAAATTATAAGATCCTAAAAAGAAACTGTACCTCTGAAAATACTCACTTATAAACATTAAATGTCACAAGACATGAGACAGTTTTAGGAAGGAGAAGGAGAGGCAGGAACCTGAGAAAGATAAACAGAGATGATGTACTGCACTTAGGGTACCATTTAGGGTTGCTATATTTGTCACATAAGGAACTGCAAAATAAGTCCTGCCCTACCAATGGCAGTCCAGACTGTCCTACAGATCCTGAACTCTTGTGAATAAGAGCTTCATTGTTATTCATTGTTCAGAAGTGTCAGCACAGGGGCTATGACTGCAGCCTACAGAAGAATTCTGCCAGTTTGAATCTCGATTCTTTGTTTTTCTTTTAAAAATAATTGTGCTAATATTCTAATATATTCTCTAAGTTTTTTATGATGAATTCTATATTATAATATGAATATTTTAATATAAAAATAATAACACTTTTGCTTAGTGTAATATTGGAAATAAAATTTCAGTAGATGCATGCCAAATAATTAAGTGAATTATTTATTTAAGCTTTCATTAATTTATTTTATTATTTTTATTAGTGAATGTTTACAATACATAAGTGACTTTCCTAGTGGGGAACTACAGAAGTTCAGTCTCAACTCTTCTGCTACAGTATTAGCCACACAACATCAGACCAGTTACTTATCCTCTTGACACTTCATTGTTCTTATTAATAAAACAGGACTCATATTTTCCATCTCAAATAATTGCTGGAAGGATTAAATAACCTGAGTACACATTAATAATCATATTTTCTCCCCTCTCTACTTCTCCAGCAAAGCATTTAGAATAATTTTATCAAATAAATATCATTTGCTATGCTAGAGGTTTTTCTAGGCTTCACATCTTCCAGTTCACATCTTCCCATCAATGTTAAGTGACAGATATAAAAATGGATGATTAATATTCTTGAGGGACATATCCCATGATCTCTGTGACATTTTAAGTATGATTCTTTAATATATATCTAAATTTAGGTATCTATAAATTTAACCCTATTTCTCAGCTTCAATGTTATTTCCTAAAAGAGGTCTTTTCTTCTTTTATTTCTGGATTATACTCAATCTTCCTGCTACATCCACAAACAATTCTGTTTCCTCAATCACAATAGCCAATGCTTTTTATTATAGTTATTTGTTTAATAGTCTAGAGTGGTAGAGGCTCTAGCTGTCACACTAACTTCCGTTTCTCAGCAGTTTATGTGCTTGGCACATAAAAATCAACATTTGTCGAGCTCATCATCCACATCACCCTCATCACACACACACACACACACACACACACACACATAAATGCACACACACATACACACACTCTGCCAAGCGTGCCCTACAAAGACTGTCTTATGTAATATAACAACAGTACGAGACTATTGCCATTAGTTCCACTTATATGGGAGAAACTAAACAAGTAAAGATAAGTACTTGCTTACAATTATATAAATAGTGCTGATCTGGAAGTCAAATACAGATATATCTGGCTCTAGAATCCGAGTTTTTATCCATATTCTGTATTTCTTCTTTGCATAGTATGCAATGAAAAAAACTGTTCAACTGAGCTAAAATGTCTATAAAGTGAGTGTAACTGTATAAAAAGTGTTAGGAAATTTCCCTAGATCAACATGATGAACCACAAACAGATTAGAGATGGCTCTACATTATTCCTAAGAGCAAAGCTACTGAAGTTTTGAAAAGGGCCATTATTGAAGTAGCTAAGAATATGTAGTAAAAGAAAAGAATTACAAATCTAAGAATTTCAGATAGAATTTGAAAGTGATCTAATTCCCTTATGAAAGTTAAATACTACTGAGAGATGTGCCATAGAATAAATTAAAAGTGGCTATTTTGTGTAGTTCAGAAATGTGTGTAATCTAATTGTACTAGATTTTTTGGGTATATTTTGTAACTC
The DNA here is from genome assembly GCF_012274545.1 of Fukomys damarensis. Lineage (NCBI taxonomy): Eukaryota > Metazoa > Chordata > Mammalia > Rodentia > Bathyergidae > Fukomys > Fukomys damarensis. The sequence continues at coordinate 25,362,205 of NW_022900937.1, read as the reverse complement.
ATTGTCTTGGAGCCATACATAAACAGGCATTTTATAACATCAACTCAGCAGTCTACATTGTATATAGAATATATAAGGAATATATAAGGAATATATATAAGTTAGTACTTTAGAAGTTTAAATCTAAAGATAGCAAAAATCCCCCATATAACTAAAATCCACACTCAAGAAATGATACAGATTACAGGCTTTTTTTTTTTTTTTTGAGAAAAAAAAAATCCATCTATACAGATGTTACAAGTTTTTTTTTTTTTTTGAGAAAAAAAAAATCCATCTACTTTCCATTTCCTCTGGTCCTTGAAATAAGAACAATAAACTTGGGCTACAGAAGTGAAAGTAAACACAAGGAAATAGTGAGTTACTCTTGAGTACTGCAACCCTTCAACGTAACACCATCTCTCCCTCTGAATAGACGAACTTTGTGATTTAATTCCTAGAACTAACTCTTTCCTGGCATCACCAAATCTGCCAAATTTATCATTCAGTAAAAGTAAGCTGTTTGGCCCAAATAGGCATCTGTTTTGAATGCTGAGGCAACTGCTTGTCTTAAAGGAATAAATGGTCACAAAAAAGAACCAGAGTTTGTATTTTAACAAGTACTTATCAGAGTTAGCAAGCCAACTATGTGATTGCTAAACAGTATAAGCACAGTAGCACATAGGACTAGGAGCTGCCCTCCAGGTCTTTACATTCTACTGAGAAAGGAAGATTTGAAACCAGCTTAGTGCAACCCAGTGTGGTGAGTCCTACATATGATGGAAACACAAGACATACATGCATAATAAGGGGAAAGGCAGGGAGCTCTTTCTAGAGGAGGAGACATAAGAGTTGAGAATTAAAACTCAAGAAGCCATACAAAGCAAAAGTATTTTTTTGGTGTGTGTATATGGGGCAGGTAGCCAGAGGAGGTGAATGGATTAGTTAGGAGAGAGCTAGTCTCCTACTGGAGATAAAAGGACATGGAGCCATTAAAATATCCACCACCTGTCTCAGAAGCAGAAGGTCCTGAGTTTGATCCCCAGGACCAAAAAAAAAAAAAAAAAAAGAAGATATGGATAGAGTGTGAAATATGAGTGGGGAAATACTGAGAGATAATTCCAGAGGGATGGGCAAGGAACAGGTTTTTCAGGAGACCTAGTATGCAAAGATAGAGTTCCAATCTAATTCCAGAGCAATAGAGAACCGTCTAAAGGTTTTGCAGCAGGGATCAACATATCCAGTTTTCAAAACATATACTTAAGAGTATTAAAACAAAAAACAAAGAACCCACAGAGATGATTACTGTATTTCAACTGAAAGATGATTAGGGTCCTAATACCAACAATAATAATTCAAACAAAGAGGAAACTGGCTGGATAAAAGGTGTATTTCTAAGTAAAAGGCTTGACAGCTGGCTGAAGGGTGAAAGAAGAGTCAATTTATTAAAGCTCTCATTTCTCTTTTAAGTAAAAAGTTTTTATATACAGGATAAGACAAATTGGTTTGATATAAGAGAATGTGCCTTAAAATTCAGTTGGGTAAAAAGCCAACATAAAAATAATCTAGTCATTTTCTAGGTAGCATCTAAGTGCTAAGTGAGCTATATGATGGTCACAGGATCCAGAACTCCAACAGAGCAGGAGAGGGAGAGATCTAATACCTCATTCTTATAACGCAAGTGAAAAACACTTCTAAGAAGCATTTCATTTTAATAGGTAATCTTGGTAGGGACAGCAATGGTTACCAGGTAATTTGGACAGACCATATTGCATTTGTCATTAATTAGATATTGTAGTTCAGTAATATTAATTCCATGGAAAAGTCAGAGGAATAAAATATGAAGGGGAGGAAGAAAGAAACAGAAGATACATTGCTTTTTCCACAAAAGGCGATATTTCTTCCAGTGGATGTTATATATTGGTTGCCATGCACTCCAAACAATAGTCTACTTACATTTCTCTTTAACTTGAACTTAGAAGGATTCCTGTGGTATCAGTGTACTTATGTAGCTATGGTTGTGGTATTTATTTTTCTTTGACAGAGCAGCAAGGGCTACAGCACTGGCCACTACCAACTTGCAGCAAAGCACAGAGTACCTATACTGGTTTGAGGAGAAAAGTTTTTCTTTGACAGAGCAGCAAGGGCTACATACAGCACTGGCCACTACCAACTTGCAGCAAAGCACAGAGTACCTATACTGGTTTGAGGAGAAAGCAGAAACTTAATAATGACTTTTTGTGTGGCTGTGTGCTTGTTATTCAAGCCCCGGCAACATAAATAAATGCACAGGTAGTGCCTATGTGAGCAGTGCCAGCTACCAGATGAGTGTCCTCAGAATGTGCACTTTTCAAAGTCAGTCTATCTGACCAGAAACATATTTCAGATGGCCTGTGAGTGGCACTGCCGCACAAGCAGTCTACAGAACATATGCAGTTATGCTGTCTTTCTTTTCTTTTTAAAGAATAAAATAAATCGACAAGAAGAGCAGCTACTGTTTCAAGGTAAATGGAAGGTCAAAATTGTTGTAATTTACGGAGCAAGCTCAGATCATATATACATAGCCTAAATAAATTTAATAAAGATATGAGTACAAATCAGACAGATTTACTTCCATATTACAAGTTGTTTTTTAAACAAATTTCACTTGATATTTTATCAATAAAATGTGATTTGACTTGGGTAATTAGACTTCCTTTCCCAGATGTGGGGGAAGAATTTGTACTTTATAACCCTAATAGCCAAAAGCCTGGCACTGAGTAGGTTCTTAATCATTTGCTGAATTAACAAATGAGCACTTTGTACTAATAAAACACCTCCCTGTCTACAAAAGAATAAGTCAGAGACTGCAGTTTCTAAATACAATCAATACCAAAATGCACATATTACTCAGGAGAGTAATTTTATACAGATTACTCTGCTCAATAAGCATGACACCAGAATTTAAAACTGTAACATACAAGCTATATGTATAAAGCATTTGTAGTTCAGAAATAGTATTTTTTAAAGGTAGAGGTACAGTTAGAGCTTTCTTATGCTGGTGTGTCCAGCGTGTACTTTTAGGCTTTGAGTAACACCACAGTTTCCAGTTTTACTTCTCCAGCTCTGGGATGGTGAGGGTGGTGAGAACTAATGCTTACAGTTAGTATTAACCTCTGGAGAGCACTGCCCTCTTCTTTTTGATCTTCCAACCTACCCAATAATTTCTATAATCAATCTATTTTAAAATCATTTCTTTTTGAAATACCAGGTCACTGTTTTACTGAGTGTATTCTATCCAAGAAACTAACTACCACATGTTTTTACTTTAGTTCTTATTGTCTTGTATTTTCATTTGTTTATTCAATAAACATTTATGCAACCATTATGTTTTTAGGTGCTAGAGACATATGAAACACACATGGTTCCTTTGTGGAGTTTACAGTCTTACATTCAAGTATGGTATAATTCATTATTAATCATGAATTATATAAGGAGTAGAAGCTCAGTGAAAGCAAGATCATAAAGTATTATTCAATTTTGTAATATGAATGCTTTATCAGAAAGTACCTCTAAAATATAATTTATTGCTTTAAGTTAACCAAACTATAAAAATTACTTTTCATAGTTAATAAATCAAAGTAATGAGTTAGCCCTTTATAGCTGTATTTCAGGGACCTATTCGTGTTCCAGTTGTTACAATAAGGTGTACCATTTATAAGTTAGGTATCACAAAACCACATACATGATACATCTTATATCAAGTATATACAAAGGTTACATAGAGTACACAGATGAAATACAAGATGATCTCAGAGAAGCTGCATAGACGAGACACAGATTTATCTACTAGTAAGGGTATAGACAAGTCCAGAAGTCCCCTATCAAATGGACTCAGCAATCCTATCACAATCTATCCCAGACACTAGACTACCAATTTGTTTATCACTGATCTTGATTATAAGGCTGTTAATGTACTATTCATAGATGTATTATGTATTTTATTGCTTGTGTATAGAAAATATAATTCAGAGAACATTTGGTGGAAGAATTTAATGTAAATTACAGACAAAAAATCATGTGTTTCTGATAAGTGATTTATATAACATTTCTTTCATCAAAATAGACTATCAGTGTATAACATTACTTGCAGTTACATGGGTTTTTCTCTGCTGGAAAACCCAAAATGACTACCTTTATTTTTCTCATATCTGTCTAAATAGCATAAAAGAAAAATTTAGGTCAAGAAATATGAGAATAGGCCAAAGTCAGACTATGAGAGAGAGAGAGGTTTACTCCATATAGTTTACTGTAATTTGAATTTGGTGGAGAGAAAGCTCATTAATCACTGTACAATAAGTGATTCAAAGATTTCTAATAATAATTCTGCCAATAAAGCAATGGCTTATCATCAAGTAATATATTACTTTTAAGCTTTATGTTTTGAAGGAGGGAGTCAATAATATTTAAATTACTAAATCTAGACTTCATTCATATGTGTAGTCAGATGTGAACCTCTACACATATAGTGTAAATACACATCCACATGCATGTGCAATATGTGAACTGAAGAATTTCACACTAAGGGAAGTAGTTAAATATTTCAGCAGTGATGTAAATGTTAACACAATTTAGGAGTGGGAATGCAGAGATGGGTGGAGGGCAGTGGTGACTAAATGGTACCTAGTTTCTTTTTAGGGTGATGAAAGTTTTGCATAATTCTATGAATATACTAAATACCACTGAATTGTTCATTTATCTCTTTCTATCAATTATCTATTTTAAGAGATGGGGGTCTCAATTATGTTATTATCTGAATTAAATTGGTCTCAAACTCCTGTGCTCAAAAGACCCTCCTGTGTCATTCTCCAGAGTAGGTGGGAATACAGGTGGATAACATCATGCCCAATGAACTGTACATTTTATTTATTTATTTAAAAAAAAATTTTTTTTTTGGTACCAGGGATCGAACTCAGGTCCTTGTGCTTGCAAGGCAGGCAGCGGAACCACTGAACTAAATCCCTGGCCCCTGAACTGTACATTTTGAATGAGTGAATTTTATGGTTCAATTTTTAATCTAAAATATTAAAAATAGTCTAATAAATATAACTTATTGAAATCCTTCAGATTTGTACAATTCCAAAGCAGATTTATTAGTTTAGCTCTCATGAAATATCAATGTCTTTAATAAAAGTGGCATACTGCTTTAAGCAAATACAACAACATAAAATTCAAATCAGGAGAACACTATATTATAAAAATATTTTTCACTTTATAAAATAATTCACATTCAGTTAAGCCAAAGTCATACAGAAATACACATTTGCACAAAATGAAAAAACTCTGGAATCGACAGAAATCTGTGATTCAGGGTTTAAACACACACTGACATGTTTTTCTTTCTCAGAGCAGCCAGAACATTTCTTAAGGTATGGCCACAGAAGCACTGAGTTACTGGTTCCCAGGGAAGTTATTCCCAGGGAAGATTAACTTTTATGGTACTTTGATAGAGATTCAGAATTTAAACATAAGCGTTAATATGAACAACTTTAAGGGTCCAAATTCCAACGAAATCACTTCAGGGAAGCATCCATTCATTCAATATACATATTTTAGCAGCCACATGATACTATGCACTGAGGGGGTCTGTGTCAAATTGTTATATAACCAACCCTAATCCTACATGGGCGCTTTAACAGAAGTACAGTGTACTTGGACAGGAGTCATTACTATCAATTTAAAAAAGAAATTATATGTGCTCTCTATGAAAAATAACTAGAGTAGCATGCTGCCATGTGTGCTATAGAAGGTGATGGCTTCCCACTTCTGTGTCACAGTCAGCAAAAAAGAGATGTATATCAATTATCAAAAGTCTAACTGTTCCACATGACGTTGGTGAATTCACTCAATGTCTTGCACCTTAGTTTCCTCAAATATATCCATCAATTCCTGACTCTCATCATACTGAAATGATTGTCAATACTGAAATGAGACTCTTATGTTAAACTATGGTCTGAAATTCCTTTAAAACACACAGTTTTACATAATCTTCCTTACCTTAATGGCCCAATTATTCAAATATTTTACTTAACTAGCAAATTCGTAAAATCATAAGGGGTTTGCAAAGCAACATGCAGTGACATACTATAAAATGCTTTGCTGTTATAATAAAAACAGAAACAAAAACTGAGATTATGAACCATCCATCCTGTAACTTCTGTACGCTGCATACAAATGGTACCAGTCTATCTTGTGGAGTAGAAGAGCTTCTTGGGAAGACCAGTGTAAGGGACACAAACTGCAACAAGCAACTCTAAGTTAAGTTACAATTAGGTACTTGTTTTAGAGTTCAGAGAAGAGTGCAGTCATTCTTCTTGGGAGATAATTAAATTTATTGGTACATTTAAGTTAAACAATACAGTTACATTTATCATTGGGATTTTGTACATTTACATAATGTATCTTGGTTCTTATTTTTTCCCCATTCCCTTGCCCTCCCTTTTAACCACTTCACCCTTCCCTATGGCAGATAATTTTATTTGAATTGTTAAGCATTTATTGATTCTGGTAGAAAAAATAAACATATCTAAATGATTATTTAAAAATACAAGCAATTATCATTGATACCTTACTGCATAGTTATTTTTACCTCTGTATTTTTATGATTCTCAGAAAATAAGGATTAGAAAAGTTTATTCTGTACTTTTCAGGATGTTTAAGATAGCTACATAGTTTCTGGAGGCTTTTCTTTTTTTTTAAACCATTCATGTAATGATTTACTAACACATAAGATCATATATATGGAATAAAATAAGAAATATAATACAGTTTTGAAGGCTCTTGAGAAACAAACATAAATATTAAGTACAGGGAAGATCTCCAAGTGACTGAATCATACAGATAAGCCACTACAGATCCTTTACATTGTGAAAAATTAATCATAATTACTGGCCGCATTAATACTGGCAAACCTGATGTATGACTGTCAGAAAGAAGTAAAGTTGCATTTTCTATATGTGTACTTAAGAAATATAGGAATCCCTTGTCAGGGTGCTTATTGTAAACTAATCACTATTGGAATTTAACCCTGTTAATTATTTCAATGGTAGATTAATATACTCTCTTAAACTTTTATTTTCCCACTTGGTATCATAAGCCTTCACATATTTTATCAGTTATATATGCTCTTTGTATCTATTAGCTAGACTAACAAAGCAGACTACTGTGCTTTTTTCCAAATAAAAAAGCAGTTTTCTAGCTCCTGCACAGCAGAGGAAACAACAGAGCAAGGACATAACCTGTACAATGGAAAACTGTTTTTGCTAGCTATTCCCTGGACAGAGAACTAATATGCAGAATATATAAAGAACTCAAAATAGGGCCGGGGATTTAGCTCAGCGGTTCGGTGGCCTGCCTTGCAAGTGCAAGGACCAGAGTTCAATCCCCAGTATGCTCCCCCAAAAAAGAACTCAAAATAATTAGAATGCCACATTAAAAGGCCCAATTAAAAATGGGCAACTGAAATGAACAGACATTTCTCAGAGGAAGTAAAAACGACCAATAAATACATGAGAAATGTTCAACATTGCTGGTCACTACAGAAATGCAAATTAAAACAACACAGATTCAATCTTACCACAGAAAGAATGTCTATCGACAAGAAATTAGATAACAGAAAAGCTGGTGAAGTTTAGGGAAAAAGAAACCCTTCTTCATTATTAGTGGGAATGTAAGCTGTAGTACACAACCACTGGAAATCAGTATGAAGATTCTTCAAAAGCAAAAACCAGAAAATCCATTTGACTCAGCTATTCCCTTGCCAGGTACAATATCTTTCTGAAAGAGTTAAAGTACACACATACCGACATTTATAGCAGCATAACTCACAACAGCTAAATCTTGGAAGCAGCTCACATGACCATCAACAGGTAAATGGATAAGGATGATGTGGTATTTATTAAAATTGAGTACTATTCTGTCATGAAGAAGGATAAACAAGGTATTTCTAGGAAAATGGATGCACCTTGAGACCATAGTAGTAAGTGAACTAAATCAGACATCTTAAATAGCACATGCTTCTTCTAGAGGAATGAAAAATACAAATAAAGAGCAAAATAAAAGACAGATAATAGGAAATAGGAGAAAGATCCTTCCAAAAGGGAAAGGGGCCAAGAGATGGAAGGAGGGCATTCACAGGGAAGGGGATGAAAAGAAAATTTAAGATGTGTTATGTACCTGCACCAACTCCCCACAAGGGATATAATCATTACGTACTGCAAACATGTATTAATAAAAATGAAAAAGTGGTAAAAAGGTTTTAGCAACATTATCAATTAACACTGGTGTATTTTCTTGATATGTGTGTGTGTGTGTGTGTGTGTGTGTGTGTATATATAT
>NW_022900937.1:25345174-25353827 GCF_012274545.1 Fukomys damarensis | reverse complement strand
TAGCTGAAACATATCTTTTAATTGCTCTTTTAGTGACAGCGTGTGGTACTCAGATTTGTCTTTGCATATCTAAAAATACCTTTATTTTGTTTCTACTCTCAAATCCTCTCTTTCACTGGACATACCATTCTGGGTGATAGTTATGCATTCTCAACCTACTGCTCTTGTTTTTTGGCACTTTTTAATGCTAACAAGAATTCTGCCATCTAACTGTACTTTACTGTCTGTTCAGTTTCACTATGTCATGAGTTCCTATTTTGCTCGTTTTTGAAAATGTCCAGGTGCTCCACGTCGAATACTCCTGTCTCCACTTCCCAATCCACACACTCCTGCTGGAGCTTCAAATCACTCTTGCTCATCCTTTCACAGGTTTTCTTTTTTCATGTTGTGTTTGGATATACTCCTTGATACTATCTCCCAAGCTATTCACTAATTCTCTACTTCTAGTCTAGATTTTATCCTTTTGTGTTTAGTTTTAATTTCAAGCTTTTTTTTAATTCATAGGTTTTAGTTTTTTATAACTTTATTTCTACCCAATTTTTATGCTTTTTTGTTATTTTTAAATATACGCCTGCATTGATCTCTTTGAGCATATGAAATGTATTTCTTTAAACATCTTTTTTAAAGCTGGGCATGCTGGCACACCTCTGTAATCCCAAAACTCTAGGAGGTGAAGCAGAGAGATTACGTGTTTGAGCACAACCATGGCAGTTCAGTGACTTCTCAGGAACTTGTCAAAAATCAAAGCAAAAAAACCGAAACAACGGCTGGGCATGATGATGCACGCCTATAATCCCAGCACTTGGGAGGCTGAAGCAGGAGGATCGCTGTGAGTTCAAGACCAGCCTGGAAGCCTATAATACCAGCACTTGGGAGGCTGAAGCAGGAGGATCGCTGTGAGTTCAAGACCAGCCTGGGCTGTATAGTGAGTTCCAGGTCAGTCTCAACTACATAGTGAGACCCTGTCTCAAAAAACCAAAACAAACAAACAAACAAATACCAACAAAACAAAGGGCTGGGGATGGCAAGGTGATGGCCCTGAGCTCAATCCTCAATACAGGGTACAGGGTGTGAGAGGATTTTTCATATAGTCCTCTAAAATTCATTTTTTCAGTTGATAATTCTAGTCTCATTTACAAAAATTATTTCATGGCCATTTTTCCCAATAGGCACATTTGGAGTTTCAGTGTTATCATTTCATTCTCTTTCCCTCTAAATTCACTTATTCAGCAGCATCACAGTTGCTTTCCCTGGCCACTCAGAGCTCCAGGTCACATAAACAGCAGTGCAGACCTAGGGCTCCAGCAGTATTACTACGATGGTACTGTATACTTAGCTGCTGAGTTGCCATGCAGCTTCAGTCAAATCCTGGCTGGGAAGCTGTGTGCTCTCTTTTTATGTAGGCCTAAAGCTTCCTCTAAGCTGCTGTGCGGAGTAGTGTTGAGCGTTTTATTCATCCTCCTTTCCAGAGTGGAAAAGACCCAAGCTCTGTCCTTAGGTTGTGAATGTGCTCTCCATGGGACACTTAGCTCCATTCTATTCTATAGGAACCAAACACCAGTTACTAATGTCTGCCTCAGAACCAGAAGCACAACAGAATTACGGCTTCTGCCATTTTTACTATTTTATGCTTCTATGCATTATTTTTCTGGCCTACAGAAATCTTGATTTTTGTTATTGACCTATGTTTTCTTAATTTTTAAAAAATTTATAAAAAATCTTCTGTATGTAGAAGTGATGTATGAGTACATAAACATACTTTGCCAACATGGCCCAAGATGTTTCCCAACTACTGTCTGGAAACCCTGTCTCTCCCCCTGGCTCTGATCACTCTTTGCTCTTGGGTTTTCCCCATAACTCTTATCTTTAGTTATCCTTTGAGTCTCTTATTCCTTTAAATTAGGGGTAACAAATCTTTCTTAACCACTCAACAGTTTACCTGGAGTGTCACTCTAGCATTATGTTTGTTTACAAAATGACTAGCCTGAACATTGCTTGGGTAGGTGTCATTTCAGCCAGCCAATTCTTGTACTGAATATATTTGATAAAATTGTCTTTTTTATATTTCCTGTTATATCATCTTACAAAAATTAATAAAAATGCAATTTTGGGTCATCCTGTGTTTAAATAATTGGAATGGTAAGTGGTTAAAGGAGGAGTAAATATTTAAGGTTATTTCAGGCCAAGAGGCAAAATCAAGGCTATTATGTAAAATGTAACCATTAGTAAATGTAAAAACCATTCTCTTTTTTTGTTTTTGGCACCAGGGATCAAACTCTGGACCTTGCACTTGCGAGGCAGGGGATAGAACCACAGAGCTAAATCCCCGGCCCCAGAACCATTCTTATTCTTAGTTTCTGGGACACTGAGAAATAGACAGTAGGCCAGATTTGATGCAAAGGCTGTAGTCTGCCACGATGGCCTTAAGTTGTAACAGTCTGCAGATTTTTCTTACCTCTCCTACACCTACTTCACGCAGAGATTAATGTCCACTTCTTTTTACTATATGATCACAAATCTTTGGTGCTTTGCTAAGTCCTAGAATTCAGATTTTTTTCTTTGTTTTTTTTGTTTTTTTTTTTTTTGGTGGTACTGGAGATTGAATCCAGGGCCATTACACTGAGTGATATCCAGAACTCTTTCAATTTTGAGTCAGGGCCTTGCTAAGTCACTAAGTTGCACAGGGTAGGCTGGAACTTGCAATTGTCCTTCGTTCTACTCACTATGTTCTAGCCACTTTAATGACAAAGTCCCATAGTGTCTTAGGAGCTCTGCCTCAACTTAAAAACTTCCTATTTATATCTGCCAACTCTTCAGTTCACTGTAACTTGAATATCTCTGATAGCCATGACTGGATTTGCTCTCATAGCATCTTGTACTTAATTCTGACCCACTGACAGTCACAAGCAGTATTTTATTTTATTAAACATAGATAATCTCTAATTTTGTGAAAGTTATATCCTACTTGATGTAAACAGTCATTAAAAAAACAATTCTAAATAGTGGTAAGAGAAGATCTCTTGAGGAGTCAGCACTAAGGTAGAGCCTGAAGGAGGTACAGCTAGCTAGAGGACAGCTTTCAGGCAGGGAAGAATGAGCAAGGGTTTTAGGCAGAGTGCTGACACACGGGAGCAAGAGCAGAGACTATGAGGTTGTAGAACAGAGAATGGACAGGAAATGGAGAGAGAGAAGAGGTCTGCAGTGTAAAGAGTAGGGCAAATCTAAAGCATCCTGGGTCACTCTAAGCACATTAGCTTTTACTCTGAAAACTGAGGAGGCACGGGAATGGGTAGAGAGGTGCTGTGGCTTTGGATCACTGTGGCTGGTACATAAGAGAGCGAACTTCAATATCCAGGACTGAAGCAAAGAACCATGTTAGTGCATAGCCCACTATATTGTATTTAACTGCCTCTTTACTTCACCAAAGTCAGATATAAGACGGCAGTGCCTTGAGGCAGAGTCTGATGGTTTAAACATTCACATTTGCTAAAAGAACAATCTATTTCCAACATGATTTTTGGGTCTAAATACAACAAAGTGCATAGGAAAGACTTACTCTTTTTGGAGGATGAAAAATCCTTCCAAAGTAAAAGGCAGGATATATTACAATAAAGTCTCCATCCACCAACTGAATTATCTTCATGCTATAAATTATATGTATGTTTCAACGACCATGTGGTTCCTTGGTTTTCAGTGACCACATGAATCTTGCTTTCAGGCATCCAATTTACTTTTTGGTCATTGCATCCTTTTGAAGGAGCAGAGGACACTATCACTTTGTAATCTAAGTTTTAAGTCTTGCAAACCCACTATCTAAATGTGGTCTGAGAAAGAGAAAAATTCAAAGTATCAAGCACTGGCTCCCACCATCTTAAAATGTCTATTTGAGGTAATTATGGTAAGTTTATTAACTCCTCTGTGGTTAGGAAGAACTTGTTCTTTCTTTGGTTTTTTCCAAACAACTGAATTTGATGGGTGTTTGGAACATGCATATGCTTTTGCACCAGGAGAACCAGAGTGCATGTGTTTCCTGTGGCTGAACTGTGTCTCTGGAAATCATCACTCTCATATATGCATTATGTATAGTTTGAATATCCCTATTCAAAATGCCTGGTGCCAGAAGTATTTCAGAATTCAGATTTTCTTCCCTGATTTTGGAATATTTACACATACATAGTGAGATATCTTGAGAATGGGATCCAAGTCTAAACATGAAATTCATTTGTTTCATATATAATTTCTATATATAAAACCTTAAGGTAATTTTACGTAGTATTTTAAATAATTTTTGTTCATTTTCGCTGTGACTCATACAAGAGGTCAGGTGTGAAATTTTGACTTGTGGAATTGTGTCAAATATCAAAAAGTATCCAATTTTTTAGTATTTCAAAATTCATTTTTTGGGGATTTAGGGATGTGAAATCTGTACCATGGCCCACATAGCAACTTCTAGGAAGGAAAAAGGGGAAAGGAAGAGAAAAAGGAGAGATCGAGGGCTGCCCCAGTGTTTTGTGACCAGGGACCTGCCTGGGGACAGTCACAGGCAGATGCAAGCTCAAGCAAGCAGCAGCAAGTTGGAACACCAATGTTTTCAAGTTGTGATTCACCTCTTATTTGCTATGGGACCTTACCTCAGTTTTCTCATCCGTAAAACTGGGATAATAAATGCAACAGAGCTGCTGTGAGGACTACATATGTTAATATATATTAAAAATGTACCTGGTACCTGGCACATTATAACTCTTAGGCATAGTTATTAGTCTGTACCTATTTAATGAAATTGATTAGAGATGTTTTATTTTCCAGTGTCTCTGGCTCTGAATAAAAACAGCCTTTAGCATCCCATAGAGAGTTAAGACTTATCTACTAATCAGCAGTGAAGTTGGACATGGAAGACTGAGTTGTATCTGTGAGCTCACTCAGTAGATTCCCTGTCCCACAGGTATCAGGGCATGGCAGAGGAGCACAGATCAATAAAAGCTTCCGGAGCAACAATCCACAATTTTTCCTGGATGAAGCATTAACTGTCTCCCTGTTCCCCAGCAAGAACCATTGGCTTCTTGCTCTTACCAGCCCATGATCTTTGGATTGACTTCCAGAGGAGGATCTGATCAGATGAGGAATGGGGTGCAAAACCATCTCTGGAAACATGAAATCCTCTGAACGAGAAATATTGCTATTAACATTATGGGGTGGAGAAATGGTGCATTTGCTCTGAGATTTCACCTTTTGATTCTGATTTCTGTAAACATTGTAACTCAAATTTACTTCTCTATAACTGTGCTTTCAGAAAGAGGGAGAAAAATCATCAAACTCTTGGTATTTGTAAGCTCTTCCTTGAAACTCTACAATGCTTCCTCTTCTTTAGTCAAATAGTAACTAAAAACTCTATCTGCTGAGTATAAAACTCCCTTATCCAGAAGGGAGCCTCCACAGTGGTTACACACACACACACACACACACACACACACACATATCAAATTTCACTCATCGGTTTTGCCACTCTCACCTATTTGCAAGAGTGCACTCCTAGAGACCTGGAAGAACCCTCAAACTACTGCTTTGGAAATAAGAGATCTCCTCAGAGAAAGGGATCAAGGCCAGGGCACATATTCAGATAACATCTGGACAAGAGGGCAGAGCTTCTTATTTCTGAGGTGCTGCTCTTATCATAGAGATAACTGCACTGACAGCACAAAGAAATACGAATAATATTTAAGCACTGCTAAGATTATTTTCTTCATTTTTTTAGCACTTTTTTTCCTTTCAAGTCTATAGGCTAACGCTAACTTTTCATTCAATTCATGTATCACTCATTCATTTTTTTTCAGTCAAATTCTGAGAGCCTATATTGCTCACTACATTCTCTATGGAATTAAAGATAGAATTAACCATAGATTTTTCTGAAGGAAATGCATCTTGAATGTGGTCTTGAAAGAGGACATAGATAATCAGAGGAAATGGGGGTCTATTACAGGAGCAACATCACAAGGAGATGAGGAAAGGATGGAAGGTGTAGGCATCATACCAAACATACCACTCGGGTCCTAGGAGGAGCAGGGAGTAAATGCACTGAAAAGGAGGCCATGAACACTAGGGTTCTAAGCAGGAGAATGATGTCCTAAATTAAATACTTCAACACTGGTCTAACCTTATTATATAGAAAACACTATTTTTTTTTTGCTTTACTAACACATCATTGAGTAGTTCTTACCTTTTTGGAACTTAAAGAGTTTAAGCAAGGGAAGCAAACCTGAAACACAGTAATATTATGCAACAGAAATGATATATAAGGGTGCTATGACAACAAAGCTGGGCCTAAATGTTAAGTCAACAGTGGTCCTGAGCCGGGTGTGGTGGTGCACACCTGGTAATCCTAGCACTTGGGAGGCTGAGGCAGGAGGATCGCTATGAGTTGGAGACCAGCCTGGGCTACATAGTGAGTTCCAGGTCAGTCTCAACTACATAGTGAGACCCTGTCTCAAAAAACCGAAAACAATTAAGGCTAGAAGTCTTTTGGCAGAATTTTTTGGGTCTTCAATGTAGAGTATCATATCATCAGCAAATAATGACAGTTTAACTTCTTCCTTTCCTATCTTTATTGCTTTAATTTATTACTCTTGTCTAATTGCTGTGGCTAATGTTTCCAGAACTGTATCGAAGAGGAGTGAGGATAGTGGGCATCCTTGTCTTGTTCCTGATTTTAACATGAAACTTTTCAGTTTTTGGCCATTTAATATGATGTTAGCTGTTGGATTTTCATAGATAGCCTTTATTAAGTTGAGAAAGAGATCATCTATTCCAATTTTTTGCAGGGTTTTTGTCATGAATGGGTGTTAAATTTTGTCAAATGTTTTTTTCTGATCTATCGAGAGAATCATATGGTTTTTGTCTTTGACTCTGTTAATACAGTGTATTACATTTATTGACTTATGTATGTTGAACCATCCTTGCATCCCTGGAATAAATCCGACTTGGTCAGGATGTATGATCTTCTTGATGATCCTCTGTATTCTGTTTGCTAGTATCTTATTAAGGATTTTTGCGTCTACATTCATCAAGGAGATAGGCCTGTAGTTCTCTTTTTTAGTTGCATCTTTCCCTGGTTTGGGAATCAAAGTGATACTTGCTTCCAGGAATGAATTTGGAAATATTGCTTCCCTTTCAATTTCACTGAAAAGTTTAGAGAGTAAAGGCAGTAATTGTTCTCTAAATGTCTTGTAAAATTCAGCTGTGAATCCATCAGGACCCGGGATTTTCTTTGTTGGTAAATTTTAAATTACATTTTCAATTTCACTGACTGTAAATGGGGTGTTTAGAATGTTTTTATCTTCTTTGTTCAGCTTTGGTAATTCATAAGCAACTAAAAAACTGTCCATTTCTTCTGGGTTTTCCAATTTATTAGAGTATAGGTTCTCAAAGTAGGTTATTAATGATCCTCTGGATTTCTGTTGGATCTGTTGTGACTTCGCCTTTTTCATTCCTGATTGCATGGATCTGAGCCTTTTCTTTCCTTTTTTGATAAAATTAGCTAAGGGTTTGTCAATTTTATTTATTCTTTCAAAAAACCAACTCTTTGTTTCATTTATTTTTTGTATCATTTTCTTAGTTTCCATTGCACTGATTTTTGCACTAATCTTTATAATTTCCTCTCTTGTTCGAGCTTTGGGTTTTTCTTGCTCTTGTTTTTCTAGGAGTCTAAAAGTCATCATTAGGTTGTTTATTTGAGCTTGCTCTGTTTTCCTAATGTGGGCATTCAGTGCTATGAATTTTCCATGTAGAACTGCTTTCATTGTGTCCCATAGATTCCTGTATGTTGTATTAGCATTTTCATTTATTTGTGAAAACTGTCTGATTACTTCTTTAATTTTCTCTGTGATCCATTGGTTATTCAGGAGAGTGTTGTTCAGTTTCCATGTGTTTGTGAAGTTCCTACAGTTTCTTGTGCTATTGATCTCCAGCTTGATTGCACTATGATCTGATAATATACTGGGGGTAACTTCAATTCTTTTGCATTTATTCAGAACTGTTCTATGAGCTAGTATGTGGTCTATCTTGGAGAATGACCCATGTGCAGCCGAAAAGAATGAATATTCTGATTTTGTGGGGTGGAATACTCTATAGATGTCTATTAAGCCCATGTGTTCCAAAGCTTGGTTCAGTTCTAGTATTTCACTGTTGATTTTCTGCCTAGATGATCTATCTATTTGTGATAATGGGGTGTTTGAATCCCCCACTAGACTTAATTGTCAGTTTCAGTAGAGTAGCTGGATACAAGGTGAGCACCCAAAAATCAATAGCCTTCTTATACACAAATAATAGACTCACTGAGAGAGAAATTAGGGAAACAATTCCCTTCACAATAGCATCCAAAAAAAACGAAGTATCTAGGAATTAATCTAAGAAAAGAAGCAAAGGATCTCTACACTGAAAACTACAGCACTCTGAAAAAAAGAGATCAAAGAGTATATAAAAAAATGGAAAGATATCCCTTGGGTAGGAAGAATCAACATAGTGAAAATGGCCATACTACCAAAACTGCTATACATATTCAATGCAACGCCAATTGAAATTCCAACACTATATTTCACAGAACTAGAAAAAAGAATCCAAAAATTCATTTGGAACCATAAGAGACCTAGAATAGCAAAAG
>NW_022900937.1:25331037-25344540 GCF_012274545.1 Fukomys damarensis | reverse complement strand
TGGTCATTCAAGAGATGCAGATGAAAACCACACTGAGATTCCACCTTGCCCCACAAAGAATGGCTGCTATCAAGAAATCAAACAACAACAAATGTTGGCGGGGTTGTGGGGAGAAAGGAACCCTTCTCCGTTGTTGTGGGAGTGCAGACTAGTGCAACCACTATGGAAATCAATATGGAGATACCTCAAACCGCTGGAACTAGAGGTTCCATTTGACCCAGCCATCCCTCTGCTGGGTATCTTTCCAAAAGAATTAAAACAATCATATCACAGTGATGTATGCACACCCATGTTTATAGCAGCACAGTTTGTAATAGGTAAAACTTGGAAACAGCCCATTTGCCCATCAGTTGGAAACTGGATAAAGAAGATGTGGTTTTTCTATAAAATGGAATATTACTCAGCCATAAAGAATGAGAAATTAGATTAATTCATAGGAAAATGGATACATATTGAGAATATACTCCTAAGTGAAATAAATAAGTCACACATTTGTAAATACCGAATAGTTTCTCTGGTGTGAATAAACTGTAATAGTACATAAGATCCTAATGAGATAACTGACATTGTGAAATGGGAAGAAAAGGTCTAAAGGTGTAGGGAAGGTGGGATGGGTAGGGGAAGGGTAATAAGGGAAAAAATGTGAGAAAATGAAAAGATGGAAATAAAGTGATTGTAAATGGGGAGGGGAGGAGGGGTGAAGGGAGGGCAGGGACAAGGGGAAAAAATGAGAACCAAGACCTGTCATGTAGAGGTACAAGATCCTAACAATGAATGTAACTGTACTGTATCCCTAAAATGTACCAATAAACTCAATTAAAAAATAACCGAAAACAAAACAACAGTGGTCCTTGGGAAGGCTTCCTAATGGTAGAGGTGCATGACTTTATTTTGAAGAGTAAGTAGAGGCTGGCATAGGGGAATGGGAGGAAAAGGAAATGGCAGGTAAACCATCAAGAAGGAATTGTGATGTTAAAAAATTCAGTATTTACAAATATATGATCTGTGGACACATCTGGAGCAATATGAAATTTATACATATCCCTCACTCCTGGGCAATAAACAAAGTAACTGCTTGATACTGAGAAACTGCCTTTAACCAGCTACAATAGTTGACAGGAGCACTGTGTGTGAGCAAATGTCTGCTTTTCCTTTGAAGATATCTGGGCTACCTGTCAGCACATTTTTCTGACTGCCTTGGAGATGATGGCGAAGAAGATCACACAGAAAACATATTCTACATGTGAACTTCAGCATCTCACTTTCAGAAGAGGGTTATTAACTACAACAGTAGTATCACCACTCTTACTGTTGGAATAGCTTCTCTTCACGGTTCATCCACCATTAATGTAAAGCGGGTCTGTGTAAAGACGAACACACAGCAATACAAACCATCTAGTATCAAACTCCTGTGCCATTCAACTTCTCTCACTATAATCGGTCACAACAGCAAGCAGGGCTGACAGTGTGCAGATTACAATGTAAACACCGGGCTTGACTCAGTTATGTTGAGGCCAAGCGTTTCTGACAGACTCTGCAACGTGATAAACACCGTCTGTCTACAGTTCCCCTGTATTTGAAAGTTACGACAAACATTTTGCTGAAATGTAAACAACTGACATCATGACTGGTGAAGCAGTGGGCTGCAAATTTATCTAAAATCAAGAAAACAAAGATCTTGTTTGACACTAGATAAACCATTAGTGGTCACCAAGGGAGCAGCTTTGGGAGGTCATAAGTGCTGTCATCAGTTTTCAAAAATGTGTACCAAGGATATTATCACAACTTAGTCTGGTAAAGAATAATGTGAGAAATAAAAGGAGCAGAAGCCAGTAGAAAAGGGGGTCAACATTTTTCAGGACAGTTTTAAATCAGGAAAGAATTTTAAAATGAGTTAACTTTAATTTCTGGCTTTTCAATGATTTTTAAATGGAGAGGATGGAATAAAATTTGTAACAATTTGCTTAAAATTTAGCAATCTCATTTCTTCATTTCCTCATTTTATGAGATGTAACTGTTATCACTCTGTTGCATAGCTTTTCTGAAAACTTACACAAGTCTGATGGGAGAATTAATTTTTATGACAACTTTATGTTACCCTGAAATTTTAAATTTATGACACTGCAAAATCAGTCTACTACTTTATAATTACAAGCTTAAATTATATAAAATTAGAATATTTCTGGATGAAATTTTATATTTTATGTAGTGTATAATGTTTATAATTCCTGCATCTTTATTCCTGGGCTACAAAGAGTTTAATGAGGAATTTAACATAAGGACAATATATTAAAAATTTTTATTTCTAAACATGTAAAAATCTTTAAAATGGAGTAGAGGCCGCTTCAGGACAGTAACTTATCTTTATAAAGTCTTATCCCTAAGCCAAAAACATGTCTTTTGATAGTCCAAAATAACTATTAATTAAAGTATTTTAAACAAAATAGGGCTGGGGTATAGCTCAGTGGCGTCACGCGTGCCTGGCAAGTTCAAGGTCCTAAATTCGATTCCCAGTACCAGAAAAAAATGTATGATCAAAATCTTCGTTTTTTCCAATGAATTTATTATGCCTAATCTTGTTTGATTATCCTGACAACATTCTGAATATGTAAGATGCATTTCCAAGACTTTTTAAAAAATAAATTAATGGTAGATAGTCCTACAATGTAAATGAAAACCAAAGAATCTGAAAATTTTACCTTGTTCATATCAGTTAAAATAAAAACTGACATAATTCTATTCATATATTACCATTATATTTTAAATTAAAACCACTAGGTTCATTTGTAAAACATGTAATTATAAAATCCAAGACAAAAGGAAGAATCTGTTTACCTAATCTAGTCTTCCCCCATTTGATTAGTTTAGTCTTGTTTTTCAGAGAATATTAGTTTTATATGTTGTTTCCTATAGTTTCTTTTTTATTAGTACAGCCTTACAGTACAAAATCTGTAGTTTCTTTTAAATGCTGCATTTTCCCCTGAACACATGCAATATCATCCGAAGAGGGAACACAATAATATTCTCCAGTCACAACCTACTTCTAATTTCCTAACCAAGCCTGCAAGCCAGCATTAGTCTGCTTCTGTTTATTCCAGGTATGGCCTTGTAGCTTGTGTGTGTGTGTGTGTGTGTGTGTGTGTGTACGTTTACTAGCTAAGATGCTCAGTCCCATTTTTCCCCCTAAGATTTTGGTGGCATAGCCTGAGGTATATAAAGTACTTTGTTCACTTGGAACTGTATTTATCTAGCTTTTTCCACCAAGTCTGTGCTGGTCCTAAAGTGCAGAAATGTGCACATGGATGGTTTTGGCTTAAAATCCCTATACTAACCATGATATGAAAGTATGTTATATCCTTTATAAGCTATTTATTAATATAGCTTAATAATCTTTATAGGCAAAAAAGTCTTCCTAATAATGTATAGTCCATGAAGTTTTGTTTTTAATCTATTTCTCATTCTGTCTTCCAAGAAATTAGAAGAGGCTGGGTAAGGTGCATGCCTGTGTACCTGCTATTGGAGAGGTTGATGTGAGCGATGGCTTAAGCCTGGGAGTTTAAAACCAGTCTGGGCAATAAGATTCAATAACAAAAATTAATATTAAAAGACTGCCACCAAAGGAGGCACAGATAAGACAAGTGAAAGGATCGAGGAAAATGTAAAAATCTAGAGGACCAATCATGAACTCAGAGTGATTTACAAATGCTTGCTTCACTTTTTACAAACTGGGAAAGTGGAATTTGTAGTCAACACAAGTAAGAAAAACTAAATAGGGGCCCGAGATATAGGTCAGTGGCACAATACCTGCCTGGCTAGTGCAAGGGCCTGAGTTCGATTCCTGGTATCAAAAAAGAAAAACAAAAAACTAAATGGAGCTCCAAAGAAGAAAACCATTCACAAGGAAAGCCTTGCTCGAATATCAGAAGACTGATGAAATAATATACCTAAATACTTAATTTAAAATATTTAAGATATTTAGTTGCTATTATAATTTCCTTGACCTCATTATATTGCCTAAGATACTACTTCCTAATATTTCTGCACAATAATTTGGGTTTTTTTCTTTAAAAAAAATTCAATCCCATATCTAGTAAATCTATCCTAGAGTATAAATGGAAGTATCTTCTGTGGTGTATATAAAAACCATGCTTGAGATAATGAGAAAGCAAAATCTTAGAACAAGCTAAACAAATACTGATCAACAGGGAAACTGGCAAATAAGTTACTGATACAACTAATTCCACTCAATAATATGAAGTCTTAAAAAATAATTTACAGGGTAAATTATTCTCTTTTGTATAGTTTATTTATTTAGACCATGTGTATACACCTTTTTAAAATTAAAAGATAAATCAAGCTAATTAAGAGGATCATCAGGCCGGGGATTTAGCTCAGTGGTTCTGCCACCTGCCTCTCAAGTGCAATGACCCAAGTTCGATACACAGTACCAAAAAAAAAAAAAAAAAAAGGGAGAATCATCACATGTTGATGTGCAATAATGTATATACTGATTAGTGAAAGTTATATATACATATATACACACATATATTTTGATTTTTTAATGAGAAAAAAACATTATATGGGTATGTATGTATATGCACAGGAAAAACCTGGAAGAATATATTCCAAACTCTTAACATTTATGCTAAAAGAGGGGCTATCATTCCATTTATACATTTATATATTGTACAATTTAAAAATAATAAATGTATATAATAATAATAATAATAAAGATTTTTCCTTTTAAAAGGGCCTTGTAAATCTGTCTCCCAGAGAACTAGCCAGATAAATTATATTATCTTTACATGATATATCACCTGGTCCTTATGTTTGTGAGGAATAATGAAGAAATGTTTCTGTTACACATTATAAAACATGTATTATTTGAATAAAACTAGAATATTTTATTTTAAAATTTAAATACACACATTTATCTTTACCAGTAGTACTATCTGTAATTGCAATGTAGAATGGAGCAGCTGCAAAAAACCTTATAGTTTCTGAGGATAACTCAGTAGTCAACCTAGGGCATTAACAGAGGAAAGTCAATGTGACCAACTAACACATACTGGAGACTTGCATGAATTTAGTCCTTCTACCCTTCCCCCACATGATGGTATATTTTGGTTTTCTTTATAGAGAAATTCAATTAACAATATTAGTCTCCTTCTGTGTCGGTGATAGACATCACAGTCTCCTCACCACAAGAAGACATGTAAGATGGGCTTGCTTATTCTTTGACTTGCTAGTTAACAGGAGAATTACTGCCTCTACTATAAATGACTCTATATGCTTCTTGTCATAAACATAGTGACAGCTCCTAAAATCAATCTTTCATGACCTTATTGATCAAGACACTTAGAAATAATGAGGCTTCACTGGTGGCAGAGTAATGCTTAGTAAAAGAAAAAAAAAATGCTCCAATGAGGGCTTGCCTATTAACACTGCCAAATTTATCTTCCCATTCATTGCTCTTTCCTATTACATTCACTTAGAAATATGTATGATAAAAATTAATAATTTTGTAGTTCATGTGATTTTCCTTAATAGTTGCTGTATGTAACAATTTCAATTAACAAAATAAATTGATATAAAAACAATTTTGATTACCATGTTCCTAACCTGTAAGATCAAAGTAAGATTTCTAAATGAGATAAACATCAGAATTTTTTGGAGAACGACTGCAGGTTAGAAGCTATTTAGAAAAAATCTAAACATTTAGAGGGGAGAGGCTTTGGAAACTGTTTTACTCAGCTAAATATTTTGTATTTAGCTTATATGATATTTTAAACCATAATACTGAGTAGTTTTAGAGCTGGACATAACCCTAGAAATCTAATTCAATGTACTTCTCATATTATAGACACATTTTAGACTGGAGAAAGGAAGTTGTTTGTCTAGGGTCATTCCTTAACAGAACTGGGATTAGAATCCAGAGTTCCCACTGAGTTCTGGGTTGAGATTTTACCATGCTCATTAAAGTGAGAGCTTAGCTGGTTGAAGGAAAAACTGTTGCATTTCTTTTACTCTTTCTATAGACCTTAGGGGATATAGGACATGGTTAGGAAACACTATCATGTTTTATATAAAATGAGCATATAGAGATGTGTACCCTATGCATGGTGCCAGGCATGTTTCATGTGCTCATTCCATACAGGCATGTTTCTGCAGAACACTTAAATAATTAACATTTACTTGGCAGAATGTCTCTTGGTTTTTAATATATAAACTTCATAGAACATATTGAGCTCTTAATATAGTTGACTGTACATAGAAAAATACACATGCTGCAACACAGTATATTTTAAACATATTACATATGTTTAAACATATTACATTTAAAACATAATTTGTATAATGTCAGAATCTCATGTAGACAGTTTGAAAAATGTACTGAATGTCACCAGAGGATGTATAGTGCATTTCTACATACAAAGCAAAATATTTACCATATTCTTTTGATATTTTATGCATGTTACATCCTACTATGGATGCCTATTATTTATATATGTATCTTCCTGTGTTTGAATACAGTTTAGAAAACTGGTTATGGGTTAAGGGTTGACATGTAGTGCATTCTTTTTTCTCATTTGAAAATAGGTAGGAGGATCCCAGTCAGCATTCTCTCTCACACAGAGAGAATTCACTTCGGGAATGGATTATTCATGGTAAGATTTTTAGTGTAGACACTACGCTTATAACTGCAGTTTCACCGGCGGAAATGTATGCTGTCTTTAACTCCTGTTAATGGTGAAATTTAGAAATTGGATATAATCTCATGTCCCTTGACTCTGCTTTAAAACCTGACATGATTTCATCAAATTGGAAAAACTTTGGTCATATATATGTACCTTAACTAATGCAAGAAGGGCTGGCAAAGTAGTTTTAAAAAAAAAAAAACAAAACGGTAAAGCTTGTGCTCATAAGGAAGGTGACCTCTACCTTACAACCTTGAGTTAGGCAATGGTTTTCTTAGATGTGATACCAAAATCATAAGCAACCAAAGGAAAACAATAAATTGAACTTTATCAGAATTAAAATTGATTTGTTTCAAAGACCCCATCGAAAGTAAAAAGAAAACCCAGAGAACAGGAGAGAATATTTGCAGATCATAGTTCAGATAAGCAACACTAAGCACAGAAAGACACTGACAATTCAGTTTTTAAGAAATCTAGTTTAAAGATGTAGATAGACATTTCATGTGTCCAAAGATACAGAAATGGCCAATATACACATGAAAAGATGGTAATTATCATTAGCCATCAGGCAACTGCCCCCTGAAACTATGATGAGAGATCACTTCAGACTCACTAGTATGCCTGAAAAAAGTAGTGATATTTTGGATATGGAAAAACTGGAATCTTTGTACACAGCTAATGGGAAAATAAATCAGTACAGCCACTTTGAAAAAGTCTGCCAGCTTCCTGAATAGTTAAATGTACAATTACCATACAACCTGGAGATTCTACTTCTAGAAATATATCCCAGAGAAGACATATATTCACACATGAACTTATTCATGTTTATACCAGCATTATTAATAGCCAAAGTGGAAATAACTGAAATGCCAACAAAATGAAATATTTGGAATATTATAAATGTATAACATATAATTTTATACACATATGCATAATTATATGTACATATAATTTATGTATTATATACACAGTGAAATGTTCTTTGGCAATAAAAAGGAACAGAATACTGATATATGCTACAATGTGGATGAACCCTGGAATGTACATTAAGTGAAAGAAGCTAATCACAAAAGGCCACACATTATATGATTCCATTTATATGAAATGTTCAGAACAGGGAAATCCATACAGATAGAAAATAACTTAGTGGGTGCTCAGATGGGGAGGTATGGAAAATGGGGAATAATGCTAATGGTCCAGAGTTTCCTTCTGGGTGATAAAAAGCTTTTAAAATCGATTGTGTTGATGGCTGTAAAACTCTGAATATACCAAAACCACTGAAATGTATATTTTAAATAAGTGGCTGCATGGTATGTGAATTACTGTATGCCTCTTTAAGGTACATGATATACCCATTTGCATATACAATCCCAATTAACTAAATAGTAGTTTTAGTATTTACTGATTGTTATTGCCTAAACTTACAAGTTCATTAGAGAATTTATAAAATATTTTTTTCGAGTAAAATTTTTCCTTTTTTAATTGGTATACATTTGCAATATATGATACTTATATTTGTTTGGAGGAGATATATCTCAATATTTGATCATTTTCAATCCCCTTTACCCTTCCTTTGATTCCCTATCTTTATCATTCTTTCTGAATTTATTAACTAGTTTTAAACACTCCATATGTATAATGCATAATTTTATGTTGCCTTGGCAACAACTTTGAAAACAATTTTAACTATGTTACACTGGAAGCAAGGCTTAGTTGCCTTGGATAGTTTCCAGTTCTCTACCTCCTTCCAGATCCTCATTATGGTTGATCTAGACATTTGCCTAATGTGACTCCTTCCTATAGGCCAGTTTCTAATGGGGCAGCTACACAAGCCACCCCCATGAACCA
Source organism: Fukomys damarensis (assembly GCF_012274545.1). Classification (NCBI taxonomy): domain Eukaryota; kingdom Metazoa; phylum Chordata; class Mammalia; order Rodentia; family Bathyergidae; genus Fukomys; species Fukomys damarensis. The sequence continues at coordinate 25,335,994 of NW_022900937.1, read as the reverse complement.
ACAGCCCACACGGTCTGCACAGATACATACACCACAGCAATTCTTCCAGTTCTACTAGCACTCAATCTGCTTACTCAAAGCCAATTAAAAGACCCCCTGAGAACTTCTTCAGGGCCATCCTGGATCCAACAAAGGCTCTGACCCACAGATCTTTCTCTTTCTCTAGTTACCCATCTACTGGTAGGGCACGCATGCCCTGAATGGCTCACCCTTCCCACTGACTCAATGCTGTTGTCTTCTCTCTGGGGTCTGTAAGAAAGAAACTGCTTCTGCTATTTACATGTTCTGCTGAGCTGCCTCCTCTGTGTTTCACCTGACATATCTGGATTTAACTCTCCTCCCAGCCAGCACTTTCTCAGAGAGTAGCCATCTTAGTAAGAAGAAAACTGGACACAGATCAGACGTGAACACAAGAGCACCTGCCAGTATAGAAAACTCTTTTGTGACAGGGATACCTGGTCACAGGTCAGATACTCAGGCTTTAGGCTGTCCACCAGATTAAGGAAGTATCCTGTAAAAAACACATCATAGACATTCATGACCATCTTCCGTGGAGACCTATTAGGGCAAGGAGAGAATATATAGCTACTCTCCAGCAAGACAGCAGAAGATCAAATTAAGAGGGGGAAAAAACTGTCTGCATGAGTATATACCAGGTTATTACTTCCCTTTTATTATACTGAGCTGGCCAGGGTACATCAATATTTTATTATTAAGTATAATATACACTGCAGGATTTTTGGTGACCACCCCTTATCTGGCTGTACTTAAAATTCAATCTTTGAAATGGTTTAAAAATTAGAAATGAGTGTCAGGCTGGGTATGATGGCACACACCTAAGATCCCAGTACTTGGGAGACTGGGGCAGGAGGATCACTGGAGTCCAAGGTCAGCCTGGGCTACAAAGTGAGTTCAAGGCCAGCCTGAACTGCATAGTGAATCCTTGCCTCAAAAAGACAAAAAGGAAAAAAAAAAAAAAGGAAATGAGTGTTGAATTTCTATTTTTGCCTACTCCATTTCTACTAATCAGTTCTCCGATTTTTGAAAATGAAAATATATATTAATTTATTTATAGGTGTTTTATCATCTTTTCATTTCTAAGTACTACTTGATCATGTTGTTACCAAATTATCAACACTCAATGAGTTAGACATATAATCCTATGCTTATTTTTCAAAGAAGGAAATCCAGTTAAAAATCTAGGTGGGCTGGGGATTTAGCTCAGTGCTTCAGTGGCCTGCCTCGCAAGCGCAAGGATCCGGGTTCAATCCCCGGTACCAAAAAAAAATCTAGGTGAATTCCCAGAGCTACTACGTAGCTGATGTGGAATTTGAATTATAGAACTACAAAGCCCAGCGGCTCTTCTTAGTTGCAGTATATTGTATCAACATCTGTTAAATGCCTACTGGTTGTCAGATTAAAACATATTAGATCACTTACAGCCACACAATTCTTCTGGATATATCAACATCTTACATTTTACTGATAAGGAATGTGAACCCCAGACAGAGTAATTAACTCACCCAAAGTCATACAAGAACAAAATACCAGGTTAATATAATCCATGTTGTTAACATTGCTCTCATCTGTTTCTTTAAATACTTTCTCAACGATGACCTAATTATGACCCATATCAAATTTTTCAACAATCCCGTTTATTCTTAGCTCCTGGGAAAACAATCACAGATAAGCCACATGATTTTTCTAGAGCACAGTTTCTCCAACTGTAATGTCAAGGATGATTTGAAGGGTGGGCGGGTGTACACCAAGCAACACAGAGAAATACCTTTAAGGCTTCATGAGTAATTTATTTCAAGTGTAAAAAATGTACATGATTTTCCATTATGTATGAATTAACTTTCCAAAAAAAACCTGACACCCACACCTTAAGGGAGGAGAAGTTGATTTTGGCTCATGGTTTTAGAAGTTTCACTTCATGGTCAGCTGGCTCCAAGGCAGAGACATCATGGAGGAAGGGTGTGGTGGAAAAAGTGTCTCAACTTGTGGTTGCATGGAGTAGAGCAGGATGGAAAGAGCCAGAGAAGAAAGGGCCAGAGATTTGATGTAGTCTCCAAGATCATACCCTTACAACTCATCCAGATATACTCAGAAGTGTGCTCTACTAAACTCTTAGAAGTCTCAAGCCAATGAAGTTGACAATCAAGGTTAACTGTCACATCATCTTTTTTTTTCTTTTGGAACTGGGGATCGAACTCGGGTCCTTGCGCTTGCAAGGCAGGCAGTGGAACCACTGAGCTAAATCCCCAGCCCTACATCATCTTTATTTTAAAGAAAATAATGTTTTATATATTATTTAATATATCTACTTGTTTTAGTTAATACACAAGGTGTTTGGCATGAACCCTAGTAATTTAAAAGAACTCAGCTGAACTGAAGACAGCTGGCATCAAGCTCTATATACAGGTACAAGCAGTTTCTTGTTCTTAATGCCCCTATTTCCGAGAATCTGGACTTATATAAATGTGGTTAAAAACAGTAAGTGTTTAGTCACTGCATCAGGTAATCAATCAATTACTAAGGTGAGCCGAAGAGCAGAGTATTTCCAGAGCAGGAGCATGATGGAATACTGTCGGGCTGCTATGGGCAGAAACTTCAATAAACAGATTTTACAGAGACGTTATACCATTCAAGGTCATATGTTGAGCTCAAAGTTTTATATATTAAGTATTATTTACTATTTATTTTTAATTATAATAATGATGTACTCAAAAAGGAACTTTATCAGAAAAGAAAGAACTAACCTTTTTTCTTAGTTTTATCAAGATAGCTGTCATTTTTCAGAAGTGTGAAAAAATTAAGATAAAAAACTGATGGTTCTAATATTGGCTCTTAAATGTAATTTTCATGACACAGCTTAATGCAGTAATTAACATGCCTTGTTGAATATTTCTTCATAAATTATTTTACCATGAAGCATTTTATAAATAGTTTTCTTCAAGTCCTACTGTTAAAATGGTTGCACAGGTATGGACAAAGCCTAAAAGTGTGAAGAGTTTAAAATTTTATCTTAAAAAATTTACACATAAAACTGAAATTAGAAGGATGTGTGCTATTTTATCTAAAAGCTTTGAGTATTCTCTCTCCTCTGCAGGGTTTTAGGGAAAGATGGTCTAACACCAGAGATAGGCATTCACCTAGCTAAGTGAGTGGTGAACTTGGATCCCTCTAGATATGCAATACTCTCTATGTTCCTGAGAAATAATAAACAAACTACCACAGAAAAAAGTGTGGGAGGCTGCTTGAGAGGAAAAGTCAGCTGTGGCCTAATAGTCTCTAGTTCTAGTCAGTGGGGTTGCTCTTCTTCATGACGACCTGCAGGAGGCTCAGCCAGCCAAGGCATTATCTCACTGTTCAACTAAATCCCCTACGCATGGAACCTTTCTAAGTAGAAGATGCCATATACTGTTTTCCAAGATTTGCAACATGAAACGTGTTAATATGAAACATGTTGATGTTCAGTTACGCAAATGGCTAACTTAATTGGAAAAGCCATTTCCTAAAATCTTGATTTCACAAAATGTAATATCCTTCTGTTACAGATTTTCTTTTTTAAAATATGGTTTTAAAATGATACCAGAAGGATTTTATCATTCAAAAAATGGCCAACTGGACATTAAGCATCCTGCTGAAAACAATTTAAAAAGGTGAGTAAAATATTTTTCCAATATTCTTTTTAAAAATTAACTTTATTAGATAGAACATTTTAGGTGTACATTATGATCATATTCATCATTGGGAATTTGTACCTCTACAGGATATATCTTAGTTCTTGTTTTTTCCTATTCCTCTTCCCTCCCTTCCACCTCTGCACCCCACCCTATTTACAAAAGCTTTGTTTCCATTTTTTCCTTCTTTTCTCATACTTTTCTCTTTCTCTTCTCTCCTTTCCCCTGTCCTGCCTACTTTCCCTTCCCCTGTGAACTTTTGATTCCTATTTTACATCATCTATTATATCTTTTGGTCCTCACTTACACTTTCAGTTTCTCACACCAGAGAGACAATTCAGCATTTACACATGTGTCCTATTTATTTCACTTATGTGTATGGCCTTGATATGCATCCATTTAACTATAAATGTCTTTAGTTTCTCATTCTTCATGGCTGACTAGAACTCCATTGTATTAAAAAAATCCCACATTTTCTTTATCCAGTCACCAGGTGATGGGCATTTGGGTTGTTTCCAAGATTTAACTATTACAAACTGTGCTGCTATAAACATGGGTGTGCATTGACAAACCTTTAGCCAACCTTATCAAAAAAAGAAAAGGCTCAAATCCATGCAATTAGGAATGAAAGGGATGAAATTACAACAGACTCAGCAAAAATTAGGATCATCAATACCTACACTTTGAGAACCTATACACCAACAAGATGAAAAACAGAAGAAATGGACAGATTCATAGGTACTATGAATTGCCAAAGGTGAACCAAGAAGATATAAAATTCTAAACAACCCAATACCAATCAATAAAATTGAAAATGTAATTAAAAAGTTACCAATAAGAAAAGCCCAGGTCCCAATGGTTTCACTGCTGAATTCTACAAGAAATTTAGAGAAGAGCTAATGCCACTAATGCTCAAACCCTTTAATGAAACTGAAAGGGAAGCAATACTTCCAAACTCATTCCTAGAAGTAACCATTACCTTGATTCCAAAAGCTGAGGAAGACCCAATCCAAAAAGAGAACTATAGGCCAATCTCCCTAACGAACATAGATGCAAAACTCCTCAGTAAGATACTCGCAAACAGAATGCAGAAGATGATCAATAAGATCATACACCCTGACCAAATGGGAATTTCCAATATTACTGAATGGTCTAAAGTTATGTGACAGAGAACTTCAAGTTAAAAATACAGGAGCCCGGCGTGGTGGCGCATGCCTGTAATCCCAGCACTCAGGAGGCTGAGGCAGGAGGATCACTGTGAGTTCAAGACC
>NW_022900937.1:25301901-25330950 GCF_012274545.1 Fukomys damarensis | reverse complement strand
CAAAAAAACAGGAAAAGGTGAAAGGTACATGAGCCTTCCAAGCTGCATTTGCTTTTTCTATGAGGAACATTTAAAAAAATGATTCATAGCCAACAATTCCCTTCTAGACTCTGCAAATTTTCATCTTCATGATGAGCATCAAACAGAAGTAAATCCCCAATCAATATTCTTACAGTCTATATGATGAATGCCCAGGGGAACAGGAGAACAGCAGGCCTTGGATCAAAATGGTTTTAGAAATACTAGCAGTTTCATTATCCACTAAACCAAAAAAAAAAAAAAAAGTATTTTCAAAAGAAGGCACCATTAAGTTTCTAATTATTCTTAATTTTTTTCAAAGATAATACCAAACAAGTTTCTATAAACTTTAAAAGGCTGAAATTATTCAAACTATCTTCTCTGACAACAATAGCATGGCCATAACAAGGCAATCTGGAATATTCACAAATACTCTTAACCAATGAGTCAAAGCAATCACAAGGGAAATAAAAAAATACTTTCAAATAGTACTTTAAAATAAAATAAATGAAAATGAAAATAGTATAACAAGGCTTAAGGAATACAGCAAAAGCACTGTTCACAGGGAAATTCATATTTGCCAACATGTACACTAAAGAGAAGATCTGAAACCAGTAACTTTATGTCTTAAGGAACTAGAAAAAGAGGAGCTAACAAGTCCAAAGCAAGCAGGAGGAATGAAGTAATAAGATTACAGTGCAGATAAGTAAAATAGAGAATACAAAAACACAGAATAATCGATGATACTAAAAATCCTTTTTTGAAAAGACCAACAAAACTGATAAAACTTTATGACTAAAGGAATGACTTTATGACTAAAGGAAAAAGAAAATCACTAAAATTAGAAATAAAGTGGGACTGTTATTACTAACCTTAAAAACATTATAATACTATGATCAATTATATGTCAACAAATCACCTAGATAAAATGAACAAATTCCTGGAGAAATGCAAACTACTATAACTGACTTAAGAAAAGAAAAATGAAAACCTGAATTGACCTATAACAAGAGATTAAAATAATTAAAAATCTTTTACCAAATAAAATCCCAGGATCACATGGCTTACCTAGTAAATTCTACAGGAAACATTCAAAGAAGAATCAAAACCAGTGTTTACCAAACTCTTTCAAAAAATAGGAGGGGGAATGTTATGGTTTAGATCTGTGTGCCCCCCCGCAAGGCCTCATGTGCGCTGAGGCAGGAGAAGGTGACTGGATCAGAGTATAAGCTGATTTTCCAGTAGGACCTTGGTGAGGTCTGCCTGGAAGAGTGTATGGCCTAGAAAGGGTTTCTCTTCCTCCCCAGCTCTTCCCTTCACTCTGCTGCCATGATGTGAACAGTTTTTCTCCATCCAGACCCTTCTACCATGCCTTTCTATACTGGAGCTGGCCAACTTTGAGCTAAAAAACATGAGCCAAAATAAATCTCCCCTGTTTTAAGTTGCAGATGTCCAGGATTTTTGTCCCAGAGACAAAGAAAGAGACTAAGACAAGCATTTAATGATTTCTTTTACGGGTATATTAGGAAAACTGGAGAATTAGCAAACTATAAGTGATTAGAACTTACAAAATTATAATACTTGCAAAACAAAGTGAATAATTATTGTCAAAAGGAAAACTGTACAAGTGGAATGACAAGGGAAACTAGCACAAACCCATGTACTCAAAAATTTGATTTATAATATAGGCAGTTCTAAAAAAAAGTGGGAAAACTAGTCTCTTCAATGAATGGTGTTCACAAAATTAGGATCAGGAAGTGGGATGAAATTAAATCTCTGTCTCACATTAAAAAGAAACTAATTCCTAACAAAAATAAATAAATAAAGGGGCCAGTGATTTAGCTCAGTGGTTCTGCTGCCTGCCTTGCAAACACAAGGACCACAGTTCAATCCCCAGTACCAAAAAAAAAAAAAAAAAACAAAGAAACTAATTCCAGATGGACAATATAAAAAGCAGTAGGAAAATTATAAAACCTCAAGAATACAGGAAAAAAAACACCTTTGACTTTGAGGTGGGATATTTTACAATAGCAAAAACTATAAGCCATAAAAGACAAGATTAATAACTTTGACACATTAATTTATCAAAAGAGACTAAAAACAGAGCTGAAGATTGGTAGTACTTCTCTGTACATTTGAACAACCTAACACTAGTATTGTAGGGCATTCTTACAAATCAGTAGAAAAATGCATAGAAGATTTGAATAAGCACCTAACAGGACAACAAATCCAAGACTAGCAAGGTGGCACATGACTGTAATCCAGCACTTGGGAGGCTGAGGCAGGAGGATAGCCACAAATTCAAGGCCACTCTGGGCTATATAGTAAGTTCAAGGTTGGCCTGAACTATATAGTAAGACCTTGCCTTTAAAAACCAAAAGTGAAAGTCATAGGCCTACATGTGGGCACACCCAGAGTGAGATCTGTAGCAAAGAAAGAGGTGAGCACAGAGAGCAACCTGAATGAACAATTCTCCTCTCTCACAGGTAGGCAGATAAGCAGGTCATGAGGGGCACAGCTCAGGGACCTGTAACAACAGACCACAGGCTGTGGACTAGAAAGGGTGAGAGAGGTAACTTGTGGTCACAGTGATGCTCAGAAGCGGGTGAGGATGGGGAGAGTGCAAGGTCCAGGGGACCACATGTGGACGCAGAGCAGAAGAATCCACTAGCTAAACTCAGGCTGCAATATAAACAGCACTGAGATGACATTTTAACTTGTGTTTTGGCAACTCCATGGTTTTCATTGTTATTGTTTTTTCTTTATTCCTGTCTTCTTTTCTCTCTGAATTTTTTTTTATTCCCTTATCTCCCCAATCTTTCTTTCCACCTTTCATCTAGCATACAAATAAGAGATGTTTGGGGGCCAGGGATTTAGCTCAGTGGTTCTGCCACCTGCCTTGTAAGTGCAGGGACCTCAGTTCAATCCCTGGTACCAATAAATAAATAAAAGGAAAGAAAGAAAAGAAAAGAAAGAAAGAGAGAGAGAGAAAAAAAGTTTGTATACGTGAAAGGAAAGTACAATTAGAGCAGAGCTTTAATCTAAACAGTACCTTTCATTGACAATTCAGGGCAACCCAACAAAAGAATCCAAACATATGAACAGGTTCTGATATTCTCACAACATCCCTCAGTCTCCAATTTCAAGTCCTTCTTTCAGCTCCCACAAATATTTCTCTCAAACACCCTCATCACTAGCCCTTTACCCCACCTATAAAAATAATTCCAACAGAACTTGACTTCCTGGCTGTTTTTCTTCTACTGATTACATTACTTTTCTTCTCTCCTCTTAACTGTTTTACTCTTTTTATTTTTTCTCTTCCTTTTCCTGTCTCCCTTCCCATATCTCAGTCCGTTAGCAGTAGTATATTACAGTCTGCATGGAGCATTGATAAATAGGAGAAATTGTAAAAACAAGTTTTAATGTTTATGACTGATGTATGGTTGGAACTGCTGAGGTTGATTTAATGTAGAAATTCCTTACATCTTAGCCACTGGGTCTAATCCTATTAAATTGAGTAGGTTAAAGAGAGATAAATACCAAAACACAACTAAAGCCAAGATCAATCACTGGGAAGTGGACACTGACTAACTAGAGAGAGCTCCATACTAGTAGCAAAGTCCTTCTACTCTAATTGATTCTCATTGGAACACTCATATAAAACTAATAGAATTATGAGAGAACAAGGCACCAAAATATATCCAAAGAGACCTAATTCCCTCAAAGCTCATACATAAAAAACAGATGAACTACATAAAGTAATTTTAAAAAGAAAGAAAGAAAGAAAAAAAAAGAACAACAACCTGCCCTCCCACAAAATAAGATCTAGCTGGAAAATAATCAGCCTTGAAAACTAAACATAAAAAATGCCAGCCCCAATCAGTCTACCCTTCTCTTACCTGCTGTAGAGAATAGCCACCAAGTCAGAGAATAGTTTTGGCAGGTAAGGCAAGAATGGGTTAACTAGGGCTGGCATATTTGTGGGGGTGGTGCCAGAGATAGAACTTGTGCTTGCAAGGCAGGCAGCAGCACCACTGAGCTAACTCCCCGGCCCTGGCATTTTTGATCTTCAGTTTTCAAGGCTGATTATTTCCCAGCTGGTCTTATTTTCAAGGAAACATCCTAGGTGTCTGGTGAGCTCAAAGATGATACAACTAACGAGATAAAGAATTTAATAAAATGATCAGTGAGTTTAAAGAAGACATAAATAAAAAGCTATCTGATATGAGAAATGAATGACCAATTCAGCAAACAATTAGAGTCCATGAAAAGATCTCAACCAGAAAGCCATAAGATAAAAAAATTCTATTGAAAGTATGAGTAGGCAAAGTGACCAATGTGAGGAGAAAATGTCAGAACTAGAGGACAGGGCTGATGCAGGGGATATTCTCAGAGATACCTTAAAAACAAGAAATCATAGGATATGGATTCAATACCTGCTAGATGATACAAACAAGAATAAAATTAACTGGAATTAGAAATTACAGCACAAATGCACAAAAAATCTGCTTACATAAGTCACATCAGAAAACATTTCAAGTATGGGGAAAGAAGTCAACATACAGTACAAGTAATTAAGACATATAGAACACTAAAGAGCCATGACTATGACACATCATAGTCAAAATCTCATAAATCCAGTAAGAGGATAGAATGTGAAAAGCTGTTAGGAAACAACAACATGAAGGTAAGCCTATGAGAGTAAACCTATTGGAATTACTGTAGATTTCTCAACATAAACCTTAAAAATCAAGAGAACATGGAGAGAAGTTCTTGAAGCCCCAAAAGAAAACAACTTTCAACTCAGATTAATATATCTTGAACAACTATCTTTTGATAGAGAACTGACAGAAAATTTAGAACTTTCCACAACCACCTTAAGAAATACATAATCATCAAACTAGCACAGCAAAAAATAGTCAAGGATATTTTAGAGAAAATGAAGACATCAGTGCCAGTTAAGTCAAAGGAAAAATAAAGGAATCAGTAACAGAAAAACAATGCAGAGATAAAAATCAATCAATACCTTTCAGTAATATGTCTTAATATGAATGGTCTCAAGTCCCCAATCAAGGCACACCTATTAGCCAAATGGATCAACACTCAAAACTCAATGGCATGCTGTATGCAAGAAACACATTCAGTATTTAAATAAGCTCACAGATTATAAAAAATCAAAGGATACAAAATGTTTTCATTCAACAGAAGCCCAAAAGCAAGCAACAGTAACTATCTTATTTTCAGACAAAAAGCACTTCAAACCAAACTGATTAAGAAGGTCACTGCATACTGATAAAGGAACAATTCAATAGGAAAGGATAACAATTATAAATATATATGTGCCAAATACTGGCATACTCAATTTCATAAAACAAATACTGCTGGACATAAAATATCAGATAAACATAAACACAGTCATGGTGGGGGCCTCACTATCCCATTTTCACAAATAGATAAGACAAAAAAACAATAAAAAATAAGCATTGAACCACATTTTTGAACAAATAGACAATATATATCTATTATCAGATCACAGTGTGATAAAATTAGAAATCAATGGCAAGACAAACTACAGAAAATATATAAACACATGAAGATAAAACAATACACACTTGAGTAATCAATGGGTCACACAAGAAATCAAAGAAGAAACCAAAGACTTCCTAGAATTAAATAAAACCAGTACAACATACCAGAATATATGCAACACAATAAAAGCAGTCCTAAGATGGAAGTTTATATCTCTGAATGCCAACATCAGGAAAAGAGGGTGATCCCAAATAAATAACCTAATGATGCACCTCAAGGCCACAGAAAAGCTAGATAATCCAAATACAAAACTACTACAAGGAAAAAAATTATAAAGATCAGAGCAAAAATTAATGAAACTGAGACAAAAATACACAGAATTAATGAATCAAAAAGTTTGTTTTTTAAAATAATTTTAAAAAGTAGTAAAACCCTTAGCTAAATATGCCAAAAGAAGAAAAATGAAATTAAAAACATAAAATCCCAACAGACACTCCCAAAACCCAGGGGATTACAAGCAAGTACTTTAAAAACAGGTACTCCAATAAAATGGAGAATCCAGAAGAAATGGATTTCTAGACACGTATGAATTATGAAAGTTGGACCAAAAAGATATAAAAATACTGGAGTCCAATAAATGGTAATAAAGTTGAGAAAGAAACAAAAACCTAAGAATCAAGAAAAACTCAGGACCTTATGGATTCACTGTTAAATTTTACAAGAACTTCAGGAAAGAACTAATCCCAATACTCCTCAAACTATTCAAAAATGGAAAGGAAAGGCATACCGCCAAACTCACTTTTGAAAGCTAGCATTAACCTGGTACCAAAACCAGACAAGAACTTAACAACAACAACAAAACTATAGACAAATCTCTTTAGTGAACATAGATTCAGAAATTCTCAACAAGATACTGGCAAACACAATGGAACTAATCATTAAAAAGACCATATATCATGATCACTGGCTTTATCCCCAGGATCTAAGGATAGTTTAACATGCATAAATCAATATATATAATACATCATATAAATAGAAGCAAGGACAAAAATCCCTTGATTATCACAAGAGACACAGATAAAGCCTCTGACAAAGTCCAACATTATTTTGATAATAATTATGAAGAAAATATGCATAGAAGGACCTTATCTCAATCTGATAAACTCCATTTATAACAAACCAAATGCTAAGATCTTACTGAATGGGGAAAAGTGAAAGCTTTCCCCACTAAAATCAGGAATAAGACAAAGATGTCCACTTTCTCCACTCCTGTTCAATATATTTTTTTGTTTTGTTTTGTTTTGTTTTTTTATTTTTTTGAGACAGGGTCTCACTATGTAGTTCGGACTGACCTGAAACTCACTGTGTAGTTCAGGCTGGTCTCGAACTCACAGCAATCCTCCTGCCTCAGCCTCCCAAGTGCTGGGATTACAGGTGTGCACCACCACACCCAGCTTTCCTGTTCAATATATTTTAATGCAGACATATTCAGCTGTTTGACCTTTGACAAAGGGGCTAAAAAATACATTGGAGGAAAGACAGCCTTTTAAACATATTGGTATGAACCACCAATAAGACATGCAGAACTGTCCCATCACATGGCTTGTACCACTGGTGGTACAAATGGATCTAATCACATTTATCAGTCTTTTTACTAATACAATTAATAAAAATTTGACCAATGAAACAGTCATGCATGTACCACTAGTGCTTCAAGCACCTGGCAGTGAGACATGTGAAATATGGCCTAGTCTTGCATTATTAATAAATGGTGATGGCAATACTGGATATCCATGTGGTGTGTAGAAGATTAGACCCATATATCTCACCATGTACTAAAGTAAAATCAAAATGGAGCAAATATCTAAATGTTAAAACAGAAATACAATCTGCTGGAAGATTACAAAAAAATGGGTAAAACTTCTGAAGACATAGGGATAGGCAAGAACTTTCTGACCAGGACCCCAGTTGTACAGGTCACAATATCAAGAATCAACAAATGGGATCGTATCAAATTAAAAAGCTTCTGCACAGCAAAAGAAAGAGCTGACAGAGTGAAGAGACAACCTACAGAACGAGAAAAAAAATTTTTGTCAGGTATTCCTCAGAAGACGAATATCTAGAATATATAAAAAAACTAAGAAATTTAGACTCCCTCCAAAAAATGAAAGACAAAATAAAAAATGAATGAGGCACTTCTTAGCGGCATTTAGATCAAAGAACAAAAGATGCAAAACAACCAAATTAATCCTATACAAAAAGCAGGGCTAAAGCATCACACAATCTGAATTTCAAGACATACCAGTAAGCTATAATATAAAAAACAGTATGTTCTACCACAAGAATAGACATGTAGACCGGTGACATGAAATAGAGTACACAGAATCAAGCCCACACAACTACAGCTATTTGATTCTGGACAAAACTGCAAAAAATATATGTCAGAGAAAAGATAGCCTCTTTAATCAACAGTGCCAAGAAAATAAGATATCCACTTGTAGGACAGCATCTGGATCCCTATCTCCCACCCTGTACATAAATATATTCAAGATGGATAAAAAACTTAGGTATAAGATCTGAAACTTTGAAGCTGCTAAAAGAAAACAGGGAAACACTTGAGGTCATAGGTACAGGTGAAGAATTTCCAAATAAAACTCAAATACCATAGGAAATAACAGCAAAAATTAACAAACAGGACTACAGAAATTATAGTTTCTCTAGAGCAAAGTAAACAAGTAACAGAGTGAAGAGACAGCTTACTGAATAGGAGAAAAATCACTGCCAACTACTCTTACTAAAGAGGATTAATATGTAGACTATATGAAGAATTTAAGAAACTTAACACTAAATAATCAAATAACCAGTCAACTAAATAGGTAAATGAATTAATCAGGCACTTCTCAGTAGAAGTACAAATGGCCAGAAAGTATATTTAAAAATGTCCAACATTTTGGCTATTAGGAAAATACAAATCAAAACTACAGTACGTTGAGATGCAACCCCCTGCCCCAAGTCAGCATGGCTATCATCAGGAAATGCTGGTAGGGATGCAGTGGAGAAAAAGAAACACTTCTACACTGCTACAGAGGATATAAATTAGTACAGCTACTATGGAAATCAGTATGGAGGATCCTCAAAAAATTAATAATACAGCTACCATTTGATCCAGCTATATCATTCCTTTATATATGCCCAAAGGAATCAAAACTATATACTATAAGGATACCTACCCATTTTAGTACAATTCAAATACATGAGGTATGGAACTAGCCTGAGTGCCCATCAATAGATGAATGGATAAAGAAAATGTGGTATATAGACACAGTGGAATATACATATGTATCTATATGTATGTGTGTGTGTGTGTGTGTGTGTGTGTGTGTGTGTGTGTATATATATATATATATATATATGAGAGAGAGACAGAGACAGACAGAGAGAGGGAGGGAAATAGACGAGACTAGTCTAGACTAGAATACTTTTCACAAGGAAGCCACAATAAGTGATTCCAGATGAGAGGACTAAAATGATGTGATTTTATTAAGGCAAACTTCACATTATCTGTATTTTGGACTCATTATTTACTGATTGTATTTTAAAAACTAGAGTACAACTGACATAATAAAATACACAGATTTAGGTATATATTCAGTTTGGTAAATTTTGATAATTGTGCAAATCTGCATAATCACCATCTAAAACCAACTACACAATATTTCCCTCACCCTAGAAAGTTCCTGATGTTCTTTTCCAACCAGTTGTTCTCTGTCAACACTTCTTTTCATTACCTCTTTTTAAAATATACAATTTTTTCCTACACATGTCTTTTAACTCAAGGTAGCTGAACAAAATCTAGGAAATATTTTCATTTTAATTTGGGCTACATATTTTCACTTCTAACAAGGTATGAATGTCATACAAGCTATATTCCATTATGTTTCAGGTAGGAATAAACAACTGTTTAAGTTGAGAACAGCAAGATTCCTACTACTGAATACTCCCCACAGCTGAGTATCAGAGAAGTGAAAGCAACCAGAACCATAGGATGTGGAGGACAGGCAAGAGCCAGCAGTCCTGCAGCAGCCTCACAAGAGCAAGAATCCCAGTTTGATCCCTGGTACAAAAAACAAACAAAAAAAAAACAACTCTCAAGGTTTAGTGATTTACCTTTTCTCAACCTAGGCATGTGATAAATAGCCACAAAAAATTGGCAAAAAGGGGGAGGGGTGGCATTGCTACTGTTCCACATTTCAGAGTTATGTATTTATAGAATTTTATAAGGTGGGGCTGGGAATTTAGCTCAATGGTTCTGCTGCCTGCCTCACAAGCACAAAGATAGGAGTTCAATCCCCAGTACCAAAAAAAAAAAAAAAAAAAAAAAAAAAAAAAAAAAAAAAAAAGAAAAAAGAAAAAGAAAGAAAGAAAGAATTTTATAGGGTGAATTTTGAAAACCTCAAAGCAAGGCAGAGCTTGCTATGGGTATTAAAAGTAAGCTGTGGGTTGATTTTTCTCTGAGTTCAAACCGCATGCTGCCATCTATGTAGTTTGCTTACTCAGGTTCAAGAGATTCAACTAAGTCCCTGTGTAAATCTGGCAGAGTTCTAAGTTAAGAAAGGCAACTGGACAAACTCCATGTCCAATCCATTTGCTTAAATTGTTTACTTACAGTAACAGCAAATGAATGTCTCATGTGACTGATAAACTGCAGGCAGCTTCTCAATGCTGTTACTATCTAAACTTAAATGTGATGCTCATCATCACAGAATGATGAGAAAAGTCACTGCAGATAAAAATCAAGCACACACGTTCCAAGTTCAGTGTAATGCTAAGAATTAGGAAAATGTCTTTCTGTACATAAGAATGTTATAAAACTCATGTATGAAATAATTAAACATTTCTGCAATAAGAGTTCTTGCTTGGAGAATTTTATCTTGAATTTTTAAAAGTAATTTTATGCAGGTATGAACATGCACAAAAATCAGAAATATCAGAATATATGTATACTATAAGAATAATTATAATTGGAACATTGTATAACCACTACTTGGCCATAAAAAAGAAGACTAAAAACACTCAAGAAGCTACCTGGGAAAGCCAGTAGTCCTAGCATTTGGGAAGATCAGCTAAACCCAGGAATTTCAGCATGGGTAACAAAGCAACAGGTGAGACATAATCTCTAAATAAATAAAGCAAAGCATTTACATGATACTTCATGTCTTTCACTCTCTTCTCTTAGTAATCTGTACCCTAATTTTGTGAGAAAAATTTTAATATTTTCTTTGAAGTTTTGTATTTTCTGATATTATATTGTCACATTGCTGGGCATGGTGGCTCACACCTGTAATCCCAATACTTGGGAGGCTGAGGCAGGAGGATCACTGTGAGTGTGAGAACAGCCTGGGCTACATAGTGAGTTCCAGGTCAGTCTCAACTACATAGTGAGACCCTGTCTCAAAAAACAAACAAACAAACAAAGTATATTGTCACTGGACTTATGTAAAAAAACACACTTTTTGATGACATATCTTTCATTAAATATTGGTTATAAAATACCTTCATGTCGTTAACCACAGCTATAGTTCATTTCTTTTTTATGACTGAATAACACTGCATTGCATGAACATTCCCTAATATGTCTATTCACCCAATGGTCCCTGTTTTCTTTTTTTAGTACTGGGGATCTAACTCTGTTCCTTGCGCTTATGAGGCAGGTGGCGCAACCACTGAGCTAAATCCCCAGCCCATTGGCCTGTTTTCCATACTCAGTGATTATGAATGACCTCCTCGGAGGAGGAGTCTCCATGAGCATGTGCTCTCTGGTATCATTAGGTTGTATAGCTAGAAAAGCCACGTGACAGGATGGGCTACAGCTACAGATGATATCTGTGAACGTTTCTCCAAGTGACAGTATGGCAGATAGGAAAGTTAGTCAGTCATCTTCTAGGTAGTTAGACAGGCCACCCTCAAGGAGCCAACACAGCAAGGAGCCAGCATGTAGGACAATAAAGACACAATCACTGTGGCCAGAATTGTAAAAGGAAAGTGCTATACCCTTGTGTTTCCCTTGGGATAAATAGCAGTGATTGATATTCTAATTAGGTATCAATCACCTGGGTGGGGGCGGGCAAGGTCTTAACACAGCCTTTCCAGGAAATATCTAGGACCCCCATCCTTACTGAAAATCTTTATACGCCTACTATGTAACTTGCTCCCCCATTTGGACCCCACTTAATATTACCTGGGTGACTGTACTTGTAATCCTATTGGTTGGTCATGGTTCTGCCCCACCTTATGCCCACCTTGTAATTTTCCATTGGGTCTTACAGTTTTGTCCCACTTTGTACCCACCTTACCACATGGCTTTGCTGTATAAAATATCTTTGAAAAGTGTGGTGGGTGGGCAAGCCACTTTCCATACTCCCTTCTTTTTCTCTTAGACAGAAGCTTTCTTTCCATAAATTTTTCCTACTCTTAACCTCCACTGTTCCTAGAATCATTCTTCAATTTTAGAGAACACGAACTCACATTTTGGATATCTCACAGGTTTGGGAGTTAAATCTCTTCCCCTTGTATCAACAGTATCATAGCATATAAATACTGCCAATACTCATGGTTGCTCATACTTGGTATTTTAGGCCTTTTAAATTTTTGTCATTTTGATATGTGAATCACATCACCACAATGGTTTTTTTTTTTTTTTTGGTACTGGGGATTGAACTCAGGTCCTTGAGCTTGCAAGGCAGGACACCGAACTGCTGAGCTAAATCCCCAGCCCCACAATGAGTTTGGATTTTCTAAATTAAGAGGTTGACTTTCTTCACATTCATTTACTAGTTATTTGAATTTCTTCTTTTGGAATGCATATCTTCTTCTTGACCATTTTCCTATTGGGTTGTCATTTTTTTATTTTTTAAGAATTCCTTACATACTCTAAATGCCACTCTTGTTGATTATACACATAAAAGTCTCCCATTCTATTTATCTGTTTAATTCTCTTCCTGAAATCTTCTGGGGCCAAAAGTTTCTTTCTCTTTTTTTTTGGTACCAGGGATTGAACTTGGGTCCTTGCTCTTTCAAGACAGGTGGTGGAACCACTGAACTAAATCCCCTGCCCAAAAGTTTCTATTCTTAATGCAGTCAAACTTATCAACATTTCCCTTCATCATTAATATTTTGCTGAGTTTTTCTTCTCTGAACAAAACTCCAGGGTCAAGAACATATTAATTTATATTCTCTCCTAAAAGTGATGTGAGGTAGAGATGAAATTTCATTTTTTTAAAACAAGGTCCTTCAATTATTATAGTATCATTCATTAAACAGAGCACATTTTGCAGTGCTCTGTGGTGCCTTGTTTTACCATAGATACACAGACGAGGGCCTCCTGTTGTGAAGCTAGCACACACAGGAATGTTCATGTATTCAGTGATGTTCCATTCTGACTTTTCTCCATCTATTCTTCAATAGCACTCCATCTTAATTACTGTAGCTTTTTAAAAAGTATTTTTATTTTTAAGCAATTATATATACCTATAGAGCTCAAGGTGACTTTCAAGACAGTGTAAAATGTACAATATCCAATCAGGGTAACCAGCCTAGCTGTCCGCTCTGACACATATCACATCTTTGTGTGGAGA
This sequence comes from Fukomys damarensis, assembly GCF_012274545.1. Classification (NCBI taxonomy): domain Eukaryota; kingdom Metazoa; phylum Chordata; class Mammalia; order Rodentia; family Bathyergidae; genus Fukomys; species Fukomys damarensis. The sequence continues at coordinate 25,317,769 of NW_022900937.1, read as the reverse complement.
ACACTCTAAATCTTCTCTGTTAGCCAATGAGAACTACTCACTCAGCTGTTGCCAGTCACAGCTATCTTACTGTGCTACAGAACATTAGCAATTATCCCTCCTATCTGGCTGCACCTTTGTGCCCAGTTATCACCCTTTCTCTCACTCTGTAACAAGTAGTGATGCCAGGTAGGCAAATCTTCCTATATCGTTCTTTCCTGGAAATGTTTTGACCACTACTAATTCTTTAAAATTTTATACTTTCAATTTAGAAACTGCACTTCAATTTCCACAAAAAGTGTTCAAATTTTGAATGGGATTTCATTGAATCTGCAAATCAGTTTGGAGAAAACAGAAAAATTTCCCTATAGCAAGTTTTTGTTTTTGTTTTTTTTGGTACTGGGGATCGAACTCAGGCCCTTGCTGCTTGCGTGGCTGGCCCTGGAACCACTGAGCTAAATCCCTACCCTCCCTATAGCAAGTTTTCCAAACCATAAACATGATAAATTTACTACTAGATATTTAATAATTTGATGAAGAATAAAATTGGCTTTTGTATATGATCCTTGTGCCTAGTAACCTTGTTAAAGTTATAAGTTTTAATGATTTATCTGTAAAGGATTTTGAATCCTCTATGTACAATGTCACTTACTAATAAAACCTATTTCATTTTCCCTAAAACCTTACAGCTTTTTTAAAATAGTTACAATCTCAATTCTGAGCAGAAACATAGTTACCAGGCATTTTCTTTTGTTTCCAATTTCAAAGGAAAGCTTTCAACATTCAGCATGAATTTTCCATTTTTGTTTGAATTTTAAATAATTCTATATTTATATTTAATTTCAATTTTATATATTTAGGTTCAATTTTTTAAAAAATTTTTTTGAGACAGGGTCTCACTATGTAGTTGAGACTGACCTGGAACTCACTATGTAGCCCAGGCTGGTCTCGAACTCACAGTGATCCTCCTGCCTCAGCCTCCCAAGGGCTGAGATTACAGGCATGTGTGACCATGCCCCATTTAGGTTCAATTTGTTAAAGAGATACCAAACTATTCCTGATTTCCTATGAATCTTATCATGAATTGATGAACACACAGAATGCAGTTATGCATCTTTTGAGATATTCGTGTTTGCCTTTTTTCTGTTACTATGATAAACTATGTTTGTTTTTCCAATGATAAGCCAAACTTGAATAGCTTGAATATCTAGCTTTGTCGTGATGATTCTATTTAAGATTCTAAATTCATGAGTGAGATTGGCTTGGTATTTTAATTTTCTGTATCCCAAGGGCAGATTACATGCATGTGCCACCATGCCCCATTTAGGTTCAATTTGTTAAAGAGATACCAAACTATTCCTGATTTCCTATGAATCTTATCATGAATTGATGAACACACAGAATGCAGTTATGCATCTTTTGAGATATTCGTGTTTGCCTTTTTTCTGTTACTATGATAAACTATGTTTGTTTTTCCAATGATAAGCCAAACTTGAATAGCTTGAATATCTAGCTTTGTCGTGATGATTCTATTTAAGATTCTAAATTCATGAGTGAGATTGGCTTGGTATTTTAATTTTCTGTAATTTAACTATGATGTTCAATAAGCTTCACTGTGCTATTTTAATATGTGAATTGATTTATAAATTTTACAAAATTCTTAATGCAAGCACTTCTTCCCCTTCTTCCCTCTGGAAAAGAATTACAAATAAATTAGACACTTTCACTTACATATACTTATACTCTTTTCTGTATTCCTTCTATTTTATCAACTTACATTGTTTTATATTTTCCCTCTTTTTCTAACACACTTTTCTGTATTTTCCCTATCTTGTTTTTATCCAAGCTCAACTGATTTTCTCTTTAGCCGATTTATCCTGCTATTACTTCATCTACCATTTCTTACTTTTGATTATTAAAATGTTTAGTTCTTGAATGACCATTTTCTCTCAAATGTGCTACATATCTTAATTTTTTTATTCATTAAGTTTACTGGTACATTTTAGGTATACAATATGACATTCATCATTGGGAGTTTGTACTTTTACATGATATGTCTTGGTTCTTATTTTTTCCCCATTCCCTTGCTCTCGGTTTATACCTTCTACTTCTTCCTATTTACAAAGACTTTGTTTCCATTTTTTCCTTCCCCCATATTTTTCTTTTTCTTTCTTTCCTTTCCTCTAATCCTCCCACTTCCTCTTCTCCTTTGGACCTTTTCTTCCTATTTCACATTATCTATTATACATTTTGACCCTTATTTACACTTTCAGTTTCTCACACCAAAGAAACTACTCAGTATTTACATGTCTATTTATTCCACTTAGGAGTATGAGCATCCATAAATGACTTCAGTTTCTCATTCTTTATGACTGAGAAGTACTCCATTTTATTTTTAAAAAGGCTACATCTTCCTTATGCAATCTCCAGTTGATGGGCAATTGGACTGTTTCCAAGTTTTAGCCATTACAAACTGTACCACTATAAACATAGGTGTGCATATATCACTGTGGTATGATTCTTTTCATTCTTTTGGGAATAGCTGGAGGGGACTACCTGGATCAAGTTGGACCCCTTATCCTAGTTTTTAAGGGACACCTCCATATTAATTTTTACAGTGGTTACATCTGTCTGCTGCACTCCCATCAATAGAGAAGGGTTCCTTTTTCCTCACAACCCTACCAGCATTAATGAGTGGTTGATTTCTTGATAGCAGCCATTCTTTCTGGAGGTGGAATCTAAGTATTGTTTTCATCTATTTCTCTCGAATGACCAGTGATGTTGAATATTTTTTCATATATTTATTTGCTGCTTTCACTTCGTCTGATAAATGTCTATTCCTTTCAGATGCTCATTTTTGGATTGGGTCTTTAAATGTGGGGGGTTATGATTTTTTTTAACTTCTTTATATATTTTAGATAGTAGTCCTTTCTCTGAGGAACAGCTGGTAAAAATTTATCCCCACATTGTAGGTTGTCTTTCAACTCTGTTGATGGTTTCTCTTGCAGTGTAGAAGCTTTTTAATAAGGCAAGATCCCAGTTGTTGATTCTTTGTGCTAGTTCCTGTGCTGCTGAGGATTTGTTCATAAAGTCTTTTCCTATGCCAATGTCTTCAAGAGTTCTACCTCACCTCTTTTCCACCAAGTTTAGTGTTTCTGTGTTAATATTTAGATCTTTGATCCACTTTGATTTTCATTTAGTGCATGGTGAAAGATATAGGTCTGGTTTTAATCTGCGACATGTTGAAATCCAGTTTTTCCAGAACTATTTATTAAATAGACTATCTTTCCTCCAGTGAGGGTGGTTGGCTCCTTTGTCAAAGATGAGGTGTCTGAGTATGTCTGGAGTTGTGTCTCCATCATCTAATCTGTTCCACTGGTCCTTGGGTCTGTTTCTTTGACAGTACCATGCTGTTTTTAATCACAGTGGCTTTGTAGTATAGATTAATGTTGGGGATTGCGATATCCCCTGTTATGTTTTGTTGCATTGAACTGCTTTGACTATTTTAGTTCTCTTCTGGTTCCAAATGAATTTTGGGGTTGTTTTCTCTATTTCTGTGAAATATACTGTTGGAATTGCAATTGGGATTGCATTAAATCTATATATTGTGCTATGCATCTTTAAAAAGTAATTAATACTTAATCCTGGAACATGGTAAGCATACTTCTGGAGCCTCTGTAGGTCTATTTTCACTGAGTCCTATCCATGTTGTTTTGTTCCATTATAAACTTAATTATCTTACTCTCCCAAATACTGTACTTAAAAATTATTCAGCTGAAATAACGTAAGACTCAGGTTGCCATTATCTTTTTCCAGAGTAAAGTTTCCAATGGCCTCTGTCAGGCCCCAGGGGGGCTAACAATTCAAAATAATTTAAAGCTTTTTGCAGTGACTGGGATTTTTCCCAACTGAGTGCAAGAGTACTTTCTGTCTATCTTCTCCCCTTGAGGATCTTTTGAGATTCTAGCCAATGATGAACCTTTTAGAGCTTTCAACGCTAACAAACAGCCTATGTAGCACATGTATTATAGGTTTGTCACCATTGCCCTAAACCAACAGGTTTCCCCATAGCCTTTACCACTGGGAGCTTCCACTCTACTACAAGTTTGTTTGTTTGTTTTAACCTATCAGTTCTGCAACAATACAAAAAGTACTATTCTACCATTCTACCTCTAATTCACCACTTTGGTTCACCAATTGTACCCAACCCAAAATGTCAAGTTTGTGGATCACAGCCCAGAAGTTACTATCTTGTTAGCAGTTCAGTTCCAGTTTACATTTGGTCTAATTTTATTAACTGTTATCAGTGGGAGGGCAGCTTTGAATCACCTACTCTGTCATCACTGCTAAGTCCATTCCTATAGATATATAGTTTCAAGCTTGCCTTTTACTTCCTCAAAAGACAGGAAGCATAGGATTTTTTTGTTTGTTTGTTTTTGTTTTGTTTTGTTGTGTGGGTAGATATATGGGTATTTGTTGTATGAATGATTAAACTTAGGGCCTACATACTGAGTTATATTCCCAGATTGTTTTTATTTTAAGCCAGGATCTCACTAAGTTGCTAAGTTGTCTTGGCTGGGCTTGAACTTGTGATTCGCCTGCCTCAGCCTCCTTAGCTGGAAGGATAGTTTTATAATTTGTGACTAGTGAGAGAGGAATTGGAGAAACAACTCCTTTTACAATAGCATCCAAAAAATGACATACCTAGGAATCAACCAAACAGAAGAAATCAAAGACCTTTACTTTGAAAACTATAGCACTTTGAAAAAAAGGGATCAAAGAGGGCATCAGAAATGGAAAGACATTGCTTGCTCTTGAGTAGGAAGAGCCAATATAGTGAAAATGGCCATACTTCCAAAACAGTTATACAGATTCAATGCAATCCCATTTGAAATTTCAACAGTATACTTCACAGACCTTGACAAAACAATCCAAACATTCATTTGGTACCAGAAGAGACCTAGAATAGCCAAGCAATTCTAGGCAACAAAGACAAGGTAGGAGGTATCACAATCCCCAACATAAAATTTATACTACAAAGCTACTGTGATACAGACAGCATAGTACTGGCAAAGAAACAGACCCAAGGACTAATGGAATAGAATAGAAGATGGAGACACAACTCCAGACATATTCAGACACTTCATCTTTGACAAAGGAGCCAACCACCCTCACTGGAGGAAAGATAGCCTCTTTAATAAATGGTGCTTAAAAAATAGGGCTTCAACTTGCCAAAGAATAAAATTAGACCTATATCTTTCTCCATGCACTAAACTAAAATTGAAATGGATTAAAGATCTATAGAGATCTTTGTCTGAGAAATGTGTGTTCACTTCAGATGACCATTTTTGGATTGGGTCTTTAAATTTGGGAGGTCTGATTTTTTTTTTTAAGTGTCACTGCAAATTGTTTATTAAAACACAAAGCAATGGACAGTGAAAAACAAGAGGTCTGATTTTTTAAAAAACTCTTTATATAATCTAGATGGTAGACCTCTGTCTGAGGAACAGCTGGGGAAAATTTTTCTTATATTGTGGGTTGTCTCTTCACATTGTTTTTCACTTCTCTTGATATGCAGAAGCTTTTTAATAAGAAGACATCTCACTTGTTGATTGTACTAGTTCACAGTCAACTGAAATTTTGTTCACAAAATCTTTTCCTGTACCAATGTCTTCAAGAGTTCTACCTAACCTCTCTTCTAGCCAGTTTAGTGTTTCTGTTTTAATATTTAGCTCTTTACTAGCTGCGCATCTTCCCAAAGAATGGAAAGAATCATTACACAGTGATATATGTGACCCATGATCATAGCTGAACAATTCATGATAGCTAAAACTTGGAATCAACATAATTGCTCATCAACGGAAGACTGGATAAAGAAAATGTGTGTTTAAAAAAAAAATAAAATGGAGTGCTACTCAGCCATAAAGAATGGGAAATTCAAGACATTTACAGCTAAATGGATGCACATTGAGGTGATACTCTTAAGTGAAATAGGACACACATGTGTAGAGACCAAAAAGTTTCTCTAGTGTGAGAAACTGCAAGAGTAAATAAGGACTAAAAGGTATAATAGATAATGTGAAATAGGAAGAAAAAGTGCAAAGGGTAAGGGGAAGTGGAAGGGGTAAGGGAAAAGAAAGATGGGAATGGAATTAATATGACAAAAAGAAAATATTGAAACAAAGTCTTTGTAGACAGGGAGGAGATGAGAGGTTGAAGGGAAGGCAGAGGAATGGAGAAAAAAATAAGAACCAAGATGGATTATGTAAAAAATAAGAACCAAGATGGATTAATGTCATTATATTGTCTACCTTAAATGTAGCAATAAAATTAATTTTTAAAAATCTATATATTATAACAAACACTAAACTTGCTGGACGACAGGTTAGGTAGAACTCTTGAAGACAGTGGAGTAGGATTTTATAAACAAAAACTCAGTAGCACTGGAACTAGCAGAAAGAATCAACAGCTGGGATCTCATCTTATTAAAAAGTTTCTGCACTACAAGAGAAACCACCAACAGTGTGAAAAGACAACCCACAATGCAGGAAAAAATTTTTACCAGCTATTTCTCAGACAAAGGTCTACTCTCTAGAATATATAAAGAGCTTTAAAAAAATCAGACCTCCCAAATTTAAAGACCCAATCCAAAAATGGGCATCTGAAATGAACAGATATTTCTCAGACAAAGAAGTAGAAATAGCAAATAAATATATGAAAAAATGTGCAACATCACTGGTCATTTAAGAGATGCAAATGAAAACAACACTAAGCTTCTACATCACCACAGAAAGAATCGCTGCTATCAAGAAATCAACCAACAAGAAATGCTGGCGGGGCTGTGGGGAAAAGGAACGCTGCTCCACTGTTGGCAGAAGTGTAGACTGGTGCAGCCACTGTAAAAATCAGTACGGATACACCTCAAAGAACAAGGATTAAAGTTCCCATTTGACCCAGCTAATCCCCTCCAGCTATTCCCAAAAGAATTAAAAGAATCATACCACAGCAATATATGTGCACCTATGTTCATAGCAGCACAAGTCTGTAACAGCCAATACTTGGAAACAGCTCAATTGCCAATCAACTGGAGACCACATAAAAATGTGGGGTTTTAAATAAAATGGAGTACTACCTCAGCCATAAAGAATGAGAAACTAGAGACCTTCCTAGCTAAAAGGATGCACATTGAGACCATACTCCTATATGAAATAAATAGAACACACATGTGTAAATAAGAAACTGAAAGTGTAAATAAGGATCAAAAGGTATAATAGATAATGTGAAATAGGAAGAAAAGGTCCAAAGGGGAAGGGGAAGTAGGAACGTTTGGGGAAAGCAAAAAAGGAAAAGAAAAAAATATAAGAAAAGAAAAAAATGGAAACAAAGTCTTTATAAATAGGGAGGAATGCAGGGGTTGAAGGGAGGGCAGGGGAATGGGGAAAAATAATAAGAACTAAGATATATTATATAATTGTGACTAGTAATTACAAAGCCTGTGGTTCGAGTTTATGTTTGTTCTTATTGTGACTATTTCTCCTCTCTCATTCTCTCTTTCTCTCTCTCCCTCTTTCTCCCTCCCTGCCTCCTTCTAAAATTATTTAATAGAAATTATCTGAGGTCTAGAAAGAAAGACTTGTACTTCCTTCTACCAGGTTCCAAGCAATATCACTAATCTGGTATTATTTTCATCTCAATGTACCTTTTGAAATAACAGAGGTGATGTGATTTTGGGCTGCAAATCAATTTCAGGGGTGAATTATGTTATAATTTCTACACTGTGTCAAGTCCCTGAGGATAGATGAGAATGTTCATGACTACATGAGGGAATAGGCCATTGTGGTATACCTCAGACTCCAGCAGCCCTTGTGCTTTTACTTTTGACCCTTTGCCCCATAAAGCTTGCAAAACATAAGCCACATTTTCCAGTGGGGCAAATGCTCTTGGGATGTTCAGTTAGAAGCACAACTTTCTAAATCCCTGCTTTTTCTGTGATGCAATAATTCTTTGATTTCTTCTTAACTTGTTGATGCCATTAAGAAACTCTCCTCCTCTTGCAACAATTTCAGAAGTTCTGTTGAGAGAGCTGATACAACTCTGCTAGAATCAACCTATTTTTTCTAAACTGAAGTGGCTAACGATTTTAAAAGTGTAACAGAAGCAACAAAGCTTACAATCTTATTTCTGAGCAAAGAGAATGTGAAAAGCCAGAAGTGACCTGAGAAGCAAAGTAAGTGCTGCCCCTTTTCCTCATTTCTTCTCCCACAAGACAGTTTTCTGCGCCGCAAATTTAACATATTAGCCTCAACTCAGTTCTCCAACTCAGTTAACTATGTCAAATGAACTGTAGAAAGTATCAGTCTTTGAGGTCCACCCCTAAGTGAAGAAAGACCTCAAGATTCACTTCTCAACATTCCTCAGAAGTGCAGTCCAAGACCCACCCATCGCGCCCTTGTCACGACTAGGCTGTCTTCAAATCCCTCACTGGTCACTTGGCTTAAGCTTTAATGACTTTGTTACTCCAGGCAGTTTTCCAAACAAAAAGGAATGGCTATTTACAAGTACTACACTGCAGTCATAAATATCATCAACTGAATTACACTGACATTTCAGTATAACTTGACAGAAGTCTTCATAAAGTGAGTGTGTTTTGGCCAGGTAAAAGGATTTGAGTTATAAAAGTAGCAAAAGGTCTTATTGTGGGAAGGTTTAAATTCTTAGGTGGTCCTACAGTGTATACTCTGAGGACAGCTTTATAGGGAGGTTCCTGACACAGACCATTTAGACCAGGAGCCAGACTACCACATTTTTCTCTCTCAAATTATAGTGGGATCTGTGGTATTCCAGTAAATTGCCCCTTTGTGAATGAAATAACCTTATGTAGATTTTCATACTGAATACCTTTCTTATACAGAATTTACTTTTTCCTTAAAAATTCTGTGAATAGTTCAATCTAAAACAATATTCTTGAGATTACATGCACATCATGGTATTTTAAGGGAACTATCTTTTAATTCAAAGTCTAAGTTCTTTTTACATTTTGCAAAAACAACCAATATACCAAATTAAGAAAAAAGGTCAGAGATTCTTCCCTGGTACATCAAACTTCTCAATATTCCATCTACCATGTACCTGCCTGACAAAATAGTTTACGAATTCTGGGACACCCTGAGAGGGATGTGCTTTACAAGAGAACAGTCTCAACACATCTCTGCCTGTCCCTACAGAGGACTGTAGTATCTGACTCTGACAGCAGCTGGGCCCTGTGCTAGAGCTTGCCATTCCTAGGCTCAAGCCCCTAGACAGTTCAACCTGAGGTGCATGCTCTTGTTAAGCAGCCATGTGGATAGTGTGGGCCTGGACCAGAAGTTGTGGCATCACTGCGTATCAAAGATGCACCAGATCCTCTGGACCAACACGGAGCCGACTCAGCCAGAACTCCAAGACAAGTCCAGTGACCTGTGTTTAACAAGTTCCTTGGATGATTCTGATGTCAGATTGTAGTATTAACACAATGAAGTGCTTACAGCATAACAGAGAATGAATGAAAAAAACCCTATATTTTTCAAAGATTAAAGTATAGAAATACAATTTTGACTTAAAAAAATCACCAAAGTCTATGGTATATTTCATAAAGTTAAAAAATGAGCAAAACCAAATAGTATATTATTTTGAATGCATATATATGATAAAGTAATAAAACCATTGTTTTAAATAAGAAAATGATATACTTTTAATTCTTTAAAGAGCTTACCCGAGATGGCTGGGGATTTAACTCACTGGTTCCACTGCCTGACTAGCAAGTACAAGGACCTGAGTTTGATCCCCATACCACCCCCCAAAAAGAGTTTATCTGAGAGGAGGAGGTAGATGGGTGAAAAAAAGTCACACAGAAACTAGCACTATACTGGCAAAAACTTAACTCTCAAATTGGGCAGGGAGTTCAAGGCTGTTCACTGTATTTGTGCTATTTTTTATTATTATATAACCTTTGCATATATCAAATACCGCATAATTTTAAACAAATACTGCTAATAAACAAAAGATGGCCAGTACCTTTAACAGAAGAAAAAAACCCTAAATATTGTAAATTATTTAAGTTTTGATTTAGCTACAAAGAATTTTAAAGATATTACAAAAATGTTTATGACAAAATTAGCCATATAATGTAAAAAATGTATAATAAAAGGATTATAAAAAAGTACAATTAAATGTTAATATGATATTATTACAGGTAATTTTATCTCTTTTTTATATATTTAATATATTCTATTGTGAACAATAAATATTTTTAAAATTACTGAGGATTTTAAACTGTTGTTGACACACTTAATGACTAAGTAATTAAAGAAAATTGATAAATTTTCTTTTGGAAATAACTCAGTTTTATATTTTCCACCATAAAATCATATATCTTTATAATTGTGATTCTTGATTAAATAATTTCACTTGTGTGAGTGAAAACATGACAAATGAGAAAACCATGACTTAAAGAGGACTTCAGTTAAAACAATCAAAAAGCTTTGATTAAAAAACTAAAAAGAATACAAATAAAAAAACAACCATCAATTGTTGACCACACAGAAGGAGAGCCTATATGGAAAATATGCCTTTTTACCAGTGAGAAAGGAGCATATTAATGTGTGTTATGTATAATCAACAACTCCCCATGATGAATGCAATCACTATGTACTGCAAACATGTGCTAATTAAAATAAACATTTTTAAAAAAGAGAAGAAAAAAACTACAAAAATTTAGGTCTAAAGGCCAGAGGACATTACATACCTCTTTTTCCAATATTCTAGCAATCTCACCCAGGGTCCGGTCCAAAGCTGAAACCTTGTTGTTTAACCATGAGCCACTGTCTTGTACTTGCAGTTGTTTCAGAAGATCTTTGGCTAATCGTTGAAGCCTTGAATACAAAATGAATGGGAAAATTGACATTAATGAAACAGACCACACATACTTCATTTTTCAGCTAAATAGACTTCTTTTTCCTAAACATTTGAAACACAAGGTGTTTTCAATATTGAATTTGAAACTGCTTCATGGAGCACCTGGTGGGAGGAACAGCAGACAATACACAAGTTGACTCACTTTTTAATTAAAGACCACCAGTCTATTCTTCATGGCACAATACAAATCTAGAAGACAGTGTTATCCACTAACAGGACTAGCTCAAGCACTGATACTGTTTCTGTATGAGCCTTAAATTAGACAGGAAATGGGGATGGGGAGAAAGGGAGAGGATGATGACAGAACACAGGTGAAAAAGGACCCCCCACACACTGGTGGTGGAATGTAAACTAGTACAACCATTACGGAAATCAGTATGGAGATTTCTCAAAGAACTAAAACTTGAAATTCCATATGACCCAGCTATTCCCATTCTGGGTGTCTTCCTCAAAAAGTTTAAAATACTGTATTACAGGGCAATATGCATACCACTGTTTATATGCAGCACCATTCATAATAGCTAAATCCTGGAAGTGGCCTGTATACCCATCAATAATGATTGGATAAAGAAAAATGTGGCATCTATACATAATAGAATATGACTGGGCTGTAGGGAAGGAACAATTTGAGATGTATAGGAAATAGATACACCTGGAAAATAAACTGTTCAATGAAATAAACCAGACATGCAACCTTGAATACAATATGGTATCTCTCATTTGAATAAGGCAAAGTACAAGCAAAGAGAATAATTAAGGATGGATAGAAGGGGTCAGGGGATAGAACACTTGCAAATAGGAAGGGGGTTCAAAAGATAAAGAATGAAAGGTGAAGGGGAGAGGAAAGGGAAATAAATAGAATAAAAATAAGTCATGTACCAGATCTTAATAACTTTAATAGGTATAAACATTATATGCCATAAACATGAGCTAAGATTAATAATATCAACAAGCATGAAAATGGAGAAGGGAATTAAATGAGGAAGGAGGGAGGGGGAAGGGAAGGGCGTTAAAAATAAAGAAACAAGGGCCTGGGATTTGGCTCAGTGGTTCCACTGCCTACCTCACAAGCGCAAGAGCCTGAGTTCGATCCCCGGTACAGAGAAGGGAAGGAAAGGAAGGGAAGGGGAGGGGCGGGGAGTGGAGGGAAGGGAGAAAGAAAGATGGATGTATCATGCACATGTACCCACTCCCCAAGGTGATTATATACTGCATGTACTGCAAACATATACTAATAAAAAATTAATCAATAAAAATAATCTGAGCAGGTTTTATATTCTGATTTAAATAATCAAGCCAGGCTTTGATATTAGAAGGACTATAAACTCTCAGAAAGTAGAACTCCCTTGTTCCAATGTATAGCCAATTTGCTATTGTTTACTTAGATATAGAGCACTTGCTTTTCACTGAGAAACAGTACTTGTTACCTAGATTTTAAGATTCCTTAGTGAGGTGACTGTGATAATATTTCTCTGTATTCTTTACTTTGATTTCTACACCTTATTAATTTTGTTTCTACTTATTTGCTTAAATATCCACTGAGTCACCAGAGTGACCCCATATACTCACCAGAGGACTTCACTTCCCTATTGTCTTATTTCAATTGTTAAATGTGGATGATTCCACCAAATTTCTTTATAACCACTTTCTTGCAAATGATCTACATTCTCTCTCTACTTCCACTTGTTACTCCTATTGGATAAACCCCAGCAGCAGTACTAATGTTTATTTAGCTCTTACTACTGCCAGATACCAGCCTAGCTCTATTGCATAAACAGATTTATTTAGCTAAATGAATAAAAACATCTGTAAACCTTTACTTCTCCGTACCTCAACAAGTTGTTCATGCAGAAGACCACGAAGAGCACTGTTCAAGTCTCATCCCATCTCTGGTCTGCTCAGCCTCTCAGTCCTCAGAGACAGAATTTGAATATCCCCACTCTCTACAAAACTCCACTCTCTTCAAAACTCCACCCTTTTCCCCTCTTGCTGTTCTCAGATCTTACATTTCATAGAGAAAATGAGTGTCACGGAAACAAGCCTCATTTTCTGCCACATAAATCCGCATTTCGCCCCTTCTCTCCTTTGTGTCTCCTATCATGATCCAGGAAGGTCCTTTCTCCTAAGTAGGGCTAATCCTGCTACACAGACTCTGCAAGAAACAAGCCTCATTTTCTGCCACATAAATCCGCATTTCGCCCCTTCTCTCCTTTGTGTTTCCTATCATGATCCAGGAAGGTCCTTTCTCCTAAGTAGGGCTAATCCTGCTACACAGACTCTGCAATGCAGGAGATCTCTCTGGATCTCTGGATTCCTCTTCTTCTCCTTGCTGTTGTGTCTTTGCAAATCCTTTGAAATGTTTTTTCCACCCTGTATTACCTATGAAATTTCTATCTACCATTCCGTTCTTAGAACAAATATTACTTTCTATTTTATTAGTCCTTCAAAGCACACATCATGAGTGAATTAAATGTTTGTCTAACTAGCTGTTCAATGTGTGCTCCTTCCATGTAGTTTCTAAATAACAATGTTCTTTACTTGCACTGTCTTACATGGTAACTGCTAGCCCTGAATGCTATCAAGCACCTGAAATATGATTAGTGAGACTGAGGAACTGAATTTTAAATTGTACTTAATTTTACTAATTGAAATAGTAGAAAGTGATTGGAAACTATTACGTTAGACAGTGGGGAAGCAGGGTATAAACTTCTAAGAGAGGCTTTTTTCTCCCTGATCACTGCTTCAGCCTTACCACTTGACATGCGACCTATACAGAAATACACTCAGTAGATATTAATGAGTGAATGGGCTAGACATTTCGTTTTCAATCTTAACAAGATATTTTCATGTATATATCTCAGTAACAATCTCAACTAGTATTATCTCTATTTGAAAAATGAAACCACAGCCCAAGGGAAATGAGGCCCCTTTTCCAAAGTCACAGAGTTGGCAGAAGCTACTACTGGGGTTCAACATTTCAGCTTTTCATCTTCAAATCTCATGCTTGACCATACTGTATTAGTCAAATTATTTTGTTTCATTTACAAATGCATAATTTTCTACTAAAAGAATAAAACAAATACAGCTCAGAAAGGCACTAATGAACTCAAGTTCAAGCTTATGCTTTCCATATAAAGTCCAGTGTGGTAAGTCAAAGGACAAACTCTACAGTCCGAAGTACTTATGTTTAAATTTTGCTCTAGTACTTAATCATGTGTATGAATCCCTGGGAAGTTTTTAATTTCTCTGAGTCTCAGTTTCTTCATCTTAAAAGGGGTGAGGGTGGGGGTCATAGGACAGACAGACAGACAGATGGGTATCTCCTTTCAGAGATCATGAAAGTTGGAGGTAATATCTAATATTATGCACTAAAATAGATTTTCAATAAATAGCTATAACTATTATTATTATTACTCATTAGCACAAGGTCTCAATGTAAGAAAAAGGAAAAAAGGAATAAAAAAATGAAAATAATAGCAATATACTTCTTTTTCCTTCTTTTTAGTATATGTGCTGCTGAAGCAAGCACACTTCTTTTTCCTTCTAATCAAATATGGGCTGGGTTTCCATCTAATTAAAACTATTGACTTTACCATGTAGAAAAATATTGGCAGAGAATATGTGATAGGTAAGTAGCCACTTCAGCTTTCAGCTGAATAAAGTCTGCACACTATGTAACTAAATAACCAGCCATAGCAACAGAATCTAGCTTTATTCTTACCAAGAATGCTCACATTCCACTGAAAACCAGTAGTATTTAGGCAAGCACAAGGACCATTTTAATTCATGGAATAAAAGAGGCTTATATTTCACCCTGGGGTAAATCAAATCTGGGGTTTATACGAACCCACCTTCAAGGAAGAATGCCAAATCAAGGAGATGCTTTGGTAACATGAGATAAACCTCTGTCTCATTCCCTGCCTACACACAATATACCACAAATAATATAGGCCTTCTCAAGGACAAGAAACATCAGATTTGGATGCATATTACTATAAATAAACAAAGAGTGCTACAGAAGTTGAATTGAAAGCTCTATCTGCTGTACAGTGTATCATCAAGAGGTGATCAGAGAGTGTAGTTTTTAATATAGAAATTATTATTTGGTTACTTCTGGCAGATAATTTTTCTAGCATGAAGAAAAAATGGAGGCTTTATGACTCCTTGACTACAACATGAAAAGAATTTGTGGAGAATGTTGTAAGATCAGGCATTTTCTTCTCAGAACTTCAACAAATTTCAACAACTCTAAGCTCAAATCTGTCACTTGTAAATGTGAAATGTGAAAGGATGTCTCTAAGGAGCCTGAACTTTTATCACAGCAAAGTTTAGAAGCAAACGGTCCAATATGATCACAAGGAAGATTTGTAAAAGTATACGAAAGGAGACTGGGTCTACTCCAGGACTTGACATTATGTAATAGCCAGAAGGACATAAATACATTAACTCTTTCCTTTCCTTTGTTTGGCAGGTACATAATATAAATTTAGGACTATTGGTTCCCTTTTTTAAAAAAAAATAGTATGCTTAGACCTATATTTCTAAATGCAAGTTTAAGAAACAAATAATACCTTTTTATGTTCCCTGTATAAGATAGAAAAAAATCAGTGTATATACATGTACACTTTCTACAGCAGACCTATTTTAGTTTTGCTGCCAGCATCCCTGTGGAAAGCAGAACATCCAGCCCTACTCTTAAGACACACATGCTAGCTGTGCCCAGTGGTGTCAGATGTCCTGCTCTTAGGCTCTCTCAGGTAGAAAGGTCTAGGGCATGCATACAAATGATTTTACACTTACAAACACATCTACATCTATGTCTATATATTAGAAAATACATGTTAACACTGATAACTCAAAGTCCAATTCACTATTATAGAATTTTTCTTATTCTCCTGGTTGTATTTTTTTTTTTTTTTTTTTTTTTTTTTTTTTT
>NW_022900937.1:25286998-25301881 GCF_012274545.1 Fukomys damarensis | reverse complement strand
TTATGCTTATGAGGCAGGCAGCAGAACCACTGAGCTAAACCACCAGCCCCATCCTGGTTGTATTTTTAACTCTTACAATCCAGCAGTGAGTAACCTGCCTTTCACTGTCCTTAATATATTTATCTGACCAATTTTCTTTTAAAATACACTGCCCATGCTATTCTCCTACTCTAGCTCTGACTACCCATTTTGGGTTCTTTTGTGCTCCTTGCTCTACTTGACTGTTGGTACCCTCTCCCAGGCTCAGATTCTTCCTTCCATCGACAGGCCCTATCTGCTTTGCTGACTCCTAGAGCAGGTCAGAGGGCCTTCTCCACACAGACACCCTGTTCCTCCTGGTTAGGACCTTGAACCTCAAACCAGGAAACATACTCTTCCCTTCCTACTCAGGCACTGAAACCTCAGCATGCAACTGCTCCCTCACCTAATGGCTTCAGCACTGAATTTTTCTGAAAGGAGGATAACTGGTGAAAAAGAAAAAAAAGTTTCCATTTATGAGCCAGAATAATTTTATTTTTCAGTAATTGGACTGAATGCAAAGGTTCATAATTGCTAGGCTAGTGCTCTACTGCTGTATCCCCAGTCCTTCATGTTTTAAAATTTTGAGATAGGGTCTTGAAAAGTTGCCAGGCTGCTTCCAACTTGTATTTGCTGCCTTGGGTTTCTGAAGAGCTAGGATTACAGGATGGGCCACTGTGACTAGTGCTGGAATAATTTTACAGGGAGAAATTTCTTTTCATGTACTATTTGGTTACAGAGTTCATGAAGAAAAGGCAAGAGAAAAATGTGTAATTGTTTCCCTTTCAAATCTTCTTCTGAGAGTGACTAATTTTTTAAAAATATTATAAATTTATGGTTTTAATTTATTTAACAAGTTTTAATCAGCTGTAATCACTATCCTTTTTGAATTTTTAATTGTCCCATCTTTGGTCAGTAGGAGACTCTTCAAGTTGGCTCCTGAGTCCACTAACAATACATTAGCAGTCTTGAAGAACTCCCTTGTCATCTAACATGACAGCACATTCCGATCTGATATTAGTCATTTATTTCTCCAATAAGTCCCTATTATTTTTCATATGAAATGATATTTTTAAGTTACAACTAAGTGAGCACTAGGAAAGCTCACTGCTACCAAGCTGGTCATTGTTTCTGGGCCTCTTCAAAGAACAGAGCTAGCGACAGAGTATACATGTATACACAGACATGTGTATAAAATGGTGTACAGATATACACAAAAGCATACATGCAACACTTTTAAAAAATATATAAAATACCTTGTAAATTCATATAATTCAAAGTTATCCCTTTAAGGGTTTTACCTGCTGTAAGATATTGCATCTACCTTCCTGGTTCCAGACTAGGAATTCAGGTTTTCAGGATCACAAGGAATAAGAGAATTCTAGTCTCCACAATCTCCTTTATATTATCCTGCATTATATACCCAATAGTCTCAAAAGAAAATTTTGGATAATCTAATATGATAGAATTAGAGAATGTTTAATTTTTTGCCATATATTTTCCCTATTCTCCCTTACCTTTTTCTTACAGTGATACTATAGAATTATCTGAGATACATCCATTTTATATATATTCTCTTCCTATGGCAACTGGTTAATCTTAATTTCAAGAAACTGTAACTTGTTTTATTTTTTTTAATTTTAATTTTATTGGTACAATTTATTTCACTTTTGTACCATAATGATTACATTCATCATATGGAATTAATACCTGTATATGATGTACCTTGATTCTCTTTTTTTTTCTCAATCCCTCCCCTCCCTTCAACTCCTCTTCCCCTCCCTATGTACAAAAGCCTCATTTCCATTTAATTTCCTTACTCTGATGATGTTACTTAAATTATTTTGACTGAACTTCATTCTCTATTATGTTTTTTAAATATCTATTTTGTTTGTTTATTTTGCTGTGCTGGGAACCAAACCCAGCTCCTTGAACCTGGTAGGTAAGCACTCTACCATGGTATTACATCCCTAGCCCTAATTCCTTCTATTTTAAGAGAAGTTTTAAGTCATAGCAAAGTAGAGTAGAATACTATCAGTAGAACAGATACTTTAGTAGTATTTAAGATACAAGAAAAGAAAATGTAGGTACAGGATTTGTCACTGGCAGAGCTATTATTTAAGGACACAAAATTATGGGTGTATACAGTATTTAGGAATGGGAGCATATAAATATAAAAAAATGACACCTTGGGGACAGGAAGATATTTTAGAAATAAAGCAGCATTTCAGTTATGACTTTATGAAATTGTTCAAAGCAGGGTTAAGCAAATTATAAACCATCACTAAAGCCACCCCATTGCCTATTTTTAAGTAAAGTTTTATTTGAATTATTTTTAAATGAAGTTTTATTAGAAATAAGTCATATGACTCATTTATGTTTGTCTGTGGCTGCTTTATACTACAAAGACAGGTAATTGAATAGTTCAGACCCAGATCTTATGGCCCAAAAAAGCTAAAATATTTACCATTCAACTCTAAAAAAGCATCTGCCAATTCCTAGTTTCAAGTGGTAATAAAATGGGTAGATAATAAGTATAACTGTACTAGCTATGCTTAATTTTTTCAGAACATCCCATAAATATACAGAAATCTGCAATTCAGCAATTAAAAAGACAATTCAATAAAAATGGCAAAAATACAAACAGACATGTTTCACAGGAAGACATATGAGTGACCTGTTAGGACATGAAAAATATTCAACACCATTCGTCACCAGGCAAATTCTTATTTTAAAAACCAAGATACCACTACACACCCATTGGAATGCCTAAATTAAAAACTGATATCAACTATTATTATGAATGTGAAGTGATGGGAACACTCGCATATGGCTGGCAGAAATGTAAAATGGTAACAATACTTCAAAATAAAAAATGTCTAATGACTTATTAATCTAAAAATATATACAGGGCTCTGCCCATCCATATCTAGGTATTTACTGAAAATAAATGAAGACCTAAATCCAAGATTTATTTCCAAACCTGGAAAGAGCTCTCATTAGAATGGATTAACAGAGGCCAGGGATTGTAGCTCAGGGGCACCATGCCTGCCTCGCAAGCACAAGGTCCTGAGTTTGATCCCGGGTACAAAAAAAAAAGAACAGACAAACAGGCTGAGTCTATATTTTCACAGGAAGACAACAAAAAGGACAGACACAACATGGGTAAATCACAAAACCATTCTGAATGAGAAGAAGGCTTCTACAGAGTCCATGCTGTTTGGTTACATTTATAAAATGCTCAGAATGGTTTTCTAGGTCTTGGATGACAGTGACAAGATTGAGAGGAAAGGATATAAAAATTTTTCTGGGGTGATGATAACTCTGATAAGTGTTCATGTTACACAAGCACATGCACTGGGGTCAAAACTCACAGCAACTTTAAGATCTATACATTTTATTTTATGCAAAATTCACCTCCAAGTAACAAAAAGTAACAAATGATACACAATTAGGTAATGAAAAGGAATATATATGTGATAAACTCAGTATAGTAAAGTCATAGAATCTATATATTGAATGCATAATTTCCAATATACAATTCTTTCAAACTTTTTAGAATTTTTGACATTTCTCATAATGAAATAAAAGAGATAACTATTATAATATATACTACCCTGTACCAAATAGACAATATTTTCCAAAATATGAGGACTAGTTAAAATTTTAAAGTTAGAAATCACTAAAAGAAATCATATAACTAAATTTAAAATTAATCAAAACTAATAGGAAAAAGGACTACACTTGTGAAGTATCTTACAAACTGTTTCTAAATAACTTTTGGTTGGAAACTAGGCAATTACACATAAGTGAAGGAAAACAAAAACACCATAAAATATGCAAATACTTATAAAGGAATTAATAAAGTTAAAATGATAATAAAATAGCAAAAATACATTTGGAAGCAACTTTCAAGAAGGATTAATAAAAAAGAATCTCAGAAAAAGCTTATTCAAGAATAAAAATGTCCAATAGTCTATGAATCATTAGAGACTCAAAAGCTAAAGCACAACTATATCAGGAAGATTTAAGTAATAACCCAGGAATTAAACCAAGGACAACCCAACAACAAAAATAAAAATGAGGAAACACTTAAGCAAGACACAAAGGTAGACTTCCAGTACACCAATGGCAAACTCTAGGGCAAATAAGGTTGAAAAGTCTGACAGTGAAGCACCTGGACACCCTGAACACATAGCACGGGAAGTAATAAAACAGATCAATCAGGCTCTAGAAAAATTCAAAACAGAAATAATTTCCCAGATAACTACAGAGATGGTGAGCACAATGATAGACATGATTAGAGACTCTAGAACAGAAATTGACAAAAAAAAAAAAAAAAAAAAAGATGAACTCAGGACCATCATAGATGCCATGAAGGCCCAGCATAAGAAATGGAAACCATGAATGCCCAACATAGGAAAGAAATGGAATCCATGAAACAGATTCAAACAGATATTCAGGAGATTAAAAACTCTATTGAAAGTTTTCGAAGCAGGATAAATGAATGTGAAGATAGGATTGCAGTCAGTGACCATGAAAAGAGAGGTCTCTTCAAATCAGTAAGGGATCATGAGAAATCGATCCAACAACTCCTAGATGATGCAAAGAAGAATAACATAAGACTGATAGGAATCCATGAAGTAGCAGGAGAAAATACAAATGACTTTAAAAAGCTGTTCATAAAAGTAATGACAGAAAACTTTCCAAACAGAGGGGAAGAATTTGACAGACAGATAAGTGAGGCATATAGGGCTCCCAATGAGCCATGATCAAAAAAGTCTACACCTATACATATAATAATCAAGATCCCAGAAACCCAACATAAGAACAAAATACTAATACAAAAGAAACAAATAACACACAAAGGAAAGCCCATCAGAATCAGAATTGGGTTTCTGAGGAGCTGGGATTACAGGATGGGCCACTGTGACTAGTGCTGGAACAATTTTACAGGGAGAAATTTCTTTTCATATACTATTCAGTTATAGAGTTCATGAAGAAAACGCAAGAGAAAAATGTGTAATTGTTTCCCTTTCAAATCTTCTTCTGAGGGTGACAAATTAATTTTTTAAAAATTCCTTTCATAATAGCAACCAAAAAATATGAAGTATCTAGGAATCAACCTAATGAAGGAAGCAAAAGACCTCTACACTGAAAACTACAGCATTCTGATAAAAGAGATTGAAGCAGATATAAGAAAATAAAAAGGTATCACCTGCTCCTGGATAGGAAGAATCAACATAGTGAAAATGGCCATACTACCAAAACTGCTCTACAGATTCAATGCAATGCCGATGAAAATTCCAACAGTATATTTCACAGAACTAAAAAAAATAATCCAAAAATTCATTTGGAACTAGAAGAGACCTAGAATAGGAAAAGCCATCCTAGGCAACAGAGACATGGTACTGGGTATCACAATCCCCAACTAGAAGCTATACTACAAAGCCACTGTGATTAAAAACAGCATGGTACTGGCAAAGAAACAGACCTGAGGATCAGTGGACTAGATTGGAAGATACAGAAATAACTCCAAATGTACTCAGCTACCTCATCTTTGACAAAGAGCCAATCATCCTCAGTGGAGGAAAGACAGCTTCTTTTAATAAATGGTGTTGGAAAAACCGGATTTCAACCCACCAAAGATTAAAAATAGACCCTTATTTTTCACCATGCACTAAACTAAATTCCAAGTGGATTAAAGATCTAAATATTAAAAAATAGACACAAAATTTTCTGGAAGATAAGTTAGGCAGAACTCTTGAAGACATTGGCATAGGGAAAGATTTTATGAACAAATCCTCAGTAGCACAGGAACTAGCACAAAGAAGCAACAACTGGGATCTCATCTTACTAAAACTTCTGCACTGCAAAAGAAACCATCAACAGAACTAAGAGACAACCTACAATGTGGGAAAAAAATTTTACCAGC
The DNA here is from genome assembly GCF_012274545.1 of Fukomys damarensis. Classification (NCBI taxonomy): domain Eukaryota; kingdom Metazoa; phylum Chordata; class Mammalia; order Rodentia; family Bathyergidae; genus Fukomys; species Fukomys damarensis. Next base: position 25,295,928 of record NW_022900937.1, on the reverse strand, counting down.
TGCTCCTCAGACAAAGGACTATTATCTAGAATATATAAAGAACTCCAAACAATCAGCCCCCCCAAATATAAAGGCCTGATTCAAAAATGGGCATCTGAAATGAATAGACATTTCTCAGACAAAGAAGGAAAAACATCAAGTAAATATATGAAAAATGTTCCATATCACTGGTCATTTGAGACACACAGATGAAAACAACACTGAGATTCCACCTCATCCCACAAGAATGGCTGCTGTCAAGAAATCAACCAATTACAAATGTTGGCAGGGTTGTGGGGAGAAAGGAACCCTTCTCCACTGTTGGTGGGAGTGCAGACTGGTGCAACCACTATGGAAATCAATATGGAGATACCTCAAAGAACTAGGATTAGAGGTTCCATTTGACCCAGCCATCCCTCTGCTGGGTATCTTTCCAAAAGAATTAAAAGAATCATACCACAGTGACATATGCACACCCATGTTTATAGTGACACAGTTTATAGTAGGTAAAACTTGGAAACAGCCCATTTGTCCATCAGTTGGAGATTGGATAAAGAAGATGTGGTTTTTCTATAAAATGAAATAACTACTCAGACATAAAGAATGAGAAATTACGGTCATTCATAGGAAAATGGATGCATATTGAGGATATACTATTAAGTGAAATAAGTAAGTTACACATGTGTCAATACCAAATAGTTTCTCTGATGTGAAAAACTATAATTGTAAATAATATCCTAATGGTATAATTGATAATGTGAAATAGGAAGAAAAGGGTTAAAGGTGCAGGGGAAGTGGGAAGGGTAGGGAAAAGAAAAAATACGAAAAAATGGAAATAAAGTTTTTGTAAATAGGGAAGGGAGGAGGGGGTTAAGGGAGGGCAGGGGTATAGGGAAAAAATGAGAACCAAGAACTGTCATGTAAAGGTACAAGATCCCAATGATGAATGTAACTGTACTGTATACCTAAAATGTACCAATAAACTCATGGAGGAAAAAAAAATGTCCAATAGTAGCAACAAAAACTGAAGAAAAAAATATATTGAGAAAAAAATGCTACATATATGAAGATACAGACAATAGACTAAACATTAGACTTTTAAAAAAGAAACAATGACAGAAAATATTCTGTACTAGACTGGTGCAACCACTGTGACAATCAATATGGAGATACTTCAAAAAACTAGGATTAGATGTTCCATTTGACCCAGATATCCCTCTTCTGGGTATGTTCCCAAAAGGATTAAAAGAACTGCACCACAGTGATATATGCTCACACATATAGTGGCACAGTTTGTAATAGCTAAAACTTGGAAACAGCCCAATTGCCCATCAGCTGGAGAATGGATAAAGAAGATGTGTACTTTTTTTTATTAAATGGAGTACTACTCAGTCATAAAGAATGAGAAACTGGAGTCATTTATAGCTACATGGATGCATTCTGAGGCCATACTCTTAAGTGAAATAACACATGTGTATAAATACCAAGTCATTTCTCTGGTGTGAGAAACTGAAAGTAAAAATAAGAATAAAAGTGTATAATAAATTATGTGAAACAGTAAGAAAAGGTCTAAAGGACAGAGGAAGTGGAAGGAGTAAGGGAAAGGAAGGAAGGGAGAGGAAAAAATATGAGAAAAGGAAAAAATGGAAACAAAGTCTTTGTAAATAGGGACATGTAGAAGGGTTGAAAGGAGGGCAGGAGAATAAGGAAAAAAATAAGAACCAAGATATATTATGTGAAAGTACAAATTTCCAGTGGTGAATGTCATCATATCGAATACCTAAAATAAACCAATAAACTTAATGAAAAAAAGAAAAGAAAATATCCTGCACTAAGTATAATGGTGTCTACCATGGTTGGGTACTGGATGCTGTTAAACCCTTTTTCTCTGTCTAGTCATGTGATAATGCAGTTTCTCTTCTGTAGACTGATTATGTGATTGATCAGAACTGATTTCAGGATTTTAAAAAAATGTTTTTTTAAAAAAATTTCAGAATGTTAAACTAGCATGGCAAAACTGCAATCATTCCCACTTGTTCATGATTTTTAATTCTTTTTATAATTGTTAGATTCAATTTCTAAGATTTTGTTGAAGATTTTTATACCTGTGTTCATAAAAGATTCTGGTTTATAGTTATCTTTATTTCTAATGTCTCTGGTTGGCTATTAAAGTAATGCTGGACTCAAAAGAATGAGTTAGGCAGTAGCCCCCGCTGTTCATAAGTTCTAAAACAATGCAGAGAATTGGCATTAGTACTTTTTAATGATCTATAGAAATTACCAGTGAATAGATCTAGGCCTGGTAGTACTTACTATTTTGGAAAGTTATTAATTATTGATGAGAAAATTTAACAAGCCTATTCAGACTGCCTATTTCTTCCACTATGATTTTGGCAGATTGTTTATTATAAGTAGCTGATCTATTTCATCTAGGTTATCAAATCAGTGGGCAGAGTTACTCATAATTTTGCTTTATTATACTGTGGATATCCATGAGATCTGTATAGCACTCTTTTTTTCTGATATTAGTCAAAGCATGAGATTACGAGCTTTTGATTTTCTCTATTGATTTCATGATTTTGAGTTTTACTGAAAATCAGATTTCTACCAATTTTTAGTATTTATTTTTTTCTGATTAGTTTGGATTAATTTACTCTTTTTCTAGTTTCCTAAGGTGATAGCTTACATGATTCATTTTAGGCCTTTCTTCATTACAAATACATACATTTAATGTTATCAATTTTCCTCTTAAGCATTATTTCACTGTATGCCACAGATTTGGTTAAAGATTACTTTCATTTTCATTTAGCTCAAACCATTTTAAAATTTCTCTTCATATGTTATTTTTGAACCATGTGTTATTTGAACTGTATCATTTAATCTTCAAGCGTTTGGGGATTTTCCAAATATCTTTCTGTTACTGATTTCTAGTGCAATTCCATTATGGTCTCAAAGCAGTCATGGCATGATTTCTAGTCTTTCAAATTTGTTAAGGTGTCTTTTACGGCCCAGAATGTAGTCTACCTTTGTGAGTGTTCTCTGTGAGCTTTCAGAGAATGTGTAATCTGCTGTCATTGGGTGAGTTATCAACATTTATCAGACAGTTGATCCTTTCTTTAATGACTTGAAATTCCACCTTGATCACTATACCAGTAATCTGTTGCTGTGAAACAAACTACATGAGTGCCTTAAAACAAAAACTGTGTATTTTCTCCCTGCAGTTTAATCTGGGGCTTAGTGAGACAATTTTTCTCACCTAAAGTAACCTATGTGGCAGGTGCGGTCACTTGGAAGATGGGCTGAGTGATGCCTGATCCTGGACAGCCTCATTCCTTTGCATGGGATACTCAGCAAGGACAGGCAGGACAACTGACCTGTCACTCCATATGACCTCTTATCCACATGGAGGTTGATCAGACTTACTGACATGGGAGTCACAGAAGAACAAGTAAGTTAGGGTGAAAACAGAAGTAGTAAGACTTGTGAGACTAAGGCAAGGAAATCAAGTATCACTTCTTCAGTGTTCTTCAACAAGTCACAGGGTCAGAAGTTTCAAGAAGGGAAAAAAAGAGCTATGTGTGGTGGCACATGTCTGTTATCTCAGTACTTGGGAGGCTGAGGGAGGAAGATCGCTGTGAGTTCAAGACTAGCCTGGGCTACATAATGAGTTCAAGGGCAACCTGAGCTACATAGATCCTATCTAAACAAAACAAAACAAAACAGGATAAAGAATCCATTCCTCTTTTTTTGTTTGTTTGTTTTGTTTTGTTTTGTTTTGGTACCAGGGATTGAACTCGGGTTCTAGCATTTGTGAGGCAGGCAGTGGAACCACTGAGCTAAATCCCCGCAAAGGAATCCATTCCTTGATGAGAGAAATGGCATGCCCCCATGAATGGCTCAACAATCTCTGGCCTCAACAATTTCTGGCCATCTTTGCAAACACTGTACAGCCATATACTAAATTTCCTCATGCATGTAGATCTGTTTATAGACTTTTAAAAAATATCATCCAAACACTTGTATTTTTATTCACAGGCAAATGCATCCTTAAACTATTATTAAATATCTATTACCTCAGTTTCCCATTATTCTTTTAAATATTTTTCTAGAAATTCTCACATTTTAACATGCTCTTTAGGACGATTCCAGCTCCATGAAAAAAAATAAAAGAAAAAGATAGCTATGTTAGAGATTACATTTGTAGGAATATTAATAAAGAGATTAATGTCCTGTGTCTTATATACAAGAGTATAATTTATCTATTTATACAAGCTTTCTTTTATATCCCTGAAGCATTTTTACAGTTTTCTTTTTACAGATTCCTTAACATTTCTTCGGTTTATTCTTAATTTTTCCACTATTATATATGATACTTATATTTTCTTGCTGGTTATCCCAAAGAAAAGCTGCTACATTTTATATCTTGGATGTCCTATTACATTCAAGTTGCTTTCAGTTTTCCTAATTAACTTCATAAGATTTAGGAATGATTCAGCTCACATAGAGTCTGATATAAGGTCAATGGTCTCTAAATTTTACTAATTGTTAATACTATCATATTAATCTGGTAATCAGCCATCGAAGTTGATTTTTATTATTGTTTCTGCTAGTAGTTTTTTATTTGATTTTCTAAGATTCAATATACACATAATCACAAAAATGATCATTTTGTTACTTCCTTTTATATTTAGCATGCTAATAATTCCAAAACAATAATAAATGAAAGTAGTACACATCTACTTATGTATATCCTATTTCTGATAGGTAAGAGTATTTCTACTGTAATGTAAATAATGGCTATATTAACAGTCTGTAGCATATCCACACCAACAAATGGCTATACATATTCTTCAATTTGGAGTATTTTTTTCATTAAAACACATTAAAAATAACAGTCATCTTCATAAATAAATATCTGGGCATGTTTTATATCACTAAGTAGCCTAGAAACCAAAGTGGACTTTCTCTGTGGCTAATACACATTACTTTTCAACAACGCTATGCTGATCTGTCCTCCCATCAATAGTGTATGTGGCCATTTTTCTTACTGTACCTTTGTCAGCAGTATTTTTGAGAGGCAAAAATGAAGACTTTTTTCTTTCTTAGCTACTGTTTAATTATACTTATGCCTTAATGGAAAAGTCTAAAAATTTTAGTTTCATCTAAAATCTCTACTCTTAGCTAATCTCTTATCAGAATTAGAGAATTCTATTTTCCTTAAGGAATGGCCCTAGAAATAATCCTTAGAGATATTCCCAGAAGAATCACCAGCACAGCCTTATCTTCTAGAATCCGACCTGTGAGCACAGAATTTCTAAACCTCAGCACTACTGACATTTCAGCTGAGATCATTCTTTGCTGTGAGGGGCTATCTTGTACACTGGAGAATGATTAGCAGGGTCCCCAGCCTCTATCTACTTCATGTGAGTAGTGCTTTCTCCCCAACTTGTGCTAATGAGAACTGTGCCCAGGTGCCAAAGAGACCCTGGCAAAATCATCTCTAGTAGAATACCACTGTGTTAAGGGAATGACGTTCTATGGGTCAGAAACTAAGCTCGTGACTACAGGCATGTTTTGACAGGTCAGATACAATTTTATTATAGGGATTAACCAAAGAAAAGCAGAATGAACTAAAATGTGGGACAGAATACTCACTTTGCTTTATAAGGTGAATCAGAGCCAGAATTTTTTGTTTCCATTAAACTCTCATACTCCTTCGCCCTAAAGATAAAAAGGTTTTATCATTGTCAGTTATTTTGTTGCTAATTTTTATAATCTTATACCAACCCCAAGCCTTATCTGTGTCTTTCCTTTCATAAAGTCATACAGCTAGGGTTACAAATTAATTACATTAATTTTAATATTCTGATTTTTGAATTGCTTTAGATTATCATTATTACAAAAGACTAAAGATTACATATTTCCTCATAAGATATAGAACAGACTCATAAAAACACTTCTGAGTTTATATATTAGATTCAAAATGTTTTTTTCAGAAATGTAAGAATCATCATAATTAAATTTGAAAGTCTATTAGATTTCTACAAAGCAGAATTGGCTAGCTACGCAAGTACCTCAAGAGATTTATAATGCAAAAAATAAGTACAAGTAAAGAATAGTCATTTAACTTTAGAAATCATTTAAAAGACCACGGAAATAAATTGACCAGATCCTCAAAGATGTGTTTTATACCAAGCACCACAGATTTTGAAAAGATAACCCTTTCTTGCTGCTAACAAGGTTCTAGCTTGTCTAAACCAGAGGTGATAGTCCTCAACAGATGATGAATTTAAGACAAAGCTCACAACAGCAATCCATTAATACTGACTTGTTTTTCTATCTTTTTGGAGAAAAAAAAGAGGAAAATATTAAATGTTAACTGCTCATCCAAAGGATCCTTGTTTCTAAGTCCAGTGGTCTATGAAAAAATCACAACACAGACCAATCTAAACAGCAACTTACAGATGGAAAAAAAAACCAAAAACAAACTCTGTTTCATAAAAAAATGTGAAAATGCAAATTATAACATTCTTAATAAAGAAAATAAAATGGCAGAGTTACTTTTGGAAAAAAAGAAAATGCAAATTGGAATAAAATTACATTATATATTGTCTCAACCAAAGAATACTACTGCCAAAATATTAAGGTGTATCAACATGGGTAAATAACTACTTGGAAGCTGAACACAACTGTAACCTTATCAGAAAGGTGGAAAAAACTAAGCATTATTCAGGGTTAAATATGTTCCAAGTTTTGTGCCAGATACTGAACATTCATTAATTTATTTATACACAAACTCTTGATATGGTATTATCCCCATTTTTCAAAGAAAACACTGAGGCTTAGAAAGATGCCTGTTATACTAGACATATATTGAGCTAAGGCTTAAGGTGGAAGAACTAAATTCATTCTTTCATTCATGCACACATAACAAGAACTGTATCACTCACAAATTCTAATTTGACCCGAAACAATAGATTACTTTTTTGTAACTTGAGTCATGTCTTGATTCACTTTTAGAAATCAGTTAAAATCTTACTTCCATAGGTCCCACTGTGTGTAAATTAGATTATGGAGGATAGGAAGGGAGGAAGGGAGAGACAGAATATATTCAAGCAACTTAATTTCCAGAAAGGAAAAATGGAAAAAGACATAATAGCATTAAAAATACATAATTTCATACAGCAGAGTGATGATGAATATGGGTAGTTGCTGTTGTAAGAGCTGAGGTCGATCAAAATTAACACATTTTATCCATGAGAGACTACACAATTCCAAAATACTTACATTAGAGCAATTCTGACAACACAAATGATGTCTAGGTGACAGTACAGATTCCCATCATCTTGCCTTTAGTGTTGTTTTAGATTCTTGCTTAGAATTTGCATTTCTCTGCTTATATTGACCATATGTTCTTGCATGATGTTTACTTTAACCATAAGAACCCTAAATGTATTAGTTACAGTTACTTTGAATTCCCAATATAATTCTAATATCCTTGCCATAGTTGAAACTAGTTCTGATATTTGCTCTTTCTCTCCAAATTATGCTTTTGCTTTATAGTATGCCTTGTAATTTTTCTTGATAGACATAATGAGTTTTGTAAACAGAAGTACTTTAAGTAAGGCTTTAGTAAGGTAGTAAAGTGTGAGCACACAAAAAAAGTCTTCTGTAGTTCTATAATTATTTTTTAGCTTTTTTTTCTTTTAAAAAAAGTCTCACTAAATTGCCTAGGCTAGGCTTAAACTTGTAGTCCTCCTGAGTCAACCTCCTAGAGTGCTGGGATTATAGGTATAAACCACCATGCCCAGCTATGTCTCTGTCTTTTAGTGTATCTGTACCTCTGAAGTACGAACAAGAGTTTTCTACTCATCCTCTTCCACTTAGATGGGACAGGATAGTTAGAGTGAGGTGAAACTAGATATTACTTCTTTTGCTTCATGGAAAGGTACTACTTATCCAAAGCCATCATCAAGAAAATGTATAGTCAAGCTCCAGATGAAGAGACAACTGCGTGTGTGTGTGTGTGTGTGTGTGTGTGTGTGTGTGTATCTCACAGAATTTGTAATCAGAATATACAAACCACTCAAAAATAAAATAACAGGCCACTATTTAAAATGGGTAATATCTTCAAAAAGATACTTAATAAAGGAATATACTGAATGGATACAAAGCACACAGAAAGATGCTTGATATAGATGATTAATCAGCACAGAATCTCAACTGGAACCACAATGGGATACTACTACATTTCTACTAGAATTAGATAAAATTTAAAAACTAACGATACCAAGTACTGGCAGCAATTATGGAGCAATTAAAACTTGCACTGCTGCTGGGCGTGGTGGCATATGCCTGTAATCCCAGCACTCGGGAGGCTGAAGTAGGAGGATGGCTGTGAGTTCAAGACCAGCCCGGGCTACATAGTGAGTTCCAGGTCAGTCTCAACTACATAGTGAGACCCTTTCTCAAAAAATAAGAAACAGGGCCGGGGATTTAGCTCAGTGGTTCTGCTGCCTGCCTCACAAGTGCAAGACCTGAGTTCAATCCCCAGTAATAAAAAAATAATAATAACAAAAATAAATAAATAAATAAAACAAAACTTGCACTGCTGATGGGCATACAAAATGGTACAACTATTATATAAAACAGTTTGGCAATTAAGCTTTTAGGTATTTATCCAAGAGAAATGAAAACAAATGGTTCACCCAATGACTTGGTAGTTTTATTTTAAAACGATCCAAACTGGAACAGACCCAGGAAGGACCCAAGGACCCCAGAGGGGGTTTTTTTCAGCTGCCTGGCTGCCTGCATATCTGCGATCACCCGGCGGCGTGCGCGCGAGCTCCCGGCCTGCGCGGGAGCTCCCGGCCTGCGCGACAACAGACCCAGGAAGGACCCAAGGACCCCAGAGGGGGTTTTTTTCAGCTGCCTGCCTACCTGCCTGTCTG
>NW_022900937.1:25262578-25281841 GCF_012274545.1 Fukomys damarensis | reverse complement strand
AAAAAAAAAAAAAAAAAAAACGATCCAAACTGGAAACCCAAATGTTTATCAAGGGATGAATGGACAAAAAACTGTGATATTATCCAAACAATGGATATGTTTAACAATAAAAATGGAATAAATAACATTTACACACCAATAGCCTAATTTAAAAAACAGTACACTTAGCAAAAGCTAATTACAAAGGTGTGTGTTTTCATATGTGTGAATTTCTAGAACAGAAAAATGTAATCAATAAGAGACAGGAGATATGTGACTGCCTTGGGTCAAAGGCAGCAGAAAACAGGCCATGGAAAAGGGCAATGGGAATATTCTAAATTTTAATGGGCACAGATTACATGGGTATTTAGATTTGTCAAAACTCAAACTGCACAGGTAAGCTCTGTGAATTTCACTTAGTAAACTAAGTCTTAATGAAAAAAATCAATAGATATAGTTATACACATAAAAACACATCTGTGCCAAAATAGTGGAAGCAGCAGAGTTGTGTTTTTTACTACGATTATTTATATTTTTAAGGTTTTCTTCAATAAATAAGCACCACTTATTAAAAACAAACAAACAAATCAGGCCCTCAAAGCAGGCCTCATTTGAAAGATGACACTTGAAGAAAGACCTGAAAGGAGTGAAGAAGGAGCCCTCTGTTTGGTGCATGGAAAGAGCCTTTCAGGCACAAGAAACTGGACTGTGAAAATTGTTTCCAGAAGTGATGGAGGGGACTCACATTTCACCAGGCTCCCTGCCTGTGATGTTTAGTATGGGGCACAGCAGGGCTGGTCAGAGGTCTATAGCCACCCTTCAGAGAGAAGAGAAGCCCATAGAGCAAGGGGAAGCAGCAAAACTAGAGAGAGCTGTCAAAGCTAAATATCTCTTGATGCAAACCTAGCACTGTCTGTAATCAGACTGAATGTAAGGTGCAGGAGAAAGAGGTTGCAGATGACTGAGAAGGTTTAGATCCAGGTGAGAAGGTTCAGAACCAATAGAATTGGTTCACGAAGACAGAGATTATGGGATATGATGGGTTTTGTGGACAGAGGAAAGCAGGTCTGTCAGACATATTAAATTTGAGTGAAACTGAAGGTATAAAATTGGTAATCATCATCAAGTAGAAAGTATTAAAGAAAAGAAAACCAAAGAACAAGTGTCAGGAGGTTGGTAATTTCTTAGTATGAACTAGATATGAAGTAAGCTGTGAAACTATTCTTAGAAACCTGGAGTGATTTCAAAACTAAAATCAAGAAAGTCCTTTCTATTCTTTGTATTGATGGACCCTTTGAAATTAGCCCTGATTCTGTGAGATAAAATGGACATTTTGATAGATCATAATCTGGACATGGAAATGACAGAGAAGTAACTGTATCATTAACTATTATTCTAGTTCTGTATTTTTATAATCAATACTACGGGTCAAGTTTCTCCATCTTTGGAACATTTGGTAATAAAGGTGTAAGGATATATTCAGAATACTTCTTTCCAAACATCACTAGATTATCTACTAAGGAAGAACTCTATCTGTGTCCTCCAATGAGACTCATCAGTCACCAGATGACACTCAATGCCAGTGAGGTAATGATGTACTACATGGTTGTCTGATTTTCAGATGTCACTTCAGAGGATGATGATAAACTACAGGTCTGACAACTTGCTTTCCATTTTAAGATATTTCTAAAACTTTTTCTTGTTGTGACAGGCAACCAAATTGATTAAACTCAGTCATGGGGTTTGACACTACATCCAGCAGACTTCTATTTGTTGATTGCTATTGATTTTCTTTGATACTTCATTTAAAAATCAATAGTTGGAAAGAAAAATAGGCTTGGTTTACACATATTTAAACATACTACTGCATGCTGAAGGAAGCACAAGTTTGGCAGGACTCTGGCATCCAATTATAAGAAGAGCTCTTAACAGGTGAAAGCAAGGGCTTTAGATCGATACACAGTTTCTGTCTCAATCAAAGAAAGTGGCTATAAATTAGGCTCATCAGTGTTATTTCCAAGGCTTTTTGAAAGCAAACAACTTTAACCTTTTTTTTTTTTTTTTTTTTGGTCTTTCTTGTATTTACTTTAAAAGATATCTTATGAATACTCTGTTTTGCTTTGTTCTCAAAAATATTTAGGTACCTGGAGTTCATCCGAGCTTTTATCCTTTTGGCCTTTTTTTTATTTTTTTGCCTCTCTTCTCCATCTTTCACAGACTCCAAGGGAGCTGAACTTTCAACCACAATGTCAACAATATACTTCTTTAAAGAAAGATGCTCCTGCAAGATCAATAAATAAAATAATAACAATGATGAGTTTAAAAATATACAATTCCAATACACAAGACCAATAAATATAAAAGACTATACAGATGAAAAGTAATTGATATGAAATCCTGGTTTCCACAGTCACTTGGGAAAATTTTGAAGAATTTATTTTACTTGAGATTTCACTGCCTCATCACACCTTCACTGAACATCGATAGTATTAAAGGCTGAAAATACATGGACTGGATGCAATTCCCGTCCTCAAGTGTACTGTAAAAGGAAAGGTATATATATTTTTCTTTTCTTCTGTTATTTATGAACACTTATGCTCCTATCTGGGGCCAAGTCTTCCTCATATACACAAGATCTCATTTCTTCTTTTGTATATGAGTATTTCTCCTATTTTTAGCACCACTAATTTTCCCCTTTATACTTAAATCATTTGAATTTTTTCCACCTAAAGTATCTCAAAAGAAACCCCTTTCAGCTACCCCCCTTTTTTTAGTACCAGGGATCAAACTCTGGTCCTTGCATTTGCAAGGCAGGCAACGGAACCACTGAGCTAAATCCCTAGCCCCTGGCTACTACTCTTTTTTAACAAGATACATTGAAAATTTATCCTCTCCGTCTTTACTTCCTTAATCCTCATTCTCTCTTGAACTAATTTCAGCCAGTTTTTACCTTAAAATTTTTAGCATGGTACAAACTGTCCTTCAAAGCCACCAAAACTAATGGCTAACTCTTAGTTCTCATCTTGTTGAAGCCTCAGCCCTAAATATTACTCCTCCCTCGCAGAGAAGCTTTCTTCACTTGGCTCCCAGTCATTACACTGTCTTAATTCACTATCCCTTCTAAGTCTTCTTTGCTGGATCTTCCCCTCCCCTTCCCTCTTTTTTTTTGGGGGGGTATGGGGGCAGGTGAGAACCACTGAGCTGAATCCCTGACTCTCTTCTTCTTGAATTCAAATACTGGTTTATGCCAGAGCTATCATCAGAGCTTTCTTTTTCTCTCTCCATACTCATCCCTCAAAAGAAGTGGCTTAAAATATTATTTACCCACGAACAATGCTCAAATTGTATCCCTACTCCTGACCTTTTCCCTAAACTTCAAATATTTACATAAAAATATCTTCTCAAAAATCTCCTATGTAGAGAATTTCCATGACTAGCATTTCCAATATAAAATGTCCATAAACTCTTATGCTCTCTATAAAGTTGCCTAGAGTGTTTCCTATTTCAATAAATGTAAAAACTTGCATAAATGCACACATTTAATAATGAGCAAGTCATATTTAGTCTCTTTTCAAGTACAACCCAAATGTCAACCCCTAATTCAACTACACAATTCTGGCCACCATCACCTAACCTAAGTCACTTGTGACTCTCTCCCACCTGTATCACTTCCATAATCTTTTAACTGATCCCTCTATAAAAGCAGCCAGTTAGTATTTTAAAATAATTATCACATCACATAATTCCACTTATAAAAACTTGCTTTCTCATCACACTTAGGGTAAAATCCAAACACTCCACCATGACTAACAAAATCCTGCATCACTGACCTCTCTGACCCCATACACCCCTCTCCTTTTAAAAAAAGCATCCACAGTGGTCTTTTTGCTCCTCCTCATATTCTTCAGAAACATTAATACCTCAGGACACTAAGTGGTTCTCTTATGCAAGAATATTCTTCTCTTAGAAATTTCCATGGCCTCAGCTAAAATGACCATTCAATCTTTAAAAAATACCCTCTATTATTTGCTATCTCCCTACTTTGTCTCTTTTTCTTTACAGGATTTGCCTACATCGCACATTCATTACAGCCTCCTTTATTAGAACGTAAGTTTCTCAAGAACAATGACTTTCTTTCCTTCATGGATGTTTTTGTGTCTAGGACTATGCCTGGCACATGGCAAGCACTGAACAAAAATGTGTTAAGTGAATGAATAAAAAGAACATAATGTAACAAAAGTACTAATAAGAGCTTAGACAACATACACTACATGCTTCATATAAAATCATTCATTTAGTCCTTAGAACACACTTATAAGGCATGTATTTTAACTATGAGAATACTGAGATATAATAAAACAACTTGTCCAAAGTTAGATCAAAATCATGACTGAGTAATTTTGCAAACAGACAGCCCAAATTCAAACCTAGACAGTATGATTAGAGTCCATACTCGTGAGTTTTACCTTAGAGATAGAAGTGGAGCTGAGTCTGTATTGCACAACTGTGTTTACTTTTCAAATCATCAGCATACCAAAAGAGAAGTCCTCCTAAACCAAAAATTCACAGCCAAAAGAAAAAATATTCTCTTACATAGAGAAAGGATTATTTTCTCTGATAAACTAGGCCTATTATATATTATCTTTATATTTTGTAATTAATCAAAAACAATGAATGATAAGTAAACCCATCTACACATAAGTCAACTTTAAAAAAATAACCTGGTTCTTTCTTTTCAAAGGAAAGGGAAGAGAAAAGGAAGGGGCCCATTTCCCATAAGATGTATGGTATAATGCAAGTTGTGTGTGGACTCGCCATCCACATTATCACTTATGAAACACTTATTATGTGATTAGGAAAGGGCTGGATAAATTACAAACATTATTTCTTGTAATCTTCATAACATTAAAAGACAAGTGGCAGTATGTTTACATTTTACAGATGCTTAACAAATACAGAAAAACAACTCAAACATGTTTGGTATCATGTTCATGATCACAACAAATGTGAAGATCAAAACAACAACTGGCTCTCTTTATAAGATCAATTTTTTTCACTATTCAACATTCCTGCCCCCTAAATAGTTCACATAGGCTAGTCTCTGACATGTAATTTCTATTATTACACTAAAGAAAAAGAGTATTCTAAATGACATCTTTGACTTTTTGAAAGGTCCAATTATACTATTTTCAGCTATGTATAAATATAATTTACATGTCTAATAAAAACCACTAAGGATCCTAACAAACAGTGGCAGGCACCATATTTTGATTCTACCTATAATTATCCAAAGGCACACTTTTAAAATAGACAATTCATTTACACATGCATTCACACAAGCATACACATACAATACTTACATTAATTTTTTTTAATCTTAAAAATGATTAATATATTTTGGTTGACTTAACAGTAACAACTTTCTTAATACAAAAGCATTCTATATTATAGAAAAGATGGATAAATAAAATTAAGATAAAACCTCCTACAATTCTAATACCTAAAAAGTAACACCTAATATTTTGGAGTTCATCATTCTAAAGTACAACATTCTTTGCATATGTATATATTTTTATAAAAATAGAATGCAACATTTATAACCATTTGAACTCATTTTTCATATAATATTCTAAACATATATACTGACCATAAGTTAATATTTTACAATATAAGCTTATAGCTATAAGGTATTCCATTTTGTGGCTACACTAATTTTATTAACACCTTATTATTAGACATTTGAACAATTTAAATTTTTTAATACAATAATTAATAATATAACGGGCTGGGGATTTAGCTCAGTGGTCCGCTGACTGTCTCACAAGTGCAAGGTTCCAAATTCCATCTGTGGTATCAAATAAAACAAAACAAAACAAAAACAAAAACAAATATTCCTAGAGTTAATATTTAAACACAAAGCCAAGTATTCCTTTATGATTAAACCACCAAAATTAAATTCTTAGGTCACAAATGGCACATATTTTAAGGCTTCTGTAAAATATTCCCAAATTGAACAACAAAAAAAGGGAATTAATTTATGTCCTCACAAGTAGTTTGCCAATGCCTACTATTCCTATTTTGTTTGTAATTCTGCCAATTTGTTAGCCGAAAAAGTGGTATTTATGTTTGACCATTTGCTTATATTTTGTCTTTCTGTGACTTAGAATGAGTCTTTTGTTCAGCTTTCTATAAACATATTTCAAGTTTTTATGTATTTGCTTCTAATGGCTTATATTATTTTTCTACTTTTTGTAAGAGCAAGATGACAAAATATCATTAAAATATCTTTTATGATCAAGGAGGTGCACTGTTGAGCGTGATACAATATAACCAACAGCTATTTCTCTATTAAAACTGTGAAGGAACTAAAAAGGAAGATTTTGACATGGCTCCTGAAAGAAAGAATGTATGTAAAAAGGTTTTACAACCTTGATCGAGTAGTTCACTAAAATCCTTATAAAAGAGAATTCTGAGAATAATGACAGCAGAGTTTTAGATTCTGAATTCCTATATAAAAACCAGAAGATTAGTTTATAGGAAAGGAAAAAGCATAAAAATATTCACAATAAAACTAGGGGATGAGGAATCTCAAAAAGAATAGGTTTCAGTGTCTTTGGAGGAGAAATCAAAGGGAGATGACAAGGTGAAAAAAATGAAAGCTAAAAAAGGAAAAGTTGCACTAGAGAACCGAACAGAGAACAGCACTTAAAGTGAAAGGGGTCTAGGATGCAGAGGCAAGAGAGGGAGCAGTGGGTGCCTGCAGTGAGGTCTGTGGGGAGGAAAGGCAGTCCCTTGGCATGGCTCTCCGCACCAAACCACAGGCCTCCTCCTGGACAGGCCTCACAGGAAAAACTGATTAGCAAATAGGGCATGATGAAGACAAAGGGGAAATGCATAGATGAAAGCAGAACAGAAAACAGATCAGTAAATTTCAGGAAGCAAGTCATGATACTTTCCACAAAATGAATGCAACAGGAACCACTAGAGGTTAAAATAGCTACCCTGAAATATCTCCTCCTAAAAGGTTTATAAAACTAGCCAGATATGGTGTGTCAATTTGAGTAAGAAATACTCAAATTGGATCAGCATAGATCTGCATGTGGAAGACCAACTCTGGTATAAAAAGGAAATGAAGAAGGAAGGAAGGTTTGCTTCTGTTTCTTTCACAGTACTCTATCTAGTCTTAGCCTTGGACTCCATCTCCTGGCTTTCAGCACAGATTGTTCAGCCTCCAGCAAAGAGCTTTTGAGCCTTCCCTACCAGCCTCCTGATAAGGACTCACAGGGGACAATGCAGTGAGCTCCAGGCCTTCAACTGGATCCTTTGGATCTCCAGCACACAGACAGCTTTTGCGCTGTTCCACATCTGACTTTGTGGGTGGTCACTGTAAGCCAATTTTGTAAATTTATGTGTGTGTGTATTCTTGTATTAAATGTTTTTCTAGTAAGCATTGACTGATATAGTAAGCTAAAGTACATAACAGAAACTGTAATAAGGCAGAGGGAAAAATACAAATTACAATAACAAAAACTCAAAAATTAGGTCATAAAACTCAAAGATTGAAAACAAAAAAAATCCACTTAAGAAATGAAAATAAAATAGAAAACACATAAGAGTAAATAAACACAAATGCCTCAAACAAATAAAATATAAAAAAGAAACACATTTTAAATAAAAAGAGGGGCCGGGGATTTAGCTCAGTGGTTCGGTGGCCTGCCTTGCAAGCGCAAGGACCCGAGTTCGATCCCCGGTACCAAAAAAAAAAAAAAAAAGAAAGAAAGAAAAAGAAAAATAATTTATGACTAAATGGCAACATTAGAGAGGCAAAGATGTAACATACAGATAATAAATGATAGAATAATAAAATCCTTGAAAAATAAGACCAGAGCAAGAGAACAGATCAAATGTTAGAAATTTTAAATTAAGAAAACTTTCATGAAAAGAACATAATTAAAGATTAAAAGAGTAAATCACATATTGAAAACACTAACCCAGAATGGCTAATACCAAGACACATTCTATTAAAATTCTATTTTTTTTTAAAGAGAAAGAAAAAATTCTTTGGGCATTTGGGGACAAAAAGCAAGTAACTTACAAGGGGAAATTACATTACCCCAGATCTTTCTGAAAGCAAAATTTTAAGCTGGAAGAAAATGAAGTTATGTATTAGTTGTGCAAAGAGACATGTAAGCTAAGGAGTGTATACCTAAGTACAATTAATTTCCAAGTACAAAGAGCACAAATGAACTATCATCAACATTAAAAAAAAAAAAAACTTCAGAAGGTTTGCAAGTTTGACCCAAATCTAGGTGACTTAGCAAGACCCTATCTCTAAATAGAGAGAGAGAGAGAGAGAGGGAGATGTAGTTCAGTGCAAAGGCCCTAGGCTTAAGCCCCAGCACCACATTAATAAATATGTAAGTAAATAACCTCAGCAACTCCTTCTCATAAGCCTTCCTGAAGAATCCTAAAGAAAATGCCACAGAAAAACAAAATGAGTGAACATGAAGTTAAAGATTTATAAGGCAATTAACTTTAAACACAAAACTAAAGCTCTATATACATATATAAGTATGTACATGTATACAGGCATATGTATATAAGAATGTGTGTAAATACATGAATACAAATCACATACATTTTCTTTCTTTACCAAATATTCTATTTGCTATAACCAACCTGGTAGGGATTAGCATCCCTGATGATGCTGAAATATCATTTCTCAGTAAATACCCAGGGCCTCTTACCAAAGCCATTGATCATAAGTCTAAACACTACGCTATATCAGATAACAAGGAAGCTATCAAATATGAGTCTGACCATGTCAAAGAACTTGAGAACAAACTTTTGGAGGTTCCCATCAAGTAAAAGATAGCACAATATGAATTTCAAAAAGGAAAACTTCTGGAGTTTTTTCTGAAATAAGTAGCAACATATCTGTATTGATTCAATCACCTTACTTGCCTGATTCTCTTATATTGAGGATGGAAGAGGGCCAAAGTTAACTGACAACTGCAAACTGATGTATAACTCAAAACCAAAAGAGGCACACCACACTCTGCTTTCTGGAGCTACTTTAATACAAACGTTCCAATGTCTTTCCCCTCATCCCCAGCCACTTCTGTATGACAGGAAGTGCACCAGCAGCTTCGTCCACAAACCAAGAAGGGTGGAAAGCTCCTCTGGCTGATCTAGATCAAGAACTCAGCTCTTTAGATATGAGTGCCCCAACCTCTGTTCAATGTAATCACATTTCTTAACTTTCTAGTAAGTCTACCTTACTAAACAGCCAACTAATCTCAGAGCCCATTTTACTTAGCATTTAATAAATGTTCAGTAAAAGAACAAAAATAAAAATAATTTTACTTGTACAAAATCAACATAAGGCAATGAGAGATAGAAAAGAATTTTTTATAAAGAAATTCACTAGGGCTGGGGATTTAGCTCAGTGATTCTGCTGCCTGCCTAGCAAGCATAAGGTCCCAAGTTTGATCCCCGGTACTAAAAAAAAAAAAAAAAATTCACTAGAGTGAGATGCATAATAAGATAGCACAAACAGAGAATTAATTATAAAAATTATGGGAGGATCATGAAGATGATACTATAAAAATCTGATTAAATTTAAAATGTTAATTGTAAAATGTTAAATAAAAATTTAGTATTTAAATGTGTTAGGCAGTTTCTACTTGTGTAAAAGTGAGAAATTAGAATATAAAGGGCAAAAATTAGATCAAGATGTTAACGGGCAGCTGGGGCTGATGGTATACTGTAAACCCAGAATTCTGGGAAGCTGAGCAGGAAGATCATTCCAGCATGGCCTGGGCAACTTAGCAAAATATTTTTAAGATGTTTTTAAAATGGCTACTGATGTAGCTTAGTACAAAGGACCGTGTTCAATCCATAGTACCACCCCCCAAAACAGTTAATTAGCATTACTTAAATTTTACCAAATTAATGCTATTAAAGAAATACAAGGAAAAGCAAGCCCTATAGTCAATTTATATAAAGTTATAATTGTAGGATTATTTATTGTACAGAAGAGTGGGTACCACTGAGGAAAACATACTCATCTTTTATACCTATGCACAATTCCATTATGACACAGGCACAAATTAAAACAAAGATAAACAAAGACATAGTAACTATGATTTATTTTCAAAATGCAAATCAATCAGGATCAAAAATCTTCATAAAAGTCCTGGGATCTCCTTCCTTCCTAGTAACTTTTAAAAAATACAATTGCTAGCCTTGCGGAGTCCTGTACAATAACAAAAGAAGACATGTGGGAAGGGTAGGGGAAAGGTAATAAGGAAAAGGAAAAAAACAGGAGAAATGGAAATAAAATGTTTGTAAATGGAGAGGGGAGGAGGGGGTGAAGGGAGGGCAGGGACAAGGGGAAAAAAATGAGAATCAAGACCTGTCATGTAAAGGTACAAGGTCCCAATAATGAATGTAACTGTACTGTATACCTAAAATGTACCAATAAACTCAATGAGGAAAAAAAAACAAAAACACAAAAGAAGACATGAATCTTAGCCACATTTGATATGGCTGATTCTAAATAATGATTAATAGTAGGCATTATTTTCCTTTAGATGTAGAGAAACAGGTTGAGGAGAAACAGCAATGAACTATAAATGAAGAAATCCACATTAAAACAAAGTCTGCAACTCCAAACTGACTGACTTTTCTAGGTCTCAGTCTTTTAATTAGCAAAACATGGAGATTAGAGAGCTGGGCAGGGTGGCATCTACCTAATTCCAGGTACTCAAGGGCTGAGGCAGCTAACACTGAAAGTTCAAGGACAGCCTAAACCTTGTGAGAGTTTATCTCAAGGTAAAAAGGCCAGCTATGACTCAGCACTGCTTGGGCTCAATCCCTAGTGTTGAGAGGAGGGAAGGAGAAAAGAAGGAAGAAAAAAGGAATAGAAGAGATTGAGAATAAATACTAAAGCCTCCTTTTTCTGATATTCTAAATGTCAAGAAACACAGAAGCTACTTACTTATGACTATGCATTTATATACATAAGACCTATAGCTTTTAGGTCACAACTGTGAATTCTTACTAAAAGAAACATTGCTATAGTATGAAACACTAATAATGTATATAACAAAACTAATACCTATGTAGACATGATCTCATCAAAGTTTATACCCTTCTTATTCTTTTAATTACCTTTTATGGCATATCCGACCAAACCTCTGGCCTTTCTAACATAATTTACTATATTAAATGAAATAATTCCTTCTGGAGTTTATGACTTTAATATTCTATCAGACTCTTTCTAAAGGCTCTTGCATTTCCCTATTTTTAAAAGAGACATTAAAAAGTTACAGAAAGTTTCACAATCTTTGGGAAACAATGCAAAAGTTTTAAAACTAGGATAAGCAGGAAAATTAAAATGATATAGGATTTTATTCAATTGTCATTTTTACACACCTCTTAAAATTTGTCTCACAAAAATATTTCATAAAATATGGCCATTGGAAGTAACCTGCTTCTCGTTATTTCAAAATATAAAAATATGCTGTAAAATTGAGAATTTTCAAGGATATTATTTTTCTCAGATCAAAGGGATTGAAATACCTGTTTAGGAAAAGGGAAAAAGTATTATTACAATTCTACAAATGGTTTTTTGTTTTGTTTTGTTTTTGGTACTGGGAATCGAACTCTGGTCCTTGCGCTTTTGAGGCAGGCAGCGGCACCACTGAGCTAAATCCTCAGCCCTTCAAATGTATTTTCATTTGAAAATTTAAAATCTTTAATAGACTCTAATGTCATACAGCAGAAGCTCATTCCTCTGGAGCCAAAAGCTTGTTTGAAAGACCAGAGTAGATATCAAATTACAAATTTATGCAAATAAGAAAATAATACAAATGTTTTACGTTTATTTAGAAAAACAACTTTTTTCTCTCAACTTCGCCCATATACCTTTTGAATCAATTATGCAATCCAAAATTCAGTACCAGTTTATTCAAGAATAAAGTAGTTTTTCTTAAATTCTTCAAAATACATACCATTATTATGCTCTTTTTCAGGTTGCTGAGCACAGCATGAAACAATATAAGCAGGAGGCACATTCCAGCTCTCCTTGCCCCTCTACCAGAACAAGGATGGGCTGGAGGCTGAGGGACTGGGATGTATATTTGTTTTTCTGGATGACGATAAGATGAGAAAGAAAGCAGTAAGGAAGACACAAGAGCAGAAAAGCCATGGATGTGTCTGGGAAGGAAAATCAATGGGACCAAGAAAATTCAGAGGAAAAAAAGGAAAAAGGAAAACTTGATTTAAAACACAGACTTTTTAGACAGCATTTTAACCATATATTCTGAACAGTGAGTGCCCTCATAAATACAGCATATTGAAAACAGCTTACAGGTCCACCTCAATTTACAAACAATTAATTCAATACCTACTGTGTAGCAAGGGCTTAGGCTAACTGTTTAAGTAAAAAGGAACAATTTTCTGGACTCCAGAGTTTTACTCAGAATAAAACCAAGTGAATCTATAGTATTCTTTTGATCTATATCACTCCTCAAGAAAACTATTACAGGAGATTATCCTTCAGAAAGAATTTGAGGGAACTCTTTAAAGCTGATTTGTAAAACTGATTTCCCCCTGATGGCATTAGCTATATTACATAGACTCCTTAGATATGATCCAAACATTTTTCATGAATGAAAGCACCATAGAGAAAAATTAATTAATTCCTATTAGAATGAACATGATTGGAGATTTGAGAAACTGAAATTTATCCAAAATGGGCTCACTGTTTGGTGGCAGAGTATATAAGCAACTGATCAAGAAATGCTACATGGGGCCGGGGATTTAGCTCAGCCATTCGGTGGCCTGCTTTACAAGCACAAGGACCTGAGTTCAATCCCTGGTACCAAAAAAAAAAAAAAAAAAAAATTAAGAAATGCTCCAAAACATAAAAAACTTTGAATGTTTCATTACATTTAAATTGTTTAAAATGCTGTGAAACAGTAAATTTGAAAAATTCTGAAATATAATGCCTTTTATCAAATGATGCCCTATGTCACAACATGATTTTGAAAAATTAAACATACAGGGAAAGCAAACTTTTTAAACCAGACAGGGCATTTTAATTATACAAAAGATTCAACTCCATTAAGATCCCTTCTACAGATAAAGAAAACACATTTTTACAATCCATGTATTATATTGTTTAAAATGATAGATGAGATAAATGAAGCTAATGAAATACTGCAAAACAGACACTGTGCAAAAGAGAAAGAGGCATCTTCTGATAAGGATGATAGTCCACCATCTGTCCCCCTGCCACTCTGTGACAATTACAAATACTCCATCAGTTTTCTGATAGGTGGAGATGATGAATGAGGCAAAGCCTTCTTCTACAGATTCTCATGCTCCTTTCTGATCCAATCTGAGGTTTAACAGATGACTCAAAGAAAGGCCCAGAGTTCAACAGCTTATTAATTTATCATGCTGTGAAAAGCTCAATACTGCAACTAGCAATGGTTCAAATGTATTGAACTGCTCTAGAAATTAAAGGGTTTTTTTTCCTCAGAATATTCAGATTTCAAATACAGTAACTTGGGTTACTATCAGGCCCGCCCTTAGAAATAATTACCAGAGCCAAGAAATAATAATGCTATATATCACAAATAATATCACCCTTCAGTCCAAGCTCTGAGAGGGGGTAATGGTCAGAAACAGCTCTCCTCACCATCGAGCGCCTTCCCTGGCACTGAATGACAGGCATGTGAGGGTTCAGCTGTGTTACATCATAGCATGGCACTCAAGCCTCTGTGTTACACTGAAAAAAATACAGAAAAATGTACACTACACAGACACAAGAGTAAAGGCAGGGACATTTACTATATTCATGATAGACAAGGCAGGCTACAAAGGAAAGGATATCACCAGGTATAACAAAGATCATTTCATAGTAGTACAAGGGTCAATAAACCAAGAGGACATAATAATCCTTGGTATTTATATACCTAACGATGAGGCTTAAAACTACATGAAACAAAGGCTTATAAAACTGAAAAAAGAAACAGACAATTAAGATCAAAGAGTTAAAAACTCTTCTCAAAAACTAAGAGAACAATGAGACAAAAACAGCAATGATGTGTGTTAAAGCAGCTCTTTATTGTGAATAAACTATAATAGTACGTAAGATTCTAATGATATACTGACAATGTGAAATAGGAAGAAAGGGGCTAAAGATGTAGGGAAAGTGGGAAGGGTAAGGGAAAGCTAATAAGGGAAAAGAAAAAAATATGAGAAAATGAAAAAATGGAAATGAAGTGTTTGTAAAGGGGAAGGGGAGGGGTGAAGGGAGGGCAGGGACAAGGGGAAAACATGAGAACCAAGACCTGTCATGTAGAGGTACAAGATCCCAACAATGAATGTAACTGTATGATATAACTAAAATGTACCAATAAACTCAATGAGGAAAAAAAAAAGCAGCTGTGGAAGGGATGGATGTGTTCACTGTCTTGATCATGGTGACGATATCATGGGTGTGTGCATGCGCCAAAACTTACTAAATTATATAACTAAAGGTAAGAACAACTTCAAGAATGACAGTTATACAGTACTTCAAAGCTCTTTAAAAACACATTTCCAAGAAAAAGTTGTTCCTAAACCTTTAAATGAAAGATGACCAATTTTCAAATATCTTACAGTAAGACATATTGCAATGAAAATAACATCGTATGATATACTATAATACTATATCTGTGTAAAAAAAATCCTCAACTAAAAAAAGATACAAAAGGCTAGTATAACAGAACAAAATCCAACTGTAAGCTATAAGAATAAACTTATAACTATAAGAATAAAAATAAAAGGATAACAAATGAAAATATTATGACTAAAAGGGGATATAACTACAAAAGGAAACTGAAAAAATTTATCAGTAAAGTGATTTAAAAATCAAAACTATAAGCAGAAGAGAAACAGATTTGAAGCCAAAATCAGAAAAGACAAAGAAAGTCGCTAAATATTGATCAAAAGAACAATAACCCAAGAAGATATAATTATTATAAATATATACGAAATTTAATACTGGAGCACCCAATTTTATATAACAAGTACTACCAAAAACAAGTATTGCCCCAATAGAGCAACAGTGAATGACTTCTATATTCCACTCTCACAAACAGAGAGAACATCTAGACAAAAAAAAAAAAAAAATCAACCAAGAAACATCAGAGTTGAATTATATTACAGATTAAATGAACTTAGCAGACACCTACACATTCCATCCAACAACTACAAAATACAATCTTTTTGTCAGTACATGGAACTTTTTCCTATATAGGTCATATAGTTAGGCATAAATAAAGTGTTAACAAAATCAAATATTTTCATGCATCTTATTAGAGTAAAATGGAATGAAACTAAATCAAGAGCAAGAGAAACTACAGAAAATAAACACATGGAGATTGAACAACATTTTCGAGTACACAGTGAGTCACTGAAGAAATAAGGGAGAAATTTCAAAATTCAGTGAATCAAGTGAAAACAGAAACAACACATAACAACCTGTGGGATACAGTGAAAGTAGTAATAAGAGGAAGTTTATAAATATGGGCGCCTATATTAAAATACAGGGATCTTAAATAACCTAATGATGCATCTAAAGGTCCTTGAAAATGTGAACTAAATCTATAATCAGTAGAATAAAATGATAAACATCAGGCAGAAAGTCTGAAAAAACAATATAAAAGATAAATAAAACTAAAAGCTAGTTCTTTGAAAAGATTAATAAGATTGATAAAAATATTTTTTAAAAAGCTAAGCTGACCAAAAGATAGAGGAGATACAAACAAAATTAGAGTAAAGGGAGATATTATATTATAACAGACACAGTTGAAATTCACAGGAACCTTAGGGGGTACTTTGAAAAACTACATGCCAATAAATTGGAAAATCTGGAAAAAATGGACAAAGTTCTAGAAACATAAGACTTATCAAAAATGAAGCAAGAGGATATTAGAAATCCAAAAAGATCAATAACAAGAAGTGAGATTGAAGCAGTAATAAAAAGCCTCCCAACAAGAATCTAAACAGTTCAAAATAAGAAATGAGACTGAAACAGTAATAAAAACTCTTGAAACAAAGCAGTCCAAGACTGGATAAAGTCATTGCTGAATTTTATCAGACCCTTACAGAAGAACTAATACCATGGCTCCTCAAATTATAACATAAATTAGAAAAGGCCAGAACCCTTCCAAAGTCATTCTATGAAGCTGGAAGTACCATGTTATCAGAACCTAATAAAAACACCACAAAAAGAATATGACAAACCAATATCCCTGATGAACGTAGATGTAAAACTTCTCAATGAACTACTAACAAAGCAAATTCAATATAACATTAAAAGATTAAATTCCATGATCCAAGTTGGTTTCTCTGCAGGGATGCAAGGATAGTTTAACATACCTAAATTAGTAAACATAATATAGCAAATAAATAGAATGAAGGATAAAACTCACATGCTCATCAACAGATGCAGAAAAAATAAAATTCAACACCCTTGCATGATACTCTGAATAAATAAAATGTAGACAGATCGTAATTCACCATATAAAAACAATATATGACAAACCCATAGCCAACATCATACTGACTAGCGAAAATCTGAAAGCATTTCCTCTAAGATGAGGAACAAGATAAAGTTGTCGATTTATACCACTCTTACTCGATATACTGTGTGGTCAGGGATTTAGCTCAGTGGTTCCTCTGCCTGTCTCACAAGCTCAAGGACCCGATTTCAATCCCCGGTACCAAAAAAAAAAAAAAAAAAAGACTACACTGTGGACCCTTGTTACGACTAGCCTTACATATGGACAGCTTGGGTTATGATCAGAATTTTTAAGTTACAATCTGAACGCCAGTTACTTATGCTACCAGATGGCCTCAGATACGGATTTAACCCTTGAAGAGTTCTGGAAGGAAGATTACAACATCCTTTTCCTGAGCAGGGTTGAGAAATCCTAGGTCAATGTCTCTCCAAGGACACCGAGATCTGCCTATGTACAGGAGAGAGACTTTGAAGGCTGTGTAGAGGAGGCTAAGCCTTCAACTGACCAACCTGAGTTAAAACCAGCCCTCAGGAATGAATTAAATTTGTAAGTCAAGGGTCCACTGTAGTACTGGACTCAGTACAGCAAGCGAACAAGAGAAGGAAATGAAAGGGATACAAACAAGAAAGGAGAAAATCAAATTACTTCTGTTTGCAAATAATATGATTCTTTGCCTAGAAAACACTGGAGTCCACCAAAGTCTCTTAGAAACTGATAAATTCAGCAAAGTAGCAAGATACAAAAATGAATATACAAAAAATGGTAGCTTTCCTATACACCAATAATAAACTCATCGATAAAGAAATCAGAAAAGTAATCCTATTCACAATAGCCTCAAATACATACACATATATACTTATGATAATCACTGATATATATATATATATATATATATATAAAATCACATTTTATACCTAGAGTATATACAATTTGTCAATTATACTTCAATGAAACTGTGATTATAAGCAGTGAAAGTAGAAAGATCATGTTGACAAGAAAAATGACAATCAGGTCTAAGTAAACTAGTATTTCAAAATTATTGTGATTATTTATTTTGCCTTTTCACACGTGGTCTTTCCCCACAAAGCCCAGTTAGAAAGCTGATTGTAGTATGTTCTAAAATAAATGCAAGAAAAAAAGTGCTTCATAATAATCAACTTTAGATAAGCAAAATTGAGTATGTGTAGCAAGATTTATAGATGAAGGCTTACAAACCAAACTATTATCTTGAGAGCTATTATCCTGAGATTTGATAAATTTATCTGTCTTTTCATTTAGCACACATATAATCAGCCCTTTAAAGATCCAATTTCTTATTGTTCTGGAGTCCAGGAAGTCTGATATCAGGCTGAGTTCTGGTTGGTGCTCTTCCTGGCTTTCTCACACAACCACCTTCTTATAGGGTACAGAGGGTTTGAGTGGGCTCTAGAGCACAAATTTGGTCAAGAGAGATCTACCTTCACAATCTAATTACCTCCCAAAGTCCTGACCACCAAGTACTACTGTCAGGCTGGAGAGTAGCAATCTAACAGATGAGCTTTGGGAGGAAGAAAACGTTCAGTCTATAGGAGATGTAAAGCATTTTTATTCAAAAAAGGCTGGATACTTACTAAGGAAACTATTTCAATTATAGATCAAACCAAGGTTTAAAACAAATTAGTGGCCTAGTTAAATTTTTTTCCTCAAGTCAATGTAGATGACTAAATCAGCCATGGATATTGAGCTACATACTCTCTGCACATACAGTAATATGTAGTTACAATGTCAGTGAGCTCACCCTCCAGCTTTAAAAAGTTAGATCAAATATATAAATTAATAATGAGCTATACATATATGCATTATATATATATAAATCATATATAAAATTTCCCATACTATTAAAGAGAAAATGAAGGCAATAGAAACTACACTTTAAAAGAAAGAATAAGATGTTTCAAAATAACTTCTCAAATTGATATAAACTTACTAAACCTATTTGAGGTATTAGAGGGAAAAAAATACCTTAAAGACTTAAATGACTTCGAGTTTGTTAATTTGGCTTAATTTTCTGTTATTAGGGAAACAAGATATTTCTTGATGTGATTATAGAAAAAGTAAATACTTCTGCTTCTACATATACAGGTCAGAAATATAAGGCAATTAATGAGTCTATAAGGAATTATCTGTTATTTCCCAGACTGTCATCAATTCTGGACAACATCTTGCCACACATTTCCACCTCAATAGCAGGCACACTCTGATCAAAAAGATCAGCTTATGATACAGTACCGTCCAACATTAATAATACTAGATTCAGTTTTGGTTTGAAATTTACTTTGTTTGCAAATAAGATTGCTACCCCTGTTTTTTTCTGGGCTGTATCATACCTCTATGAATGTAAAATATCTAATACCTGCTTTATGATACATAGTAGGGACTGTGCTTTATCAGAGCTACATTTAATGATATTACTCTAGAATGTTATCTTTCCAGATGATGATTAAGAGACTAATAGAAAAAATGGTGCCAGGTACCACAACAGCAACAGAACTTTGCTGTTTTCTGGATATTATTCTTTTCTTTGTTTTTTGTTTTGTTTTGTTTTAATGGAATGTGCTGCTTATAATTTTGTTCAAATGACTGCAGAAACTGGAAAAGCTGTTGCTGCTTTCGATGCATAACATACTATTATTAGTCTTTTTATATAAATATACATATATAT
>NW_022900937.1:25223323-25262425 GCF_012274545.1 Fukomys damarensis | reverse complement strand
TTTATTTTTTTTTTCCATGTGTACAGGGGTAACACATCATACTAAATATGGAAGGTCATATCTATGTGGGTTTGATTACAGAAACTAAGAAAGTATTCTCTAAATAATGAAAAAAAGAATAAGATAAGACTATAAGAGCAAGAAGCAATTTAAATATGTTCAGGGACCATTTTCATCTCCAGAATTAAGGATTATTTTAATGTCACATCATTGCCTTTTCTCTTTTACTTTCCTCTTTAGTTTTATTTTAAGAGTCCCTATTTTGTTCATATAGAGATTTATTTAACTGAAATACCGAATAGTTTCTTTGGTGTGAAAAACTACAATAGTACACAGGATCCTAAAGAGATAATTAATAATGTGAAATAGGAAGTAAAGGGCTAAAGGTGTAGGAAAAGTGGGAAGGGTGGGGGAAAGGTAATAAGGGAGAGGAAAAAAAATATGAGAAACTGAAAAAATGGAAATAAAGTGCTTGTAAATGGGGAGGGGAGGAGAAGGGTGAAGGGAGGGCAGGGACAAGGGGAAAAAATGAGAATCAAGGCCTATTATGTAAAGGTACAGAATCCCAAGGATGAATGTAACTGTATTGTATACATAGATTGTACCAATAAACTCAATAAAAAGAAAAAAAATCAGTTTATATTTCATAAAATACAGTGATGTCTTTGTTTTTCGTAATTTAAAATTTTTTTCTCAATTAGCTTACTTTTTCTAGAGAGAAATACTAATTTGGTTATTTTCAAAATCACATTTGGTTGTAAGTACACAATATATTATAGTTAAGATCTTTCATGAAGATCTTGTCATGAGCTTCTCAAAATCAAATAGAATTGTTTTTCAATATGTAAGTACATAGTCTAACAGCTAATACACTTAATTAAACAGCTAATTAATACACAAAGAAGTGTCACAAATACAGTATAGATTCGAAATTGAAAAAAAAAACCCTTAATTTAACTTCATACCTCACATAGGTTAGGTTTAAGTGTACTTCTTGTAACTTAACTCCAAAAATATTAACAGCTTCTTTAGATAGTGTAAAAGCAGTGCCACAAGGAAATCAAGTGTCACAATTTTACTGTTTCTCTACCAATTAATACAAAAATTTTAATTTTACAATGTAATTATACCTATCACTCATTTTTCATCATTAAAATTAAATACTTTTATCATTTGATTATAACATGATAAAAGAGAAAAAAAATCATACAAAACTTTCTATGAAATCTCAAGAAATACTAGAAAAATTTCATAGTTAAATTCTCATGAAAATACAAAACAATAAAGCTTTCTTACTAAGGAGCTACCTATTATATTTAACAGGCTTAAAATAAAATGTGTCAAAGATCAAGAGTAAGTTATCCAAGATGTCAAGAGCACAGGGTCAAAGGCACAATTTTATTAGGTCAGAGGTGATATAAATAAAATCTTGTATGTCAAAGAAGAAAGGTCACAGACAAGGTGCATATAATATAAAGACATCACAGATGACAAGTAATAACTTTAAGTAGAAGATGTGTGTTTATTATAGATATCTTCACTGATTAAAATGAAACTTCCATGTGAGCAATATAAAATAGCCTTTCTATATCACATAACTCATATGTTATATTGAACATTTTTTTCAGGAAGAAGAAGCTATTACCCAGAATAACTACATGAATGAAAATTTAATTCCTTTGAACTGAAACAGTATATAAAATGAATATATCACTCAAATCTCAAGTTACAGTGACTAAATATCAGATCACTATGACAAGTACAAAAATGAGTTGTTATTGCACATTCTTTCAAGGTCCATAATTTAATACTTTCCTTATCCTTTCTCATTAACATAAAAATACATAAAACTTATTTTTCAGTTTACATAATAGCATACTCCAGACATTTAATTTTTTTTCTAAATTATATTTAGCTTTTAGATTAAGGAATTCCAATTACAAATAGTTTTTATAAATGAAAGAATTTCTGTTTGATGAGAACTACTTTATAATTAAAGCAGTAATCTTCACAAATTCTTTCACTTATAAAAATTGATTTTTAAGATATTTTCAAAGTAAAGCATATATGCAGATGACTATAGTTCTAAACTTCAAATAGAAAACAAAGATATCAAGAAAGATTTAAGTAAAAAAATCCATACAAATCTCTTAAAATACTCAATTTGAATAAAAGGTGAAAAATTGAGGTATTTAAAATAAATAATTAGTTCTACGTTCCATTTTATCTGTATTAAAAGTATTTACAAAAGAGAAATTTAAGGCCCATTCCAATGATACCTTCAAGCCAATGTATATAACCTTCAGTACAATTCAGCTCATTAACCTTAACTGCATCAAGCGTTATGTCAAACATGAATACAGAGGAATTAAACACTACAGAGTTTTAAATCCAGCTACAGTGAACTAACTGGCTTGTGCAGGACTGATTTTCCAATAAAGTTGTACAAAATACACAAAGCAATTATTTGGAGGTGCAGCAGCAGCCAACATAGCCAGTACTTGTTAGAGTGTGACCCCTAAGAATAGCGGCACATGAAGTGAGCTCCACATTTATTCCAGAATTTTCCAAAAGAGGAGATGCTGATTTTTGTCAGGAGAGAATAATGGAAGCTGAAAGTCAGGCTTCAGGAACTTAGGAGCAACAACTGGAGTTTAAAGATATCAACCAGTTGGAACTTGAGGGAAAATTCCTCCAAGGAAGAACTCACAGAGAGGCCAGTCCAAATAATGGTGTGCAATTTCCCCGCAAATACATATCCAGAAATCCAACAGAAAAGGGCAGCTTAATTCCTTCTGTCTAGATAATATTTATTAAGAAAACCAACCACATTAATTACTGCTTGCCAGAGCCAAGCTTCATCACCTGACTATTCTCCTAATTATCTAATAAAGCCAGATTCCGTTACAAGTCCTTCCTTGCATCTTCCTACTGAGAAGCTCCACCACTTTCCACAATGTATGCCTTATTTTATAAAGTCAATAACCTCAATTTTATTAAACTGCAACGATCTTGCCTGGAGAGCACCAACAAAGATCTAAGAAAAACAATTAACTACAGCTGCACATAAACAATAGAGATGTCTTACAGACTTAAGTATAAGTGAAGGAAATCAGACACAAAAAAGTACATTCATATGATGGCATTTATATGAAGATCAAGAATGGGCAGGACTGATTGATGGTGCTAAAACTCAGAGTAGTTACCTTTTGAGGAACATGACTGGGAGGGGGCACAGAATCTAGGTAGCAAGAAATTACTTATATCTTGATCTGGGTGATATTACATCACTGTATTGCTATATAAAAATGTAGCTATGTATTTGAGATTTATGTACTTTACTAATTAATGTATGGCACACTTTAAAAGTTAACCAGATACATGCACCTACACACAGTAAATCCCCTAACAGAACGCATACTCATCTTTCCTGGGCATCCTAAGAGATGTTTGAGAAGTGTGAAATCCCATTCTTGAGTAGCTTTAGAAATTCTCTATCATCATCATCATCATTATTATTTGTACTGGGGATCAAACTCAGGACCTTGTGCTTGTGAGACAGGCGGCGGCACCCCTGAGCTAAATTCCCAGCTCTTGTATCAATAAAACAAATTCATAAATTACTAAGCTATACTATCCAAGTCAGTAACAGATGAAAGAACAATATTTATAAACATATTTATACAAATCTAAATTCCACATTAACAATAATCATAGGTAAACAAATAATGATTTCCAAAACTATGAGCAATTTATGGGTTCACAATTATCCACTTACATGAAATACACATTGTTAATTGTTTCCAGTACATCAGGTATATAGCCGAGTAATTCCTGTTTTGTGTTATTAAAATATCAAAATATTACATTTTCCTTGCACAAAACTTATGTAAATAATGTTATATTTTTATTTCTACAATTATTAAATTAGTATGTGTGACAAAATGATATAATGCACACTGCATTGTAGTATTAAGCACTACATACAATTTTAAATAATCACAAAAATACACATTGACCACAATTCTTTATAACAGAAGGACACACAGATAACAAACTGTATGTGAGGAGTAATGCTTACCACTTCTTCATCTGAAAGCTCACGTCCTTGGATACTGCTATTCTCTCTCACTGCTTGCTGGTGTTTTTTCCCCTTAATATGGCTAAAAAGATACACCTCTGAAGAGATCTGAAAGCAGTGAAATCAACATAACATTAAGCCTAATTTTAAATATTTCACATTTAATACACAAACACTATATACAAGTTACGATCACTCTACCATTTACATATTAGGTTTAAAAATATTTCCCTTAGCATATAATTCTGAGAATCCTTTCGAAGATGTATGATCAGAGGGAGAACGCTATCCATCACAGTCAATCTAACAGAAAATCATTTCCTCTAAGTTTAAGGTTCAAGTCTCAGCACTGAAAATGTTGCCTTACTTTTTTTTGGTTCCAACACTCAAAAACATTGACTTGAATGATCATTCAGTAGCTAAACATCCATTTTAGTAGCAACAAAATACTCTGGAACTTCACACTGCTATTCCTAAATGCCAATACCTTTACTACTTACTCTTCATTCAAAATCATTAAAGAAATCCATGGCACTCAGCAGATACCTTAACGTGTTTTAAGAAACTAGATTATATTCCATGGTTTCATAAACTTTAGTAATAAATTATAACACCACAATATTGACATGACAACCTACCATGGCACTGCAGAGAGAACACTGCTTCTTTCTTTCATAAGGGGTCAGCTTGGGAGCATAATCAGTATTTGCATGTCGCCCACTGCTTAACTCAGCAGCTTTTTCTTTTCTTTGTTCAATTTGCTCCATGTGCCTTCGAATGCTTTCATCATGCTGCAGATGAAATCAAAGTCAAGAAATTTAAAAAGTATTCAAATCATACTAAAGATTTCCAGTAAAGCTTAGAAATAATAGGGGAAGGTCTTACTTCAATGCTAACTTGCATACTAAAAACACAGGTTTACGCAAAGCCCTCTAATAACTCTGACATGCAAGGTAATGTTTCCTATATTATGCTACACAGTACAGTTATAGATGTTTTATGGGAGAAATTCCACAAATAAATTTGGAAATAGTAAGTTAAAGTTGAGCAAGTTTTTAACATAAAACTTTAAAGGGGCTCTAGTATGCTGCGGTGTTCTGACTCAATGAGTTTAGTTATCAATAGGCTAATTTCATAAATTAGTTGTTCACATACACTTTGGAGAAGTATTTCCTGGAACACACTATGACAAATGTTGACCTATGGGTAAAATCCATACCTAGCCACATAGCAAAGCTTATCATGACACAAATCTCTACCTACCCCTGTTCCCTTTCCAATTGTTCTTCAACTCCAGGAACTATTCCAAAGAATTTCTTTAACCATTTACCAGTCCAATTATTTAAATACAGGATGACGAGAACTTACATCTTTTTTCATTAATTTTATAATATAACAGGAAACATAAAAATGATAATTTAATAAAATTTATTCAATAATTTTTCTGTGTATGATGTATCTTAAAATATTCAATATATAGAGCAACTCTGCAATGTGGACAGTAGTATCTAGTCCCTTTGCGAATTCTTTTTGCATTGTTATCTCTCTTTGAAAAACACACTTTATACTGTTGTGTTGCCCTTTCCTTTTCTGTCTGAGGGTGGCATAATTTCAATAAAATGTCTGCCCACCAAACATAATGGTGAAGACCACTTATAAAGAATGTCTTGGATGGCCTTTAGCTATCCTGTATTTTTCAATTATTTGGTCTATTAAACCTCATTTAAATTGTGAATGATATTTTGAACACCTTTATTTTGAATAAATAACAAAAAGTTCTATATTGTTTAGTCCAGAAGGTGCATAAACGTTTTATAACATTTATCCTTGCTTTTTGATTACAGGGATAGCTTCTTAGATGTTGGTCAATTCTGTCAATGCCACCCATAGAATTATAATCTCAACTACTACTGGAATTTCTTCTACTTTTATTTCTTCTTTCAAGTCTATCATTTCAGTATTATGAACAGTTGATCATAAGAAGATATCTTTTTTATCTTTTCATTTTATCACACAGAATTTTCCTCTGATATGCTAACATTTCTCCTTTTTCAGTTTTTTATTTTGCAGATTTTTTGGCATTTTCTTACTATTCAGCCTCAATGTCCCAAACATGTCCATTTTGTATTATGAAAGAATATCAGTCAATCCTGGAGAAGTATAAAGATTATATGTCATGTACTCTTGATCAGAGTTTTGATAGATTGCATCACAAAAGTTACAGGTTATTTTTCACAAATAAAATAAACAGAAATTAATAAAATAAAATAACCTGAACTTATTATTAAATTTCACTAGACCTCTCTGCTGCGTGGTGCGGCCTGAACTACGGGCCTCCTGTGGAGCCGTGCTGTTTCCAGCAGGTGCCACTGACTGGCTGTGACAAAGCTCCAGGCAGGTGAGTTTTACATCATTGCTCTGGCTTGGACTCAGAGCCACCACTGCTGCGCGGTCCGGCCTGAACTACGGGCCTCCTCTGGAGCTCCACTGTTTCCAGCAGGTGCCACTGATTGGCTCTGACACAGTGCCAGGAGGGTAGCCGGCTGCCACCCCCCCCCCCGCTATTAGATCCCCTGACTGAGCCAGTCCTTGGACACACTCTGCAGAGGCATGGCAGGCTATAAAGGGTGGTGATTGATCGATCCTATTATGTTCCTGATTGTATCGATAGGGATAAAGTATAGGGATTGATTTGATGAGTTGTTTTCTCAATTATGAAAATGAGAATGTCTATAAGTCATTAGAGAATCAAAGACTGGGATGCAACGATATCAGGAAGATTTAATGACCCAGAGATAGAATCAAGGGCAACCCAACAGCAAAAATAAAGATGAGAAAACACTTAAGCAAGCCACAAAAACAGACTTCCAGTCCACCAATGGCAAACAGTAAGGCAAAGGAGGATGAAAAATCAGATAGTGAACCTCCAGGACACTCAGAATTCACAGCACAGGAAGTAAAACAACTGATCAATCAAGCTCTAGAAAAATTCAAAACAGAAATTATTTCCAAGATAACCATAGAGATGGTGAGAAAAATAAAAGACATGATTTGAGACTCCAGAACAGAAACTGACAAAAAAAAAACAGATGAGCTAAGGAACATAATAGAAGCCATGAAGGCCCAGCCTAAGAAAGAAATGTAAACAATGAATGTCCAACACAGGAAAGAAATGAAATCCATTAAACAGATTCAAACAGATATACAGGAGATTAAAAACTCTACTGAAATCATAAGCAACAGAATAAAAGATTGCGAAGATAGAATCTCAGCTATAGAAGACAGGATAGCAGACAGTGACCATGAAAAGAGAGGTCTCTTAAAAACAGTAACGGAGCATGAGAAATCAATCCAACAACTCCTAGATGACACAAAGAAAAATAACATAAGACTGATACGAATCTATGAAGTACCAGGAGAAAATACAAATGACTTAAAAAAGCTGTTCACAGACTTAATGACAGAAAACTTCCCAAACAGAGGGGAAGAATTTGACATTCAGATAAGTGAGGCATATAGGCCACCAACTAGCCATGATCAATCTACACCTAGACATATAATAATCAAGATTCCAGAAACCCAACACAAGACCAAAATACTACAAGCAGTAAGAGAAAAGAAACAAATCACATGCAAAGGAAAGCCCACAAGAATCACAACAGACTTTTCAACACAAACCCTCAGGTCAAGGACAGCCTGGAGTGAGGTATTTCAAGTCCTAAAAGAAAACAACCTACAACCAAGACTGAAGCATCCTGCAAAACTCTCTTTCAAAATGGACGGAAAAATAAGATACTTCCATGACAAAGAACACTTGAGAAACTTCATGAATACTAAACCAGCACTACAGAGAATTTTAAACAATATCCTAGAAAAAGACAACAAAGATCACAACACCAGGAGGTCCAACAGAGAAAATCAAATAGCCAAGGCAAAAAACTAAAAGGAGAGGACAAAAAATAAAAAAAAGAGTCAACAAAAGGACAATAACATGACAATAATGTCAGTACATATCAATTATAACTATAAATGTCAATGGCCTCAATTCACCAATCAAGAGAAATAGATTGGCAGAATGGATTAAAAAGCAAAATCCAACAATATGTTGTATACAAGAAACACACCTAGTGCAAAAAGAAGCCCATAGACTGAAAGTGAAGGAATGGAAAACAATTCTGCATGTGACAGGAGCCCAGAAAAAAGCAGGGGTAGCAATCTTATTTGCAGACAAGGCA
The DNA here is from genome assembly GCF_012274545.1 of Fukomys damarensis. Classification (NCBI taxonomy): domain Eukaryota; kingdom Metazoa; phylum Chordata; class Mammalia; order Rodentia; family Bathyergidae; genus Fukomys; species Fukomys damarensis. The sequence continues at coordinate 25,254,109 of NW_022900937.1, read as the reverse complement.
AACTTCAAACCAAAACTGATTAAGAGAGACAAAGAAGGCCACTACATCCTTGTAAAGGGAATAATTCAAGAGGAAGAAATGACAATCATAAACATATATGCACCAAATATAAATGCCCCCAACTATATAAAACAAATATTAAGTAACATGAAAAACCAAATAACCACTAATACAATTGTAGTGGGGGATCTGAATACCCCATCACAAACAGACAGATCATCTAGGCAAAAAATCAACAATGAAATACTAGAACTGAACCAAGCTTTGGAATGTAGGGACATATTAGACATCTATAGAGTGTTCCACCCCACAAAATCAGAATATAAATTCTTTTCAGCTGCACATAGGTCATTCTCCAAGACAGATCACATACTAGCTCACAAAACAGGTTTGAATAAATGCAAAAGAGTTGAAGTTTTTCCCTGTATATTATCAGGTCACAGTGCAATAAAGCTGGAGATCAATAGCATAAGAAACCGTAGGAACTTCACAAACACATGGAAATTGAACAACACTCTCCTGAACAATTAATGGATCACAGAGGAAATTAAAGAAGAAATCAGACAGTTTTTACAAATAAACAAAAATGCCAATACAACATACAGGAATCTATAGGACACAATGAAAGCAGTTCTACATGGAAAATTCATAGCAATGAATGCCCACATTAGGAAAATAGCAAGCTCAAATAAACAACCTAACGATGACTCTTAGACTCGTAGAAAAACAAGAGCAAGAAAAATCCAAAGCTCAAACAAGAGAGGAAATTATAAAGATTAGAGCAGAAATCAATGCAATGGAAACTAAGAAAACGATACAAAAAATAAATGAATTGAAGAGTTGGTTTTTTGAAAGAATAAATAAAATTGATAATCTCTTAGCAAACCTTATCAAAAAAAAGAAAGAAAAGGCTCAGAATCATGCAATCAGTAATGAAAAAGGAGAAGTCACAGTTCCCACAGAAATCCAGAGGATCATGAATACATACTATGAGAACCTGTACTCTAACAAAATGGAAAACACAGAAGAAATGGACAGATTTCTAGATACTTATGAATTACCAAAGTTGAACAAAGAAGATAAAAATATTTTAAACACCCCAATCACAATCAGTGAAATTGAAAATGTAATTAAAAACTTACCAACAAAGAAAACCTCAGATCCTGATGGATTCACTGCTGAATTTTACAAGACATTTAGAGAAGATCTACTGCCATTACTCTTCAGACTTTTCAATGAAATTGAAAGAGAAAAAATACTTCCAAATTCATTGCTGGAAGCAAATATCATTTTGATTCCCAAACCTGGGAAAGGTGTAACTAAAAAAGAGAACTACAGGCCAATCTCCTTAATGAATATAGATATAAAAATCCTCAATAAGATACTAGCAAAGAGAATACAGAGGATCATCAAGAAGACCATACATCCTTATCAAGTCGGATTTACTCCAGGGATGCAAGGATGGTTCAACATACGTAAATCAATAAATATAATACACTAAATTAACAAAGTCAAGGAAAAGAACCACATGATCCTATTGATAGATGCAGAAAAAGCATCTGACAAAATTCAACACCCATTCATGATAAAAATTCTGTAGAAAACTGAAAAAGATGATCTTTATCACAACTTGATATAGGCTATCTATGAAAAACCAAGAGTCGACATCATACTCAAAAGTCAAAAATGGAAAACCTTCATTCCATAATCAGGAACAAGACAAGGATGTCCACTATCCCCACTCCTCTTCAATATAGTTCTGGAAACATTAGCCATAGCAATTAGACAAGAAAAAGAAATTAAAGCAATAAAGATAGGAAAGGAAGAAGTTAAACTGTCACTGTTTGCTGATGATATGATACTCTACATTGAAGACCCAAAAAACTCCACCAAAAGACTTCTCCACTTAATTGACACTTTTAGCAGAGTAGCTGGATACAAGGTCAACACCCAAAAATCAACAGCCTTCTTGTACACAAATAACAGACTCACTGAGAAAGAAATTAGGGAAACAATTCCTTTCACAATAGCACCCCAAAAAATGAAGTATCTGGGAATCAATCTAACAAAAGAAACAAAAGACCTCTACACTGAAAACTAAAGAAAATACTCTGAAAAAAGAGATCGAGGAGAGTATAAGAAAATGGAAAGATGTCCCCTGCTCCTGGGTAGGAAGAATCAACATAGTGAAAATGCCCATACTACCAAAAATTGAAATCCCAACACTATATTTCACAGAACTAGAAAGAAGAATCCAAAAATTCATTTGGAACCATAAGAGACCTAGAATAGGAAAAGCCATTCTAGGCAACAGACACATGGCAGCGGGTATAACAATTCCTAATTTGAAACTATATTACAAAGCCACTGTGATAAAAACAGCATGGTACTGGCATAGAAACAGACCTGAGGATCAATCAGTGGAATAGATTGGAAGACACAAAAACAACTCCAGATGCACTAAGCTACATCATCTTTGACAAAGGTGCTGATAGTACCCACTGGAGGAAAGATAGCTTCTTTAATAAATGGTGTTGGAAAAACTGGATCTCAACCTGCAAAAGATTAAAACTAGACCTTATCTTTCACCATTCACTAAATTAAAATCCAAGTGGATTAAAGATCTAAATATTAAAACAGAAACACTAAACTTGATGGAAGATAAGTTAGGCAGAACTCTTGAAGACATTGGCATAGGAAAAGACTTTATGAACAAATCCTCAGTAGCACGGGAACTAGCAGAAAGAATCAACAAGTGGGATCTCATCTAATTAAAAAGCTTCTGCACTGCAAAAGAAACCATCAACAGAACTAAGAGACAGCCTACAATGTGGGAAAAAATTTTTACCAGCTGCTCCTCAGACAAAGGTCTATTATCTACAATATATAAAGAACTTAAAACAATCAGCCCCCGCAAATATAAAGATCCAATTCAAAAATGGGCATCTTAAATGAACAGACATTTCTCAGACAAAGAAATAAAAGCAGCAAGTAAATATATGAAAAAGTGCTCCACATCACTGGTCATTCGAGAGATGCAGATGAAAACAACACTGAGATTCCACCTCGCCCCACAAAGAATGGCTGCTATCAAGAAATCACACAATAACAAATGTTGGCGCGGTTGTGGGGAGAAAGGAACCCTTCTCCATTGTTGGTGGGAGTGCAGACTGGTGCAGCCACTATGGAAGTTAATATGGAGATACCTCAAAGAACTACGATTAGAGGTTCCATTTGACCCAGCATCCCTCTGTTGGGTATCTTTCCAAAAGAATTAAAAGAATCATACCACAGTGATATATGTGCACCCATGTTTATAGCGGCACAGTTTGTAATAGCTAAAACTTGGAAACAGACCATCTGCCCATCAGTTGGAAACTGGATAAAGAAGATGTGGTTTTTCTTTAAAATGGAATACTACTCAGCCATAAAGAATGAGAAAGTAGATTCATTCATAAGTGAATGGGTACATTTCGAGGATACACTTCTAAATGAAATTAATAAGGCACACATATGCTAATACTGAATAGTTTCACTGGTGTGAAAGACTAAAATAGTACTCAAGATCCAAACGGGACAATTAGCAACATGAAATAGGAAGAAAAGGACCAAAGGTGTAGGGACAGTGAGAAGGATAGGGGAAGGGGAACAAGGGAAAAGGAAAAAATATGAGAAAATGTAAAAATGGAATTAAAGTGTTTGAAGGTGGGGAGGGAAGGAAGGGATGAAGAGAGGATGGGGACAAGGGGAAAAAATGAGAACCAAGACCTGGCATGTAAAGGTACAAGATTCCAGTAATGAATGTAACTGTACTGTCTACCTAGAGTGTACCAATAAATTCAATTTAAAAGAAAAAAAATGTTTTCACTAGAAACACACATCAAGGGTGAATACAATGTTCTAAATAAAAAAAGGAATGCAAAAAACAGTACTTATTTATATCTACTACATCTATCTACAGACAGATGTAAGAGTGTATCTTGTGCAAACAAAAATGGACTGGTGGAAATGACAACTGCCCAAGCAATGCCTGTGACAGTCAGTATGTAAACATTCATGTGGCCTCAGTGACACTCAGAGTAAACTGATAAGTGGTTAAAAGCTGTTTCAGATTTACACCCATGTACCTGTACTTCTTCACATGACTCTTCGAGTGCAATACACTCACCCACACATTCTTCTGTCCATTCAACTCAACCTTCTTTTAACATCAGCTCAGGAATTACTCGCTGAAAGTATATCCCTAAACTCCGGCACACCAATGTAGGACTGTGTTCTCCCCTGCCTTCCATAGCACACCATATACACTTCTATCTATATGGAAACTATCTGCTGAGCATCTGAATCTCACATTACATTATGAGTTTCCTGAGAACTGGAAGCATATCTTACTCACTCATAAGTACCTGCTGCATCATGATTAAATGAATGCTAATTTCCTAGGATTACGCAAACAGTAAAATATGATCTACTTTAAGTCTACATAGAAATAATTGTGATATAATACAAATATTCATTTATATGTTAGATCTGCCTACATCTTGTAGTAACGGTAAAAATTTTCTAGAAAATATAAATTTATCAAGGTGGATGAAATGGTATATGCCTATAATCCCAGCACTCTGGAAGGCTGAGGCAGGAGGATCCCAAGTTCAAGCATAGTTTAGATAACTTAAGAAGACTCTGCCTCAAAATGAAAACAAGGAAAACGTAGCTCAGTATAAGGCCCAGGGTTCAATCCCCATTGCTGCCAAAAAATGAAAAATTGATTTATCATAATGTACCAATCTACAACTGTGCAATTCATATACATATAAAATTGAGTATAAGTAAGTATAAGAAATATCTTTTAGTGTATTTCTAAATGATTAAAATTTATGAATATCAGAAGCCTAGCTGTACTGCCTTCAAATCATTAGTTAGTTTCTGACTAAATCCAGAAATGTTAAGCTTGTTTTAATTTTTTTCCACAATGATCCTCACCAAACTAACTCCAGATAGCTGAGTTTGAGTCATAGCCCAATCATAGAAGACTTGTCTCTAAAGAGTAATGCAATTTTTTTTTTTTTTTTTTTTTTTTTTTTGGTACCGGGGATCGAACTCAGGTCCTTGTGCTTGCAAAGCAGGCAGTGGCGGCCACTAAGCTAAATCCCAGCCCTAAATTAATTCAATTTTTATTCAATATGTATAATTTTAATATCATGCCCCACTACAAGCTCCAAAACTTCTAATTTAGAGTACATGACATCCATACCTTGAGCTGAATTTTTTTCTGTAGCTCTTCCATAGCTTCTTGCTGAGCAGCTGTGAGTGCTGCCAGTCGTTCTTCCCTGTCTCTGTAAGAAGAGAGTCAGCTCCTTAGAGAAATATATCACATGAAATTAAAAAATATAACTAGGACCCAAAGGCTCATATTCTAAAGGTTCACTATTTTTAAAAAATTTAAGTGTCTACTATACCTCAGGTTTATTACTCATTTAATATTTGGAAGCACTAGAATTTGTCTTTGTTTTTCTTTTTTGTGCTGTGGCAAGAGATGATCAGCTATGAAAATGGGTGTCCAGACCCAATCATATATTTAAATATTAGCTCTGGGACTGTCATTTAAATATAACATTTTGAAAATATACATTTATTTTCATTCTCTTGGAAAATACTATTAAAACTATGAAAAAGGAATAAAAAAGGCATAGACTCACCAAGACAGAGAAAATAGGACAGAAAATAACCATATGATGGACATCAATATTTCAGAAACTGAAAAAGCAAATCTGAAAAACCTGAAATCTTGAAATTTAGGCTGTCAAAGGGAATAAGCAGAGAGGAAAATAACTCTACCAGCAAAACTCCATAAAAACTTAGAAGCCAGAGAAACTATTCAGGAAAGAAGAAATAAAGGGTGGCAGGGGATTTAGCTCAGTGGTTCCACTGCCTGGCTCGCAAGTGGAAGGTCCTGAGTTCAATCCCCAGTACCAAAAAAGAAGAAATAAAGATTGCTGATGGAAACAAGAAGACTGGAAAATTCTTCAAGAACCTGTAGTTGTTCTCTCCACAGGGAAGAGGCTGGGTGATGACTGCCAAGAGGGGTGAACATGCAGCACCATGCTTTTAAAACAAGGTGGAGAAGAGATGATACCATGAAAATAAGGACTTTAAGTAAAGCTCTCCACACTAAAATGATTTAAACAAATAGTACCCCTCCCCTTTTAACACACAAAGCACTCATACCCAGGTTACTTCCCACTCCTCTAGACTTCCCTAAGGAATCTGTGAGGCTTAGGCCAGCCTCAGAGAAAAAGTAACAGAAAGACAGACAGGGATCTTCTAATTGCCAATTCCCCACAGACCTCCAGAGTGACCCAGTATGCAATAAGTCCAGCCCAAATGTACGTCTGAAACTGCTTCTCATACGAGTTCAAATAAACAACCTAATGGTGAATTTTAACTTCCTAAAAAAAGAAGAGCAAGACAAACCCAAAGCTTGTACAAGGCAGGAAATTACAAAGATCAGAGCAGAAATCAGTGCAGTGGAGAGTAAGAGAATAGTACAAAAAGAAAAAAAAAATCAACAAATCAAAGAGTTGGTTTTTACAAAGAATAAAAAAAAATCAATAAACCCTTAGCCAACCTTATCAAAAAAAGAAAGAAAAGGCTCAAATACATGCAATTAGAAACAAAAAAGGTAAAGTCACAACAGATCCAGCAGAAATCCAGAGGATGATTAATACCTACTTCGAGAACCTGTACTCTAATGAAATGCAAAACACAGAAGAAATGGACAGATTTCTAGATACATATGAATTACCAAAGTTGAACAACGATATAAAAAGTCTAAACACCCCATTACAATCAGTGAAATTGAAAAAGTAAATAAGGGAAAAGAAAAAAATATGAAAAAATGAAAAATGGAAATAAAGTTTTTGTAAATAGGGAAGGAAGGAGGGGGTGAAGGGAGGGCAGGGGTATGGGGAAAAAATGAGAACCAAGACCTGTCATGTAAAGGTACAAGATCCCAATGATGAATGTAACTGTACTGTATACCTAAAATGTACTAATAAACTTTTATGAGGAAAAAAAATGCCAACAAAGAAAAGCCTAGGTCCTTATGGCATCACTGCTGAATTCTACAAAATATTTATAGAACTATTGCCACTACTCTTTAAACTTTTCAATGAAGTTGAAAGGGAAGCAATACTTCCAAATTCATTCCTGGAAGCAGGTGTTACTTTGATTTCAAAACCAGGGAAAGACCAACCAAAAAAGAGAACTACAGGCCAAACTCCCTAATGAATACAGATGCAAAAAATCCTCAGTAAGACACTGGAAAACAGAATGCAGAGGGTCATCAAGATCATACACCCTGAACAAGCCAAATTTATCCCATGGATGCAAGTATGGTTCAAAATACATAAATCAATAAATGTAATACACTATATTAACAGAGTCAAGGACAAAAACCATATGATCATCTTAATAGATGCAGAAAAAGCATTTGAAAAAGTTCAACACCCATTCATGATAAAAATTCTGCAGAAAACTGGAATAGATGATCTTTATCACAATTTGATAAAGGCTACCTATGAAAAACCAACCGTCAACATCATACTCAAAAGTCAAAAACTGAAAACCTTCATTCCATAATCAGGAACAAGACAAGGATGTTCACTATCACCACTCCTGTTCAATATAGTTCTGGAAACACTAACTAGAGTAATTAGACAAGAAAAAGAAATAAAAGGAATAAAGATAGGAAAGGAAGAAGTTAAACTGTCATTATTTTCTGATGATATGATACTCTACATAGAAGACCCAAAAAACTCTGCAAAAACACTTCTAGATTTAACTGATAGATTCAGTAGAATAGCTGGATACAAGGCAAACACTCAAAAATCAATAGCCTTCTTGTACGCAAGGAAACAATGCCTTTCACAATAGCATCCTAAAAACTGAAATATCTAGGAATCATCTAATGAAGGAGGCAAAAGACCTCTACACTGAAAACTACAACACTCTGAAAAAGGAGATCAAAGAGGACATAAGAAAATGGAAAGACATCCCTTGCTCTTGGGTAGGAAGAACCAACATAGTGAAAATGGCCATACTTTCAAAATTGCTATACAGATTCAACGCAATCCCAATTGAAATCCCAACAGTATATTTCACAGAATAAGAAAACAATCCAAAAATTCATTTAGAATCAGAAAAGACCTAGAATAGCAAAAACCACTCTAGGCAACAGAGACATGGCAGGGGGTATCACAATCCCCAACTAGAAGCTATACTACAAAGCCACTGTGATTAAATGGCATGGTACTGGCAAAGAAACAGACCTAAGGATCATTGGAATAGATCAGAAGATGCAGAAACAATTCCAGACATACTCAGTTACCTCAACTTAAACAAAGGAGCCAACCCTCCTCAGTGAAGGAAAGATACCCTGTTTAATAAACAGTGTTGGAAAAACTGGATTTCAACCTACCAATGATTAAAACGAGATCCCTCTCTTTCTCCATAAACTAAACTAAAATCCAAGAGGATTAACAATCTAAGTATTAAAACAGAGACACTAAACTTGCTGGAAGATAAGTTAGGTAGAACTCTCAAAGACACTGGTGTAGGAAAAGACTTTAGAAACAAATCCTCAGTAGCATGGGAGCTAGGCAAGCATCAACAACTGGGAGCTCATCCTATTAAAAAGCTTCTGCACTGCAAATGAAACCACCAACAGAGCTAAGAGACAACCTACAATGTTGGAAAAAATTTTTTACCAGCTGTTCCTCAGTCAAAGGTCTACTATCTAGAATATATAAAGAACAAAAAGAAAATCAGACCTCCCCCAAATATAAAGACCCAATTCAAAAATGGGCCTCTGAAATGGACAAACATTTCTCAGACAAAGAAGTAAAAGGAGCAAATAAACATAGGAAAAAATGTTCAACATCACAGGTCATTCAAGAGATGCAGATGAAAACAATGCTGAGATTCTATCTCACCCCAGAAAGAATAGTTGCTACCAAGAAATTAATCAATAACAAGTACTGACGGGGTTGCGGGGAGAAAGGAACCCTGCTCCATTGTTGGTGGGAATGCAGACTGGTGCAATCACTGTGGAAATCAATGTGGAAATACCTCAAAAAACTAGGATTAGAGAGTTCCCTGGCAGATCTGGAATTAGAATCCTGCTTTCCTGAACCTACTTCAATTTGTTCTTAGACTAACTCAACATAACTGTGGTTGTGCAATAGTAAGCAATTAATAATACCATCTGCCCAGAGATGCAGAGGCTGTGGCCCAGTGTGTAAAGGAAGTTGTGACACTGTTGTGAGTGAGGCCAGGAGCATATGATGTCCATTAGGGAAGGGTGCAAAATCAATCCTTTGGATCGCAGGTGAGCAGAAGCTGATGCAACCTTCAAGTACATAGGCTAGACAAGGTTGGTTTTGTGAAAAAAAAACAAAACAAAAACAAAAACAAAAAAACTTCAAGGATCTGAAATTCAACCAAAGATAAACAATAAATTAAGAGATCCTTATTGATGCAAAACTGCAGTTGTTTAAATACATTATCTAAAACTGTCTATTTTCCAAAAAAGAACTAAGATACATATATAAAAATATGGCAGGCACAAGAAAAAGCTAAGGATGAAAATCTTTGAATGAAGTCGTATGTTGTTTTAGCAAACAAAGACAACTTTGTGGCTATAGAGTTCTTTCAGACATGCTTAAATAATTAAATGAAAGAATGCCAGAATAATTAAAGAAAAAGATGATGACAATGACTCCACAGACATGGAATTCAAAGGGAGGGCAGGGGAACAGGAAAAAATAAGAACCAAGATACATTATGTAGAGATATAAATTTCCAATGATGAATGTCATTATATTGTACACCTAAAATGTACCAATAAAATTAATTTAAAAATATATATATATATATATATTTAAAAAACACCTTTCTAATAAAAGGAACAAGACCTCTTAAAAAAATGGCTGACCCAAGGGATGGACAGGGAAAATACAAGATGAATCTGGAATATCTGTAGCATTAGAAAGAAAGAAAAAAAATCAAAACAAAACAAACAAAAAGGTGAAGTTAAAGGAACCAACTAAAAGAGTTCCTAATGTTTAAATATGTAACAATCTGGCAAACAAATAATATTGTGTGAAATTACTACTCAAGAGTATAAAATAAATATAACAATATACTGATACTGTTTTTACACTTGATCTTAGCCAAAAGGCCAAGAAGCAATACTGATACTTTTCTTTAAAAAATACTATTTTTTAAAAAAGCTAACAAACAAATAAATAGAAAAGTGCTACTGTTGTCTCACAGGTTCATGCTTGAGCCTGGTCTCTGGTGGAGCAATGTTGGAGAGTGGTGCCCAAAAAGTACTGATGTAGTGCTGAGAAGATCCTGGTTATTTCTAAAAGAACAAGCTGGGGGTTCCTCTTGCCCAGCTTCCTGTCTCACCATGTGACCACTTCTTCTGGAGTGACCACCATGGCATGATGCAGCCATCATAGTATGATGGCACCGTGCTTTTTGGAGCCCCTTCTAAAATTGTGAGCTAAAGACCTCTCTTCTCCATACATCACCCAGTCTCAGGTATTTTGTTATAGTAATGAAAATGTTCAATACAGGATGAATAAACAAAAGTCCTACAAAGAAGAATTCTAAGCAATATATATAATGTGTATATATATGCACATATATATAATTATTCTTCTCAAGGAGAGGAAGAATAACTCTCATCCTTCCATTTGGGGCTATGCAATCAGTAACCTGTTTCTAAAGAAGATAGTACACAGAAATTTTACATGTAACCTGGCCAACAGACCTCAGCTAGGTAATCAAAAGTAACTTCATTGATAAGTCAGGTTGAGAAAATGCAATTTGTGAAGAATGGCACCTTAACTCTGGAGTCTTCCTCTTAAAAGACTGTAGCCCCAGTCTAACCAGGAGAACAACATCAGGCAAGTCCTCATTAAGTAAAGTCTATAAAATACCTAACCATTATTCCTCAACACTGTCATCAAAAGCACAGAAGGTCTGAGAAAACATCATACTCAGAAGAACATAAAGAAAATGACAATTGAATATGTGAAGACACAATGGCCCATGACATGTACCCATTTAATAAAAACATGAATGTACAGGCAAGGATAAACAGGAAGGCAGTCCTAGATAAATCCTATTCAAACTGGTAAAAGACAAGAATTTCCTGAAGGCACGAAGAAAAAACAACTCACAACATGAAGGGAAAAATAGGAAGACTAATAGCAGGTTCATCATCAAAAACAACAGAAGACATTTCAAAATACAGAAAAATCAAGAAATTTATATCCAACAAAACTGTTATTCAAAATGAAAGCAAAACAAAAATATTTCCAGAAAAGCGAAAACCAGGGCAATTCACTGAAAGTCAAACTCCCTTAACAAGGAATTCAAAAGGAAGTCCATCTGGCTCAAATGAATAACAGAGGTAACTCAAATACACACACTAAAAAATGAAGTACATCAGAAATTTGTAAGTATGTGGATAAATATAAAGGAATCTATAAATATTCTACTTAAAAAAAATAGGACTCCATAAGAAATAACTGTAACATTGTAGTATTCAGTTTATGACGTAAGGTGTGAGATATGTGATAATAATAACATAGTGGATAGAAGACACTGAATTACACTGGACAAAGTCACTCTCTTATAACAAAATTAATTGTTTTAACCTTAATTGTAATAAATCAAGATGAATAATGTAATCCAGAGAGTAACCATTAAGCAAGTAATCAAAACAATGAATTTTTTAAAAATTAAGTGGAGGATCAGGGCTTTAGCTCAGTGGCTCTGTGCCTGCCTTGCAAGTAGAAGGTCCTGAGTTTGATCCCTGGTACAAAAATAAATAAATAAATAAATAAATGAATGAATAAATAAGTGGAAATGATTCACTAAAAAGTATTGGTTTATTAAAAACGAGACAGTAAGGATAGAAAAAAAAAAAAAAAAGACTTGGGGCTGGGGATTTAGCTCAGTGTTCCACCGCCCTACCTTGCAAGACCAAGGTCCTGAGTTCGATCCCTGGTACCAAAAGAGAAAAAGAGAAAACAAACAAACGAACAAACAAACAAAAAACTAAACCCATGGTTGAAAGAGTGAAATAAGAGGCTTAAAAAAATGACTTGAAATAGACAACAATTATCAAATGGCAGACATAAATCCAACAAAAATCAATAATTACATCAAGTGAGAATGTGCTAAACATTCCAATTAAAAGGCAGAAATTAGCAAACCAGATAGGAAAGCAAATCCCAACTAAAGGTAGTCTGTAAGGGACATGTTTAAGAAACAAAAGTACAAGTAGGATAAAAGTAAAAGGATGTAAGATGTACCTTGTAAATAGAAATTACCTTTTAAATAGTGACTTCAATAATCTTCTCTCAAGAGTTGAGAAAACTAAACCAAAAATTGGTGAGTCAACAAGACAAGAAAACACTCTACTAATTCTACTGAACTAATAGTTAGAAAGCAGCTCTTCACCAGCAGCAAGACATGTACACTTTCAAGGGCACAAAGAGTGTTCCCAAGAGAGTCCGCATCCAAGGCTAGAAAGTAAGTCTCCATAAATTACACACTGAAACTATACAAAGTGTTATTCTTCAGCAACAAAGGATTACATTGGAAATCAACAATAGAAAAAAATGAGTGATATTCTCAAATAGTTGGAAATAAACACTTTTAAAGAACCTATAAATTGATGAAATCATAAGAAATATAAAAATATCCTGAGTTGATCTATCAATAATGCCCCAATAGCTTCCCAAAAGATTCTTTTTTGCTAAAGATAGCCAAAATCAGATTCTATTTTTTCAAAAAAAATTTTAAAATATCAAGTTTCTCACCCACCAGAAAATTTCAAAAGGTTTCTATTTTGAGCGTAATGTCACAATACCTAAAGATTAAAAATCTGGTATATTTATGTTTTTGTGACTACTTTTAAAAATAAACATGACATCAAATGGCTGTTTTTTAAAGGACTGATTTAAATATTTACTCAGTGTAAAATGTTCCTCAGGATCAAAAATCTAGATAGCAAATATGATACCTTGCTCTCTCCCGAGCTGCATCCTCACGGGCTTTTTCCTTCTCTTGCCTCTGCTGTTCAATCCGGGCTTCTTGCTCTTTCCTCTTCATCAACAATTCTTCTACACGGGCCTGACGCTCTGCTTCTAGAGCCCTCTTACGTTCCTAATGTTTAAGATATTAAAATTACATGTAAAATGTAAGTGATTAAAAGTGACATATTCTACACTACTTAAAAATTGTATGTTTATGGCTTACTAATGGATACACTTCATCTCTGAATTTAAACAAAAATCAAGCAAAGATATCTTGTTTTCATGTATCACTTAGCAGCATTACAAATAATTGTGAGAAAAAACACTATTTTAAGTAAATATTATGTTGCCACATGGTTCTGTGGGAACATTAATATGTATTTTCTGATTAATCATTTCAAAAGCCTTGTTAATAAAGTTATAGAATTACCTAAACATAATGAAAAGATTGTAGTTAACAGATTTTATTTCCAAACTAAGCTTCCATCATGGAATTAAGTGAAGAAAGCATTTAGGAAGGAGAAAGAGGCAACTTAACACAGCACTGCAGGTATGACAGTGGACATTTGGCCAGATTCCCTAGTTTTGTTTCCTGACCCCATTATTTACTAGCTGAATGACTCCAGTCCCATAAGTTACATTCTTTGTGCTTTAGTTTTCCAGAAGATAAATAAAAGTATTACATATTTCTTAGGACTTTGTGAAGAACACATCAGATACAACATGGAAAGCACTTAGTACAGAGCCTGACATAGATTAAATTCTCAATATTGATCATCACCAAGGCAGAAGACACTTCATCAAAACAGAGTGAGCTTTTAACATGAAATAGTGTCTTGTGTATATTTCTGCCTACAAGTACCCTGCTAATGCTCACTGTGTCACCAGCTGAACTGATGATACCTTTCTTTTAACTGGTTCTGTTTTCCAAATAACACACAATCTGTCCCTTTCCCTCCCTGATGATTGATGAACGTGCTGATCTAAGCTTTAGCACCTCCTGCTTATACAGCCTTGTGAAAGTCACTTTGCCTCAAAGAGATTCTTTTGCCTATGAGGTCCTAAATTATTAATATAGATAACTGCTCACCCTAGCATTTGCCCATAATAAGGGCTCAATAAAGGGCAGCAGAAAAAACAATGAGGGGTTTTCTGTTCAGGTAACACTTGAAGATAGAGTCAAACCTTTCCAATAGATTACTGAGCTCACAATGGTAATTTTATCTCCTCAACAACCTCTACCTACTCTAGGGAAAATCTCTGTAAAGTAGGAAACCTGAAGGATGGATGAATCCCCTCTCTTCCCCCCGTCCTGGCCCCTCCCTGCCAATGGAAGACTGGGAATTAGAAGGAATGCCCTGATTTCAAGGAGACTGTAAGAAGTACTCAATTAGATGTTAAATACATTCTATAGTGTTTGGCACACTATTTATGAACTGATTAAAACTGTTTTTTGGGTTGGGAATTTAGCTCAGTGGTTTTACCACCTGCCTCTAAAGCTCAAGGACCCGAGTTCGATCCTTGATCCAAAAAAAAAAAAAAAAACAAAAACCAAAAAAACTGCTTCTTTACTAATTAATAATATATGGAAACTTGTTTATTAGCTATTCAAGATATAAGACTAAAAACAATCAAACTGGTGCAGAAAAAAGAAAATACAAATAAAAATATTTTCTCTTAAAGTAAAATTTGCTTAAAGTATGTCATATTTGATTAAAAAAACCAAATGTTTTAAAAATAGTCCAAAATATGAAAATATTTTTAAAATAGTCTAAAAATATGAACTGGGTTCCTGAGAAATACGTTATTATATAAAAATAATTACATTGCAATGCTTCTAGAGCCCTCTTACATTCTTGATGTTCAAAACATTTTTAAAGATATTAAAATTACATGTAAAATG
The DNA here is from genome assembly GCF_012274545.1 of Fukomys damarensis. Lineage (NCBI taxonomy): Eukaryota > Metazoa > Chordata > Mammalia > Rodentia > Bathyergidae > Fukomys > Fukomys damarensis. The sequence goes on along the minus strand of NW_022900937.1, from coordinate 25,239,088 downwards.
TATGTGCTTCAAAGTGACATACCTTCCACACTATTTAAAATTTTTATGTACAATGTAGCCAAGTTGTAGGCTTGTAAATACTATCTCCTATCAAGTTGTGACTGTTTTCAAGGACATAAAATCTAGCCTCACATGATACCAATAAGTTAAAATTATCCAACTGATTAATTTGATTTCAATAAATGGAAAAGGGTATAAATAGTTATATAGCTTTTGAGCAAAATTAGTAAATCTGGCTAGCATCTTCCAATTTAAAATGGTTCCATAAAGAAAGGAAACTTTCTACTTCAAAAAGCACCTTCCACAGGTCAATGATCCCCAAGTAGTTATTTAACAAATTAAGCATAATTTTATACCTGCGAATAAACCAATACAAAGGGATTAGAAATATAACAAAGGCTCATCCTACAGAAACTCTTAGATCCTCTACTTTCTTGATAGACAGGGATGTGCTCTTGGGAGCCCAAGAAAGGATTTTTTTTAGCCTCATTCTTATGTCTATGCTTCAAAACTTAGGGCAAAAAGACAAAGCAGAATTTAAGGAAATTGAGTTTAGATCTAATCAATCAAGACTACACACACACAAAAATGGCAAATGGAGACTATATGATGGCAGCACTTAATATTTCACTTACAAGAAACAAGGATCACAAGTGCCTTTATGCTCACGGTTATGTTTCAAAAATAGAAATAAAGGGCCAGGCATTTAGCTCAGTGGTTCCACCATCTGCCTCACAAGCACAAGGCCCCTAGTTCAATCCTCCATACCAAAAAAAAAAGAAAGTACAGTCATCCCTTGGTACCACTGAGTATTGGTTCCAGGATCCCCACAGATACCTAAATACACAGATGCTCAAGTCTCTCACAGAAAATGGTACAGTACCTTCACATAGGTCGATCCTCTCATGCACTTCTAATCTCTAGCTCACTTTCAGTCTAACTCAATGTAAATGCTTGCTAACTAAACAAGCATATAAATAATTGCTACATTGTCTACATCCCATTCTGTGACTAATTACATAGTAACAACAATGAGCAACAATGTAACACTGTATATTTTCCATCCACCTTTGTTTAGTCCAAGGGTGGCCAGAACCTACAGCTGTTAGGACTGAAAATAGTGGAGTATCTATGAAATATTGCATTAGGTTAGAACCTATATTTACAGAATGCTTGGTATTAGGTACCTTATACAGCTAATAATGCCTACACATTTAAAAATTTTGTAATAATATCAGTATATCGCAAATGCATGTAGATAGGTTTGAAATTTTTCATTGAAAATTATATCCATAGGATTTTTCTGATTTGTTTTGTTTTGTTGAAGATCTCATTATCTAGTCCAGGCTGGCCTTACACTCACTATGTAACCCCCGACTATCCTCAAACTGGTGATCTTCATGCTTGGCATGCACCACTCTGGCAAATTTATGCTTTTTTTAAAAAAAGTAATTCTGAAGAGGTACAATAATTTTAAGTGTTGAAGACAAAAAAAATTCCTTAATACTTTTAGTAAACAGATTTCCTTTAAGCTTTAATGTTCCAAATTATGCAGCGAGTCATCATTTTTCAACTGAAGATAATTATTTAATTTCAAATGTATAAAAGGTAGTAAAAGGAACCAAAGTATATCCATTTAAAAATATACAGCAAGGGGCCAGGGATTTAGTATAAGGTCCTGAGTTTGATCTTCAGTACTGAGAAAAAAAAAATACAACATTGCTTATATATATTTCTTCCCTAAATTCAGAAAAGAAGTCACCTTTTCCAGAAAGTCTTCCCTGTCCCATCAACAGAACTAATACCTGTCCTTAATGGTACTCTACTCTTTGTACATTCTTGATTATACCCTTTTCTCATTAAATTCTAATTTATTATTTATTGTAAAGTCAAGGATAGTGTCTTGTTTGTCTCTGAATTATTATTACCTAATGCTTGCTGAAAAGCAACATACAATAATAAGAGACATAAATAATGGTGACTGAAATTTAAAATCTAAATATATTGTTTTATTTATTCATACAATTATTATTACCTAATGCTTGCTGAAAAGCAACATACAATAAGAGACATAAATAATGGTGACTGAAATTTAAAATCTAAATATATTGTTTTATTTATTCATTTAAGGATATAAATTAATAGAGAATTATAAAGAATAAAAATGAAAGTTTTATTGCTTGTTGAGCAGAAAAAGGTATGTGACCATTAATCATGTTATGTCAGCTTGAATGGATTAAGAAACACCTAGAAGATTAATAAAGCATAGTTCTGGGTGTGTAAATGACTGGCATGTAGGCCAGCAAAATGAGGCAGGGAAAGACCCACCCAGGTGAAGGGTGGCAGCAACCAATAGGCTTGTGACCTGGATAGAATAGAAAAGGGAAAGAAGGAAGCATGCCTGTTTCTAAAGAGCTCTAATCTTATAATCCCCTTTGCACTTTGGAGGGAAGACTGCACCAGTGACTCTATCATGAGCTTCTAGGCCTTCAACCTTGGGCTGGTGCTGTATCCCTGATACCTCTTTTTCTGTGGTTTTTATCTTCTTGGGAGGAAGAGCACTGGCTCCACCTACTCTCCAGCATGCAGATGACTACTATGGACTCTCCCAACTGGGACCCTATCACCTAGGTAATAAATCCCTTTGCATAAATATATATCTATTTTCTATCCATCATGTCCCTCCTTCTAGAGAACCCTAACTAATACAAGGTAGTTTCTTTAATAGGACCATTCTATAAACTTAAAAACGCATTAACATTTTTAATTTCCTAAAATCACAAATAACATAAAGCAGGAAATATTAACATCCCTAATTTCTAGCATAATGAAGTTTCTCATGCTATCCCCACCTCTCCATGTGGCACTTCCTCCTATCCCCTTGTGCACGGCATGTATGCCCTCCCATGCTACATCTCAACACACAACTGTCCCACCTTTGAAAACATAGTTGAAGTATCATCTCCTGGAAAGTCCCTGACTTCTCATTTCCTCTCCACTCTCCACATGAGTAAAGTGCTCTCCTGGCTATGAAAATGCCTTTACCATAGTATTTATCCTACTGCGTTCAAGTTTGTTTCTGTGTATATCTTTCTGCTGAGAAAAATTACATATATTTTTCATATCCTCAAGCCAATCACAACATATAAATTGTAGTAACTCAAAATGATCACTAAATCAAAAAGCAAATAAATATTAGATACAACAGATACATTAAGTCTGAATTTGTATTTGAATATTGCAAATTTGTTCTCTACACCAAAAATGTTAAAACCTAAAAGAGTCTAAGGGCAAGACATTTTAATAAAGAAAAATAGCTCATAAAAAGAAATATATCTTTTGTCTTAACCTTTCTTCCCATCCTGAAAATGGCAACCAACAGGATTTGCTGTAGAGGTGAAAAAGTACCTTGTGATAATGGCTACTATATGACAGGTGCCCCTTGTCATGAGCAAAAAGATGACCCACTTCTTATAGCTACATATACTTGTCCAAAAACCATCTTTTTTTTTATTAGGAGAAGACAACCACATTCTTTTCCAACCCAATTAGAAAAGAATAAATAATCTGTCAGAGTTCAACTCTTCAGTTGGCTGGAGCTAGAGATTCTATGACTGCCATCTACTGACAGCGGCACTGACAACCTTATCTGAAAGAGTAAACTGTTTTCAAGCATTCCTGTTTTAACCCACGCACATCTGGAACAGAGATGAAGTTATACTCCTTCTGGATCCTTAGCGCCTCACCAGAACCTTGAACATGAGAGGTGCTCAGCAAATGCTTGTGAATCAGTTACTTACAATGTCAGTTATCTCATTAGGATCCTATGTACTATTACAGTCTATTCACACCAGAGAAACTATTCAGTATGGGAAGAAAAGGGCTAAAGGTGTAGGGAAGGTGGGATGAGTAGGGGAAGGATAATAAGGGAAAAGAAAAAAATGTGAGAAAATGAAAAGATGGAAATAAAGTGTTCGTAAATGGGGAGGGGAGGAGGGGGGTGAAGGGAGGGTAGGGACAAAGGGAAAAAATAAGAACCAAGACCTGTCAGGTAGAGGTACAAGATCCCAACTATGAATGTAACTGTACTGTATCCCTAAAATGTACCAATAAACTCAATTTTTTAAAAAAATGCTTGTGAATCAAATACTACCTGCACAGCTTCATCACGTGCTTGCTTTTCTACTTGTCTCCTCTGCCGCTCTTCCTGTAATTCATTAAGTCTCTGCTCATATTCCTTCAATTTTGATAAAACATCATGCCGTTTATTCTGGGCTTCCAAGGTATTTATAAAGGCAATTTCATTTACCTTCAATAAATGCAAAAAAAGTAGGATTAGAATCAAGTTAATTCTAGAAAACATCACAAGAATAACAACTTTAACAATTATTTTAATATAAAATATAAACCAATGACAACGTAGAGAAGAAAACTGAATGACTTATGGGCTTTTCTTCCAATATGTACCTCTAGATGAATCATATAATCCAATATATTTAACAAATCCCCCAAATTTTATAAAACCTGAGTTAGTAACTGCCAAAAAAAAAATTTAAGTCACAAAACAATTTAAGATTCTCACAAAGAATTATAAAGTTATACTTTAAACAACTGTAATTTCAAATTACACAAACTGTACTACAGCTAATTTAGATATGTTCATGTTAATCAAATGAGTTGGAAAGGATGAAAATTAAAATAAACAACAAATCACTTTTTTGACACATATTAAATGAATGACAGTTAAATACAAGACACTGAACTGTATACTGCATCCTCCCACTCTCATGTATTAATTCATAACAGCCAACTTCTGCTAGACCAGTGATGGCAAAACTTTCAGAGACAAGTGACCAAATTGCATCCCCAAAATCACTTACTTATCACAAAGTGCCACCACTGCAATTGAACCAGAATACTAAGGTTTTAATTTTAAAAAACCAACTCATACATTAACATCTTTTGTCTTAAAAAGAAAAACAAATAACACAAGTGCCACAGGTTCGCCACCACTCTGCTAGACAATACAACTTTGAAGAGTAGAGTATAGCTAAAGATAAGGTTCAAAGCATCAGTTGGGATTAAATCTCTTATTCTTGAAAGCTACAGGGAGAGCATATCACAGTGAAAACAACATGGTGAAATAGAGAGGTGAACCCTGGAGCTAAGGTGAAGGGAGGGTAGGGACAAAGGGAAAAAATAAGAACCAAGACCTGTCAGGTAGAGGTACAAGATCCCAACTATGAATGTAACTGTACTGTATCCCTAAAATGTACCAATAAACTCAATTTTTTAAAAAAATGCTTGTGAATCAAATACTACCTGCACAGCTTCATCACGTGCTTGCTTTTCTACTTGTCTCCTCTGCCGCTCTTCCTGTAATTCATTAAGTCTCTGCTCATATTCCTTCAATTTTGATAAAACATCATGCCGTTTATTCTGGGCTTCCAAGGTATTTATAAAGGCAATTTCATTTACCTTCAATAAATGCAAAAAAAGTAGGATTAGAATCAAGTTAATTCTAGAAAACATCACAAGAATAACAACTTTAACAATTATTTTAATATAAAATATAAACCAATGACAACGTAGAGAAGAAAACTGAATGACTTATGGGCTTTTCTTCCAATATGTACCTCTAGATGAATCATATAATCCAATATATTTAACAAATCCCCCAAATTTTATAAAACCTGAGTTAGTAACTGCCAAAAAAAAAATTTAAGTCACAAAACAATTTAAGATTCTCACAAAGAATTATAAAGTTATACTTTAAACAACTGTAATTTCAAATTACACAAACTGTACTACAGCTAATTTAGATATGTTCATGTTAATCAAATGAGTTGGAAAGGATGAAAATTAAAATAAACAACAAATCACTTTTTTGACACATATTAAATGAATGACAGTTAAATACAAGACACTGAACTGTATACTGCATCCTCCCACTCTCATGTATTAATTCATAACAGCCAACTTCTGCTAGACCAGTGATGGCAAAACTTTCAGAGACAAGTGACCAAATTGCATCCCCAAAATCACTTACTTATCACAAAGTGCCACCACTGCAATTGAACCAGAATACTAAGGTTTTAATTTTAAAAAACCAACTCATACATTAACATCTTTTGTCTTAAAAAGAAAAACAAATAACACAAGTGCCACAGGTTCGCCACCACTCTGCTAGACAATACAACTTTGAAGAGTAGAGTATAGCTAAAGATAAGGTTCAAAGCATCAGTTGGGATTAAATCTCTTATTCTTGAAAGCTACAGGGAGAGCATATCACAGTGAAAACAACATGGTGAAATAGAGAGGTGAACCCTGGAGCTAACTCTTACAGAAGGAGAGATATCAGAAATCTGTGCTAAACAGTAAAACCTAGCTCAAGATAAATAACTACACACAAAAAGATTTGAAAATAGTTCTCATTCATCTTTCCCAATCTCTATACCACATGCACAATTTTTATTTTATGAAAAAAATACATTTTCATAATCAAATAGGAGAATAACAATAATTATCACACTGTATTATTGTCTGCAAAGTAGTTAGTATAAAACATAAACTAAAAAGATTCCTACAAAAAAGGAACTGTTAATAAAACAAAATTTCTTTTCAACAAACTAAAACTTTTAGTATAAATGAAACAAATTAGTATACTGTATACCTAAATATTTTTAAAACAATGGAATATATAATTTGGGAAATATTTGAACTTCTCCCTACTTCCCGTTTATTGCTTTTCTATTTTGTTCTTTACACAAGCACAATTTTATAAGTAGATTAATCATATAAGCATTTTTTAAAACTCTACTGAAAGAACACAATAATCAAGTACATTTACGAAAAATTTATTCACACTGTAATATGGCTCACATATTAATCATAATCAAGATGAAAGAAAAAGGAATGAGACCTAATATACCAAGCAAATAAATAAGAGTCAGACAAAAGAGAATATGCAAAGTGTGGGGGTCAGGGGGGCTGGATCGAGAAGAAAATATAACTCACAAAAAGAAAATTCTCTATGCAAGCTTTGTAACACTGAAGAAGTTAATAAGAACATGACTTTAAAGGGGCAAAGACAAGATAATAAAACAACAATGATAGAATAAATGGTAATTAGAGAGCTAATGAAGCAAACTGAGCAGAAAAGTAATGCTACCACAGAAGTAATTAAATTAGGAGGGGCAGGGGATTTAGCCCAGTGGTTCTGCCACCTGCCTCACAAGCGCAGGGTCCAGAGTTTGATCCATGGTACAAAAAAAAAAAAAAAGGCAGAAGCAATTAAATTAGGAAAAGCATGGAATAGAATAGAGATGGTAAGAACTCAAATTACTAACAGAGGAAAACGCTTATATTGATCACAGTCAATGTTTATTTTTCAACTGAGACTGAGTAAATAAGCATGGAGAACTAGGCAAGATTATCTAGTAGAAAGACAAAAATAAATGATATCTGTGCACTTAAAAAAACAGCAGAAAATATTACAACATAAAATATAAAAAATTTACTCTGATGGGAAGGAACAAATGAAGATTAGAAGAATCTACAGTAGGGCAGGGGATTTAGCTCAGTGGTGCCGTCGGCTGTCTCACAAGCACAAGGACCTGAGGTCAATCCCTGGGTCTACATTTAAAAAAATAATCTACATTATTATTCCATGAAATACAGATTCAGAAGATCAACACCAAGAATGTCCTTACTACATTATAGAACATTAAGAAAGAATAATAAAATTTTAACTTCCAAACAGTAAATGCAAGTCATCTACAAGACAGCAAAAACTCAGTGTGGCCTCAGGCAGCCCTCCCCACAGAAACAGCTAATGCTAGACAGAAAGCAAAGCTACTAGTTCTCAAGGAAGAATACTGTGAATCACAAATATGCTCTCTAGTCAAGCTATAATTCAGAGAGAAATGCTGAGGTCCTGAAATACTCAAAAAATCAAGGAATAAAGCACTTGTGAGCACTCTGAAGAGATCACTTTATAAACTCCACCAAACCAAGACAGAGGTGAAAACAACTCAGGAGTGGAAGATTGGTAAGCACTGAGTCCATTTATATTGGCAAAGAAAATTAAAACTGAGGAATGTACATCTGCAGAGAAACAGGAAGTTGCAATAAATTTTAATAATGTAAAAATAGTAAAACTATGGAATGTTGTTGGCACAGAGTAGGAAGATGACAGCCTGGCCAACTTAGCAACTTGGCAAAACCCTGTCTCAAAAAACCTAGAAAGGGCTGGGGATGTAAATCAGTGTGAAGGCCAGGGGGTTCAATCTCTGATAACACTAAGGGAAAAAAAACCTTATGTAACATGATATGCAAAAATTAATTCAAATGGATCTAAGACCTAAATGCAAGATCTATAAGAAGAAAATATAAGAGAAGAATTTCATTACACTGGATCTGTTTTTTTGTTTTGTTTGGTTTGGTTTGGTTTGGTGCTATGTTTTTAAAGACAGAATCTTAGCTGTGTAGGCTGGCTTTGAACTGACTATGCAGCCAAGGCTAGCCTTGAACTCTGGGCAATCCTTCTGCTCAACTTCTACAGTGCTGGAATTACAAGCATATGCCACCATGCCCAGCTATGACACTGGATTTGGTACTGACTTCTTGGATATGACACCAAAGACAAAAAAAATGCAAAAAATAGACAAAAACAGTCAATTTATTAAAAAGACAGGTAAAATTCAAAGCAGGGACTCAAAGAGATTAACTGACCCTCATGTTTATAGCATCATTATACACAATAGCTATAATGTGGTCACAACTCAAGCATCCAACTCAAGTGGATGAATAGATAAGCAAAATGTGGTATTACATACAATAGAATTTTACTCAGTTTGAAAAGGAAGGAATTCTGACAGGTGCTATAAGACCGATGACCTGCAAGACATTATGGTATGATTCCACTTATATGAGCTACATATAGCAGCCAAATTTATAGAACTGGAAAGGAAAAAAGTGGTTATCACAGGTTAGGGGGCAGGGGACAGGAACGAAGGGTTACTGTTTAATAAATACAGCATTTCAATTTTACAAGATAAAGATTTCTGAATATGGAGGGTGGATGGTTATACAATATTATAACTATTTAGTATCAGTGAATTGCATATCCATAGTTCTTAACATAGTTTCATGTGTGTTTTCACACAAAAATAGGAAAAATGTGAGATATACACATATTAAAATGGAATGGCTAAAATTAAAATGTGTAACTATGTAAAGTGTCTTTCAAAATGTAGTATACCTATATGTAGTATATTCATTCACTGCTGGTACAAATATAAAATAGTTTAATGAGTTTAAAAACTATTTTCTTAAGTTAAACATGAACCTACCATAACTCTTCCAATCTACTCCTAGATATTTACAAAAGAAAAATGAAGATATATGTCTGCAGAAAAAGTAGTAAATGGACATTCACAGGGGCTATATTTTTAACAGAAAAAACTGGGAAGAGAACAAATGTCCATTAACAGGTAACTGGGTTGACAAATCACAGCATTTCCATACAATGGTAGACCTCTTGGCAATGAAAAGGAAAGGTATTGATACACATCATAGTATGGATAAAATTCAAATAATTATTCTGAAAGAAGCCAGAGGAAAGGATGCATATTATAGGATTCCACTTATATAAAGTTTTAGAAAATTCAAACAATAGAAAGCAGATAAGCCAGGCATGGTGGCACATGCTTGTAATCCCAGCAGACTGAGGCAAGAAGATCACCACAAGTTCAAGGCCAACTGAGCTATGTAGTAAGTTCAAGGCCAGCCTGAATTACAAAGCAGGACCCTGTCTCAAAAAAAAAGAAAAGAAAAGAAAAAGAAAAGGAAGTAGTTGAGCAACTGGACAGTAACAGAGCTGAAGGAAGGAATAAATCACAAAGAGGACTTATTACATTCATTGTACCAATAGTTTAAGGGATATACACCTGTCAAAACCTATCAAATTGACTAATGTATGTACTGCTTATTCTGTCAATTATATCTCAATAGAGCTGTAGAAAATATTTATGGCTCGTATAATTATTATAAGGATAAAATATGATATTGTACTTAGTAAATTTTAAATGAGCCAGTAAAATGTTCTGTTATCCTGGAACAGAATAAACACTTGATAAACATTAACTTCTGTTACCATTATATAATACCTGAAACAAGTACTTGGATAAATGATTAAGTGCTTGAAACATTTATAATATACCTTAGCTTCTTCCTCTTGAGCTTTTTTCACAATTGCTTGTAATTGCACCTCTCGTTTAAATTCAGCATGAAGTAATTTCTCTTCCATCATCCTACGCCGCTGATCTAGTAATTCTTCCTTCCACTTCCGGACATCCTTCTCCTACGTATGGCAAATTATCAAATACTCAATTTAAAAATACACAATAATTTAACAGAAGGGCAAACAGGCTTTTTTCTGCTTTTAGGAAAAATTAATATATATACTTATGAGGAAATCTTTAAGATAAGCCCACCTTTTCCTACGGTGTTTGGATATTTTAAAATTTGAGTTAACTACAGACAAGATGGTATACATTCCATCTCCAGAATTTATTCACCAGACATAACTGAAAATTTCTACCCTTTCCTAGCATCATTGTGTTTTCTCCTCTCACTAGCTTTTGGCAATCATCACTCTACTCTCTTCTTCTATGAATCTGACTGATTCAGATTCCACATATAAAGCAAGAGCACGCACTTGTTCTTTTTGTTTCATTTCTCTTGACTTAATGTTCTCTCGCATCACCCATATTGCCACAGGTGGCAGAATTTTATTCTAATACTCAACAGTATGGCTATATCTATATAAACAGATGCAGATACATAAGCATACCATATATATATATTTTCCTTATTCATTAATCTGCCATCAAACAGTTTGTTTCCATATCTTGGCTATTGTGAATAGTGCTACAAGGACCAAGAATGCGCAAATATCTCTTTATGTTCTAACACTATTTCTTTTGACTATGTACCAGAAAGACTGCTAGATGATACAGTAGTCCTGTTTTCATTTTTCTGAGAAAATTGTCATTCTGCTAACCATAATGGCTGGTTGTACTAGTTTAGATTCCCAGCAGAGACAGATAAGGGGTCCCTTTCTGCACACCCTCACCCACACCTCACTTCTGCCTTTCTGTAAAGACATGCTAGTGGGGTGAGATATCCTCACAGCTTTTTTATGAGGACCTTTCCATACTCGAATTTCTCCTTTGAAGAAGTATCTATTTAAATCCTTTGCCCATTTTGAATTAGGTTACTTGTTCTGTGGCAATTGAATTATTTGAGTTCCTTCAATATTTGGATCATAATGCCGTATTTGACATAAGTCCTACATGTATTTTTTCCTATTCTGTAAGTTGCCTTTTCATTATGTTGATTTTTTTCTTTGTTGTACAGAGGGTTTTAATTTGATGTGATATTATTTGGCTATTTTTGCTTTTGTTGCCTGTGTTTTTTGTGTCGTATTCCAAATACAACTGCCAAGACAAATGTCAAGAAGGTTATTCCCTATGTTTTCTTCAAAATGTTTCATGGTTTCAAGTCTTATGTTTAAAGTTTTACTCCATTTTATACTGATTTTTGTGTACAGTCTAATTTCATTCTTTTCATTGTGGCGATCTGGTTTTCCTAACACAATTTGTTGGAAATACTAAGTTTTCCCCATTGTGTGTTCCTGTCATCCTTGTCAAAGATCAACTGGCCATAACTGCTGTTTATTTCTGCATTGTTTATTATGTCCTTTTAGCATCTGTATGTTTTTATGATAGTTATCTCTGGGATCTTTTGTGGTTCCATTTGAATTTAAGCATTTATTTTTTCTATTTTTGTATTTGTTGTTCCATATGTAAAAAAAAGGTAAAAGAGCCACTGGGATTTTAATAGAGATTGTACTGAATCTGTAGTTTACTTAAGATTGTGTGGATACTATCGCTTCTTAGCCTTTTGGCTAAGATCAAGTGTAAGATTGTGCAGATACTGTAACAATACAAATTTTTCCATTCCATGAACAAGAAATATCTTCCTATCCACTTAGGTCTTTTCTATTTTCCCCTATCAGTATTTTATTATTTTTAGCGAACAAATCTTTAACCTTTTTTGGTTAAGTCCCAAGTATTTTATTCTTTATATAGGATTATTTTATTGATTTCCCTTTCAGATAGTTCATTTGTAACTGTGATTTTTATATACATGTATATTTTATATATTGATTGCATATCTTGAAACTTTACTGAATTTGTATATTATTTCTCAGTTTTTGTGGTTATTAAGTTTCCTATGAATGATTGCATCATTTGCAAATACAGACAATTTTACATCTGGTCTGTTTGTTTATTTATTTATCTATTTATTTTTGGTACTGGGGAATCAAACTCAGGACCTTGCCTTTGTGAGGTAGGCAGAGGTATCACTGAGCTAGATCCCTAGCCCTACTTTTTGTTGAACTTTTTATTTTACTTACATGGCTGCTTTTCTTCGTACTTTCAGTACTATGGTGGAAAGAGTAGTGAGAGTGGGCTTTTTGCCTTTTACCAAATATTAAATTAAATTTTTCTGATGCTGCGGATTTTTCATACATGGGTATCTCCGTCCATCACTAGAGACAGGATGATGCATAAAGAAAACAAACTTACCCTGGTAGTACTGGAGATGGTATATAATTGCTTATAACAATTCCTTATTATTTCATTTTATCTCTGTCTCATTCACTATAATGACTGTACTTTCATTTCTGATTTTTAGTCTTCTCTGGTTTCTAGATTAGCTAAGTTTTTTTTTTGTTTGTTTGTTTGTTTGTTTTTATTGTTCAAAAAATTCTCACAACTCTCAGACTTTCCAAGATTCATGTAAAGGCCAGCAGTGAATACGCACACAATTGAAATACTGGGACCAGGGAGGTAACTTGTACCTCCGTTGTTGAAGAGGTTATACACACACTCAAAGGCACACTAACAATAGAAAAAACCAAGCCAGTGGCAGGGGCCAGGACTGGCCAAAGGCCAGATACACATAAGAAATCTAATAATCTCTATCTCAAAACTGTCCTAGGAGGTCATTCCATACTCTGGGCAAGCCCACCCAAGGAAACTTTCCAATAAAAGTGACAAAAGACATACTACTTCAAAACTTCAAGCCAACATGGTGAAATATCAAGTTATTAGATATTTTAGCAAAGAGAAATTTTTAAAGCAATTAACCTTAAACTTGATAGAAATGTTATTTTGTAGCAAATGTAATTATTTGTATGCTTCTTTTAGCTTCTCTAAAACAAGAAGAAAAATGTCTACTTGAAAATAAGCCCACTGATTTCAGACTACCACAATTTCCTAAAAAATTAAAAATTCACCCTTTCCAGAAGTTTCTGCAGCTTTAAAGTCTTCTCCTCACGGAGCTTTTCCCTTAACTGTTGTGCTTTCATTTGTTTTTCTTCATGTTTCTTCTTAGATTCTGCAATTGTTCTATTAATAAAAACAAATGAATAAGAGACAAATGTTTACATAAGGCTAAAAATAGTGACTTCAAAGAACTTAAAGTATACAAAACTCAGTTTGACCTAGCATTTTAGGAAAGCACTGTCACTTTTCAGTGGATCTCAAACTGTCCTAAAGTCATGTGCCAAAAAAAATTATGTAGCAACTCTATGTAACAGTCAAAGACGGCTGGTTTCCCTCCTGTGAAACATTTCAAATTAATTCTCAAACACCAGACCTTTTACGAGATGGTGAGGAAAGTTTTTCATGCATGTGAATTGCATGCCCTGGAGGTCTAGCAGGTTCCTCTTCTACAATGTCCCCCCAGGAGGTATTTTGGCGCCAAGATTCACGAGCTGTTCAGAAAAATCAAACCAAAACAAAAAAAAACACTGTTACAGTTTAACCACATAGTTCTATAAAACCAACATTTGAAAACAGGCTTTAAGAGTCTGTAACATTTCTACTTTACATAGAAACTGCTTAAAAGATAATCTAATGTACCCCACAGAATCTACACAAAACACACACACACACACACACACACACACACACAAATAATACCTTCATAATCTGCAAGAACATCATTCCAGTCCATAGACATGCCACAGAAAGATACACTCCCACTGCCCATACTGGCCTAAAACATAACAAGAGAAATTGAAAAACAAATTTTTGGACATAATTATTTAGAAGTTACACATGAATTGACCTACATATTTTTAATATATTTCATTTAACTAACAGTTTAAAACCAGAAAAAAGGCTACATACCCTATGTAATCACAATAACTACCAAGTTAAAATACCACGGCACATAGATTTCAATTGCCTACTAGTTATTAATAGATAAAAATGAAGTAAACCTATACTATGTAAACACTAACATATAGTACATAAAGCACACACTAGCACAGCTCCAGATTATTAACTGGCCATAAAATTTAATAAAAGGATATTTGAAATGCAGAACTTGTGGTTACTTTTACTCTTTAACAAATTTCCTTCACCAATTTGTATATGATGAGACTGACAGCAAAGCAGTGTATCATTTTCTCTTGGTTAAAACATAAAAAGTGAAATACTTTAGATTCTTACTCTCTAAAATGACAATCTGGGTAACACTGAGTCTTTGCTTTCAGTTCAACTTCCTGACTTGTAAGATGAGAATAATAACTTCCAAGTCATTAACTGCAACATGCATAAAATTATTTATTAATGGTAATATATATATATTTTTTTCTGTTTTTCTTGTGGTACTTACTAGGGATCAAACTTGGGACCTTGCACTTGCAAGGCAGATGGCAGCAACCACTGAGCTAAATCCCTGACCTGGTAATGCATTTTTTAAAACTAGTTATTGCTTATATCTAAATCACCATGAAAATAATAATAATCGGTATTATAAAAATTATTTTTACACAAATGATTTTAAGTAGAACTAGATGAACTCTAGGTCTCTCTTATCCTAAGCATTTTATTTCTGTATATAATTGAAGAATTATGTTAAAAATTCTAAATGCTCACAGAAAAATCACTGTCGTTATCAGTTTCAATGTTAATGTCATTGTTTTCTTCGGCTTCTATTTCCCTAGTTAACTGTTCTTCTTCAGCAATAGCACTAGCAATGGCCTCTTCGTTGGCCTTTTCTAGACGATCTGCTAGCTCTTCTTTTTTAGCAAGGACTTCTGCCATGGACTATAAAGATAAAAACAAACAAAAAGAAGAATCACCACTAGACTGAAAAGGAAAGTATTTCTCCATATTCTAATCATGAACTCAACATTGTACATAAAATACCAAAAGTTTTTCCAATTTTTACTTTATTAGTACATGGTTGTGGCACGTGTACATAATGATTACATTCCTCATGCAGAGCTATTTATTGACCTAAAATCATTAAATCTCAATCCAACATATACGCAACCACTTACCAGTTGTATGACTCAGAAGTATCTTAAAACCAACAGCCTATTTGTTATTCCATAAAATGCAACAATAATCCATGACTTACCTTCTTTATCAGAGTGCTGTTTGTGAGAAACTGTAAAGTTGCATAAATAACAGGTATTATTAATGAAAAGGTATGAATTTCATTTGAAGGTCAATATTCAAAAGTCACAAATCAAACATGATCACTAAATATTAAAAAATAGTATACTATAATGGGAACACAGAAAGAATGCATGCTATATGATGAATATGCATTCTGATCATATATATATGTATATATACGTATATATATATATATATGTGTGTGTGTGTATATATA
>NW_022900937.1:25212713-25223176 GCF_012274545.1 Fukomys damarensis | reverse complement strand
ATGCAGTCTGCATATATATATGTATATATACGTATATATATATATATGTGTGTGTGTATATATAAGTATATATATATATATATATATATGTATAGCCTATATACCTAGCTTAAAAATATGCAGACATAACATAAATAATATGCTTGAAAATCATCAGTTAAAGCAGGGCCATGTCTGGTGGCACAACCTGTAATTCCAATACTTGGGAGGCTGAGGCAGATAGATTGCCATGAGTTCAAGGCCAGTCTGAGCTACACAGAATTCAAGGCCAGCCTCAACTACATAACAAGATCCTGTTTCTATATATCCATACACTAGAATACTATTTGGTCATAAAGGAATTAAGTACTGAGACAGAATAAACTATGGATGAACCTCTAAAACATTATGCCAAGTGAAGGAAGCCAGTCACAAAGGACTAAATATTGTATTACAGTCTTATGAAATGTCCAAAAGAGGCAAAGTTATATAGACAGAACATAGATAGTGCCTGTCTAGTGCTGGGAAGGTAAAGGTGGCAGTGTAAGTCTTTCTGGAGTGATGAAAGTATTCTAAACCTGATTCTGGTGATGGATACACAACTCTGTGAATATAGTGAAAAACAATGATATCTTTACTGGATGAATTGTATGTTAGGTAAATTATAACTCAGTAAAATTGTTTTTTAATTAAAAAGAAATACTATTGAAAAATTGAAAAGACATACTACTAAAACAGAATACTATTAAAGATGATTAAAAGATTGAACTATTAATACACAACTACATGTATCAGCCTCAAAATAATTACGGTTAGTGAAAAGAGGGAAGCAAAGATAATATAAACTCATTTAAATAATATTCTGAAACTTCTCTAGTCTATTCTGGCTTATCCTCATTTCAAGTGTCTTAATATGAACATAAACAGTGGGAAGAATGGACAGAAGTAAATAATCATTCAACTATACATACCTATATATAATTAATATGTTTTTAGAGATTCTGAAATGGGAACAATAAATAAAATTTCATCTCAAAGACCAACTCCAACCAAGTAAGAGTATCTATCTAAAGTATTCTGTTAAGAAGATTTTAAAAAATAAATCTAGCAAGCAACATCCATCAGAATGCCAGACACTGAAAGAAAGACTAATCATTATGGGGTTAGACTTCTTATTCTTTGTTGCTGCTGTTGTTTTTAGATATCTTTTTTTTTTTGGTACCAGGGATTGAGTGCTGTTGTTTCTGTTGCAGTGCTTAAGACTGAACTGAGAGTGGCTTGTGGATGCTAGATTTAGTTTCTTAATAAAGGGCATTTAATCAAATCACATATAAACAAGACTATGAACAATTTTTTTATTCTTAGTCTCATTTTCCTCCTTCACAAAAAAATTTTAATTAGATCAGTATAAGAATTTTGCATTAGACAATATAAATTTCTCTGTAAAATAAACATCAAATAGTACAAGTTATTATTATTAAGGTTTATCCCTTTTTAGTGTATTTACACAGAATTCTGATAAGTTGTTCTTACCAAGTGAGCAGCACTCACATTTGATATATCTGAAGGGTCCATTTCACTTTCTATCCTTTCTTTCTCTGCTGCAATGTTTTCTTCATTTGTTCGTAAAGGAGGTATGTCAGCTTGCTGAGTGACTGAGACACACTCTTCACTGATGTGAACATCAGGTATTTCATAAGTTTGCACAGAACAATCTTGACTACTACCAGAATTCTTGACATCATCCAACATATTCACTGTGAACTAACAAAACATATTCATAGAATGAATCAGAGACAATAAAAAATAACCAACTATTTAACTCTAGAAGAGCTGGTTCTGTTTAATCTTTCAACTGTAAACAGTATTTAACTGGCATATGGACAACTCACTTATTTTTTTGTATGTGTCAGGTGCCACAAAAGGAAGAAACATACAAATTTTATTTGCAGGCCTACAGCATATTGGGCATTGTCTTAACTACTCTTAGAATTTATCCAATACAAATTGTAATCACTATAAATTACTTCTTAAAGAGTATTTCTTCTTCACAAAGAAATCTAATCATAAGTATAATACTTCATGTTATATTCATTCGACTACAGGTATTGCAAGGACTTTTGTCAAGACTGTCTAATAACCATGAGGGCATTCAGTACTTTTGAAAACATCTTGAAACCATTTTTTAACAAATACACTTGAGGCATTTACTCAAAAATATAAAACTTGCTTTCTCCAGATAATACTAACTTGACCTCATAGTAGTATCTTTGATAAAATGTATAGGGTTTATGATACCTATTCTCAAAGCTAAAAGAGGAAGGCATGAGCTGAGACTGTAGATTTAAAGTATAAGGTATCTCATCATGTAATTCATATACTTCAGATATTCTCTCTATTGCCCACTAAAAATAATTCACACAAAATCTGTAAAAATGTGAAAATTGCACATTTTTTTTACACTGGCTTAGGCCAAAATATATATTAAAATTATTTTTCTAATATAAGAAATATAACCAAGCCTTTATTTTTACTTTCTAATAAAGAATGGTGTATTTTTAATTTTACACCAAGGGATTAAAAACCTAAAATTATGAATTTAAAACTCACATCGCTTCTTAAATAAACATTAGATAAACACTGCAGTGATGATAAAACCCCAGTTTGATTAATTATTTATACAAATATTAAACTTGGCCAAGTCTTATAAACTACTTTAGAAATTCTATTATTCCTCAGAACCTAAAGTGTTCCAAAGTGTTGATTTTAGCATAAGCATTATTTGAATTGTATCACATTGTTTATATTACTATCAATATTATTTATATGCCAGTCACTCTAGTTTATAATCTTCTTGGCAATACTTATATTAGCATTACTGATGTTTACAATATATTCAACTGTTTATTAAAAATGCAGTACCATTTATGTAACAAAATCAAAGCTAAATAATAAAGCTATGTTGATAAAAGATATGCTAAATTCCATTTTTAGAATGATAGTGGAAAAAAATGGTCATCAAGTTAGCAACCATCAGCAGTGAACTTATATAATATACTAAAACATTTTAGCAATAGTTTAATTATTCAGAAGTTCTATGTATGGATTAGTCCCAAAATCTCAATATCAAATAATTTTATTCACTATACAAAACCACCATTATGTAAAGTTATATTTTTTAGATGAAATACCTAAGAATGCTAGGTGTTAGTTAAGATTAAAGAGATTTCATTAAGTATCTCCTTTAAATATTTTAAATGTAACCCACATGATAAACTGATTACTTCCTATGTGTCTAGACTTTTTCATATTGTCAAAAACGTAAAAGCTACCTGAGATACTGCCCTCAAAGAGCTTACAATCTCACATGGGCATAAGACATACACACATTAAAGAGCTATAGCACAAAAAAGAATATTGTGGAATTAAGAGCCATTGTCATTAGAAGACAAGGAAGCTGAGGAGTGTTTCCAAGGGGTGAAAAATACCCTATGGGTAAAAGGGAAAAAAATTATTTTTAAAATTTATTAGCACATGTAAAATTTTATACAGTAACTATTGTTAACTGCAAATGTTACTATTGTTTTGTTTTTTGGCACCAGGGATTGAACTCGGGTCCTTGTACTTGCATGCCTGGCGATGTCACCACTGAGATAAATCCCTGGCCTTACTACTGTTTTAGAGTATTTCCTACAGTGTAAAGAATATCTCTTGTTTTTAGTCATTTAACATAAAATACCAACTGCTTGTGAACCTTTACATAAATAAATATTTAGAGCTCATAAAATCAAACTTAACTAGACAGACAAAATAAATATATTGGGAATAATAACAATAAAATTTATTCTAAATATTAGCAATTTAAAGAGGTTAAAGTAGAAAAAATAAAAAATTTCACTGCCAATCTTAATAAGCAGGAAGATGCCACCCTAACCAAGCATTCAAAGTTAAGAAGAAAACTATGGCAAATTTCTATCACAAACCATTAGATGTGACACTATCTAAAAACTACATTATTCCTGTAAGAAAGGCTCTTGCTAAACTGAATTAGGGCAACAAATAAAAAGAAAAAAAGAACATTTCAAAATGTACTCTTCCAAACTTCAAACATCATGAAATATAAAAAGGAGCTCAGGAACATGTCTTCAATGAGCAATATTAAAGAAGCAAAAACAAATGTGCTGCGTGGTTCTAGACTGGATCTTGAATTCAGGATTTAAAATATATATTAGTAGAAAACATTTTTAATATTGACTATAAATTCGATAATGTATTAATGCCAAATTCCTTGAACTTTATATTTATACAAAAGAATGTCTTTGATCTTTGGAAATACATGCTATAATATGGAAGGTGAATGGTTATATTTCCACATTAGCCTCAAATACTTAACATATAAATACACATAGCAAGATAAAAAAATAGCAAATGTTTATTTGTGAATCTGGGTGAACAATATATTGGGGTTCACTATTCTATACTTGCAACTATTCTATAAGTATCAAATTACACAAAAATAAAAGTTGAAAGTGAAGTAGAAAGATGAGATGTTCCAACAGGCATGCTCTGAAGAAGGTAGTAAAATGGTTTTCAAAATATTACCTGGGTTCTCTCAGCAAGAGGATGGTCTGAAGAGTGGAATGAGTCTCTGGGCCGAGGTTCTACAATGTTAGAAGATCTATCGCCAAAAAAGTCACCTTTCTGTATACTTTCCTCAGATAAAAGACATAAATTTTCCTTATTGGTGTCATCCTTCAACTTTAAGGCTTCTGGCACTAAGGACACTTTTGGCACCACTGCTGTTGATCGAGAACGGACAGGCCTTCCTCTCTGTACAGTCTCCCATCCTTCAGCATCCCTCCGTTCTGTGCAATTGTGGGAAGAAAATAAACCAAGGCTATTTTTAATAAAAGAATGCTTTAGAAAAAATATTTAGAAACCTATGAAAAATATTTTCAGGGCCGGGGATTTAGCTCAGCGGTTCGGTGGCCTGCCTTGCAAGCGCAAGGACCCAAGTTCAATCCCCGGTACCAAAAAAAAAAAAAAAAATATAAACAACATTAAATATTTAGAGCAAGAGGTAAATATATATTTTAATACATTTGTTCATACATAATAATCCTTATTTTATAAATGGCAAAACTAAAACTCTGATTAAAACTAACCAAAGGCCACACACTTAGTAAATAATAAACATTTAAATAATATATCTTATCTGCAAACAGTTTCAAGCTCTTGTATATGATAATTCCTTTAATCTTCACAACAACCATATAAGGTCAGTACTATTACCACCCTTTTATCAATAAAGAAACTAAGACAAACAGAAGCTAAATAATGTGCCCAAGATAATGTACCTAGCAAAGGTAAACCCAAAATGCAAATCCAGGCACATTGGCTCTGGTGTCTGTGCTCCCAAAAGCTATGTAAAAACTGTCTCTGAATCTTTCAGAATTCAAACACAGACCTCGCTCCAAAGCCCAAGTTTTTTCTTCTATCTCAGCAATAACAATATACCCTGATTTAAGTAAACTACTTCAGGACCAGGGATTTAGCCTACTGGCACCATGCCTGCCTTACAAGCGCAAGGTTCTAAAAACAAAATAATAAACTATTTCAGTGATCAAAGAACTACAGAATATTAATTAAAGGAACCTTACATGATCTAGCCCAATATTTCATCAGTCATATATGAAAACTGATATCCAAAGTCACACCAAAAAATAGCCTAATATATATAAAGATCTTTCTCTAAAACATTTGAAAATGTCACAACAGGAGGTATAAATATATATAGTGAATGTATAAGGCCAAGATTTTAAATTTTTATTGGTTAATTATAGTCTAATACAAAGACTTCCAGTTCAGGGCAAGACAAAGTAACCTTAGATTATTTCCTAGTCCTTACCACCAAAAAAACAAAACAAAACAAAACAAAAAACATGAATCACATAAAAAATAAAAGAGGAATATCACAACAGATCATGCACTCATAATCTGAACAGTCTTATAACTATGAAAGAAACTGAATGTGTCATCTAAAACTCCTGAAAAAGTAATCTCCAGCCTCAATTAGCTTCTGTGGCAAATTCCACTAAATATTTTTTAAAGTATTATCACCAGTTTTATGCAAACTAATTTAGAAAACAGAAGAGGAAACAACACTTAACTAAGCTGGCATTATTCTGATAAAATACCACACAAAGAAGTATAAAATTTAAACTAGCTAGGTCTGGTGATATGTGCCCAAAATCCCAGCATTGTGGGAGGATGAGGCAAAAGAATCTCAAATTCAAGCCCAGTTTGGGCATCTTAGTGACTTAGTGAGACCCTGTTTCAAAAAAAGGGTGGGGGTCAGGGGTGTGGCTCCGTCCAAAAGCTCTGGGTTCAAACCTGAGAACTACAAAAAAATTAAAAAACAAATTGAGTACAGCAAGGCATGAAAAAAGTATAAACTATCACCAAGTGATGTTTATTTTAGGAATGTAGGCCAGGTTTAATATTTTAAAAAAATAAATAAATGAAGCTGGATGTGGTGGCGAACACCTGTAATCCCAGCACTCAGGAGGCTGAGGCAGGAGGATCGCTGTGAGTTCGAGACCAGCCTGGGCTACATAGTGAGTTCCAGGGCAGTCTGAACTACATAGTGACACACTGCCTCAAAAAATCCAAAAATAAAATAAAATTTAAAAAAATAAATAAATGAATCCAACACTGTCAATAGGATGAACAAAAACCATATGATCACATCAACTGATACATAAAAAGTATTTCACAAAACCCAGCATCCACTAATAATAAAAACTGTCATTAAATTCTCAGAGAAGGGAAATTACTCAAACTGAAAAAGACTAGCTCAAACAACCTACAACAAATGTCATATTTAGTAACATCAGATTGAATGCTTCTCCCTAGATCTGAGGTTGTCTCCTTTCACAAAATTATTTAATAAGTTGTTGAAAATCCTAGACAAAGGGCCGGGAATTTAGCTCAGTGGCTCAGTGGCCTGCTTTGCAAGTGCAAGGACCCGAATTCAATCCCTGGTACCAAAAAAAAAAAAAAAAAAAAAAATCCTAGACAATGCAAAAGGGCATGGGGTGGGGACATAAGAGAACATATAGATAGGGAAGGAGGAAGCAAAACTCTATTTTCAGCTGACATGATTGTCTACTACAAAATCCCAAATAACAAACACAAAACTCCCAAGAACTGTTGAGTTCAGAAATACAAACATATTATATTAATTATTTTATTTTATGAATTCAGGATACGAAAATAACCTACAAAACATCCACTGTACTTCTATACACTTGTAATGAACATAATGAAACTTAAATTGAAAACTGTATTCCCCCTAAAATGTAACTGATACAAATAAATCTAACAAAATGATAAAGAATGTGTGTCCTGCAAATTACTAGGGTAGGGAAATAGATTTAAATAAATGCAGATATAACATGTTTATAGATTGAGCATTAAAAAATGTGAATTATCCCCAAATAAATCTACATAGTTGCAATGCACTTTCAACCAAAATCCCAGAAATTGTAAAACGTAATCATATTCTCCAGTTTATGTAGAAAGACAAATTACCTAAAATAGCTAAGATAATTTTGAAAATTAAGAATAAAGTAAAAGCAATCACTCTTCCTAATGTTAAGGATTACCAACAGAGCAATCAAGAAATGTAAAATTGGTAGAATAACAGATATATGGTCAATTAAATAAAATATACAATCCATAAATACACCTACACAAATATGACCACTTCTTTATAAAGTTGAAAAAGCAAGTCAATGGAGAAAGAAAAGAATTTTAACCAACAGTGGTAGAGGAAATAGACATTCACAGGTGAAAAAAAATGAACTTTGACCTCACACTGTCTTGGTTCATCCTATTGCTATAGCAGAACACCTGAGACTGGATAATTTATAAAAGATAAATGAAAAGAAAAATGTTTATTTAGCTCATTATTATGGAGACTGGTAAGTCCAAGGGCATACCACCAAGGACCTTGTGCTTCTTTAACTCATGGAAGAAAGTGAAAAAGCAATTAGGTGGTTGCAAGAGAGATGGAATGTAAGGGAAAGCCTCACTTCATAACAACGTAATCTTGCAAGAATGAAACCACTTCTACAAGAAAAGAATTAATCTTTGTAACACCTCGTCATCTCTTAAAGCCCCACCAACTCTCAGTAACATTACACTGGGAATCATTTCAACATGAATTTTAGTGTGTACAATCAGATGCACACAGTTCATACCAAAATTAACTCCAAATGGATAACACAGTTAAACTTAAAATGTAGAGCAGCAAAACTTTTAGGATATGCAACAGAAAAATAATAGAATGTAGAGCTAGGTAAAGAGTTCTTAAGATTTCACAACAACAATGTAACTGTACTGTATACCTAAAATGTACCAATAAACTCAATGAAAAAAAAAAGATTTCACAACAAAAGCATGATCCATAAAAAGAAGATTCAATCACTCTTTTTTCCACTAATTTCCTCTTCCTCATTATTTCTTCTCAAATATTTCAAAGTAAATCCCAGTTATCACATCATTTCTCCCCACCATTCCATCCCAGGGATCAAGCTCAAGACCTTGCACTTGCAAGGTAGGCATGGTGCCACTGAGCTAAATCCCCAGCCACATCATTTCTTCTGTAATTAAGGGAAAGAAATTCTTTTATAATAAACAATATCAGCATGATACTCAAAAAATTAGGGAAAATGCTCTAAACATATACTACCCAATGTTCAATTTTCATTCATCTTTTTAACTTTATCAAAACTTGGTACATTAAACATTCCTGTTCTACCTTTAAAAATACATAATGCAAGTTATAAGAAAAGTAATAGATGATAAAACCATATACACCAACAAAAATCCAAATTACACAATTAATAAAGCTTAATAAAATATTTTAGCTTCCAGTTAAATAGCTCACCCTTAGGAACACTATAATTAACCTCTTTACCTTCAAAAGGAAAGAAAAACATCTGCCTTCAAAAGCTTCCTTATAGAAAGATATAATTCTTGGAAATAATCCATTACCCAATAAGACAGAAAATATAAATATCATAATAAAAATTGAAGCAAGTAAAAAGAGGAGTATATCAAAATACAAACTATAACTTTAGATCTCTTAGAAACTGAGAAAATAGTTACAGACAAATTACACTTTTAATGACCCTTCAGTGAAAACTACATTGAAAAATTATTTCCATAATAAAGAATGTTCAAGAACAGCAAAGCATGTAGTTAAGCAGTCAGACAACTTTTAAATACTTAGAATAACAACAGGATTAAAATGCACAAAACTAAAATTATATTTAATTTCACATTTTTATATTTGTATATTTAATGTTACAAATGACATTAATAGTTTCACTAAATTCAAATCAATACAACCAATAATTGAAGAGCACTTGGAATAATCCCAGCATATGTTACCAATTTTATCACAATATTTAATTCAGAAATACTTTGTTCAGAATATGTACATCAATATACAAGAAGTAATTTTTGCCCAGCCGCCATCACTCAAGCACCAGGAATGTAGCCTGGGCCCCAATCCATCATGGGAAGGAGAGCCACGCCTGCTCCTGACCCAGCTACCATCACTCAAGCACCGGGAGCGCCCCCCCCCCCCACCCCACCCCCGCGCACTCTGACCTCCTGACTGTGCCAGGCTTTGGACTCACTCTACAGAGGCAGAGGTGGTCATCAAGGGTATTTTTCTGAGTTCCCAACTTTGAACATCTTTAAAGAAAGGGCGTGGGAAACCTGTAATAGAACGTTGTGGACTTCAACCATTCAGAAGGTTGGGGAACTCAATCTGGGCCTTGCAGCCCGAGGTCAGTCAGTGTCATGGGGTTCAGCCATCAGCTAACTGAGATCAGGGGTCTTGTGTCGCGCTCTGTCTGAGCCATTAAATGGTAAATAAACTATACTGACATTTTGTTCACTGCAGACATGTTCTGGACTGCTTGATTTCAACTTAATTCAAATGATTTAAGGGTGATAGATTAGTGACTACCACAGGTGGTCATTGTCCAAGTTGTGCTTGATCTTAATGTGTTGCTGATTGTATCAGTTGGGATAAAGCAATGCGGTTGATTTGATGAGCTGTTTTCTCTGATGTTATGAAGATGAGAATGTCTGTGAGTCATCAGAGACACAGAAGCTAGGGCGCAACTATATCAGGAAGATTTGGGTGATAACCCAGAGATTAAACCAAGGACAGTTCGACAACAAAAATAAAAATGAGAAAACACTTAAGCAAGACACAAGGACAGACTTCCAGTTCACCAATGGCAAACAGTAGGACAAATGAGGATGAAAAGGCCGATAGTGAACCACCAAGACACTCTGAACTCAAAGCACAGGAAGTAACAAAACAGATCAATCAGGCTCTAGAAAAATTCAAAACAGAAATAATTTCCCAGATAACCATAGAGATAGTGAGCAAAATGGAA
>NW_022900937.1:25194967-25212504 GCF_012274545.1 Fukomys damarensis | reverse complement strand
AGCATAAGAAAGAATTGGAAAAAATAAACGCCCAACATAGGAAAGAAATGGAATCCATAAAACAAATTCAAACAGATATCCAGGAGATTAAACACTCCATAGAAAGTGTATGCAACAGAATAAAAGAATGTGAAGATAGACTCTGATATAGAAGATAAGATTGCAGTCAGTGACCATGAAAAGAGAGATCTCTTAAAAACAGTAAGGGATCATGAGAAATCAATCCAACAACTCCTAGATGATGCAAAGAAGAATAACATAAGACTGATGGGAATACATGAAGTAGCAGGAGAAAATACAAATGACTTTAAAAAGCTGTTTGCAGAATTAATGACAGAAAACTTCCCAAACAGAGGGGAAGAATTTGACATTCAGATAAGTGAGGCATATAGGACCCCAACTAGCCACAATCAAAAAAAATCTACAACTAGACATATAATAATCAAGATCCCAGAAACCCAACAGAAGAACAAAATACTACAAGCAGTAAGAGAAAAGAAACAAATTCCATACAAAGGAAAGCCCATCAGAATCAAAGCAGACTTTTCAACACAAACCCTTGGGGCAAGGAGAGCCTGGAATGAGATATTTCAAGTACTAAAAGAGAACAACCTCCAACCTAGACTGACGTATCCCGCAAAACTCTCTTTCAAAATTGATGGGCAAATAAGAAACTTTCACGACAAAGAACACCCGAGAAACTACATGAATATCAAACCAGCACTACAAGCAATTCTAAAAAAGATCGTAGAAAAAGACAATGAAGGCAACAACACCATGAGACCCAACAGAGCAAATCAAATAGGCAAGGCAAGAAATTAAAAGGAGAAGGTGAAAAAGTAAAAAGAGTCAACAAAAGGCCAATAACATGTCAAAAATAAGTCAGTATATATCAGTTATAACCAGCAATGTCAATGGCCTCAATGCACCAATCAAGAGATATAGACTGGAAAAATAGAATAAGAAGCAAAATCCAACAATATGTTGTATACAAGAAACACACCTAGTGCAAAAAGAAGCCCATAGACTGAAAGTGAAAAGATAGAAAACAATTCTCCTTGTGACAGAAGCCCAGAAAAAAAACAGGGGTAGCAATTTTATTTGCAGACAAAGTAAATTTCAAACCAAAACTGATTCTATATTATTGATGTAGGGCGGTACTGTATCATACCTCTATGAATGTAAAATATCTTGTACCTGCTTTATGATACATAGTAGGGACCGTGCTTTATCAGAGCTACATTTAATGATATTGCTCTAGAATGTTCTCTTTCCAGATGATGATTAAGATGCTAATAAAAAAAATGGTTCCAGGTACCACAACAGCAACAGAACTTTGCTGTTGTCTGGATATTATTCTTTGTTTTTTTTAATGGAATGTGCTGAATGTCTACAATTTTGTTCAGATGACTGCAGAAACTGGAAAAGCTGTTGCTGCTATTGATGCATAACATACTATTATTAGTCTTTTTATATAAATATAAATATATATGTACATATATATAATTTGAATTTTGGGAAACTTTAACAGTGCTGCCAACTTTGGAAAAAGTCATCCCAATTTACTGTGTTGAGTTGGCATTGTACAGAAATGGACAGCCATACTGGTCTAGAAATGTTAATTTTTTTTTCCATGTGTACAGGGGTAACACATCATACTAAATATGGAAGGTCATATCTATGTGGGTTTGATTACAGAAACTAATAAAGTATTCTCTAAATAATGAAAAAAAGAATAGATAAGACTATAAGAGCAAGAAGCAATTTAAATATGTTCAGGGACCATTTTCATCTCCAGAATTAAGGATTATTTAATGTTACATCATTGCCTTTTCTCTTTTACTTTCCTTTTTAGTTTTATTTTAGGATTCCCTATTTTTAATGTTCATACAGAGATTTATTTAACCGAAATACTGAATAGTTTCTTTGGTGTGAAAAACTATAATAGTACACAGGATCCTAATGAGATAATTAATAATGTGAAATAGGAAGTAAAGGGCTAAAGGTGTAGGGAAAGTGGTAAGAGTGGGGGAAAGGTAATAAGGGAGAGGGAAAAAATATGAGAAACTGAAAAAATGGAAATAAAGTGTTTGTAAATGGGGAGGGGAGGAGGGGGTGAAGGGAGGGCAGGGACAAGGGGAAAAAATGAGAATCAAGACCTATTATGTAAAGGTACAGAATCCCAATGATGAATGTAACTGTATTGTACACATAGATTGTACCAATAAACTAAATAAAAAGGGGGGAAAAAAGAAGTAATTTTTATTGTAATTTTCTTGTTAGGCTTTGATATTCAGGTTATTCTACATGTAAATAATACATGATTTTGTTTCTTCTCATAAAGATTTTCTAGAAAACTGGTATTACTTTTAATCTTATAGGTTTGCAAGAATTTATAGGAGAAACTATCTTGACCTGGAATTTTCATTGTGAAAAGATTTTTAATACAGACTCGCATTTTTTAAAGATACTTATAAGTCCCTTCAAGTTTTTCTAGTTCTTGTAATAAAAACGTTAAGCTGTGTTTCTCAAAGAATTTGTCAATTTAATATATACCACTTTATAATACTTTTATCTTTTATAATACCTGTAGGATTCTACCAATATCCTCAATTTCATTCCTGATATTCCATCTTGCCTTTTCTTTTTCGTAATCAGTTAACAAGAGATCTGTTCATTTTATTAATCTATTTAAAGAATCCAATTTAAACATTTCTGCTCTACCTTTAAAAATAAATAATGCAAATTATAAGTCATAAAATAAATTATAAAATCATATATACCAACAAAAATCCAAATTACACAATTAATAAAGCTTAATAATATATTTTAATTTCCAGTTAAATAGCTCACCCATAGAAGCACTATAATTAATCACTTTACCTTTAAAAGGAAAGAAAAACATCTGTCTGAAAATCTTCCTTAAAGAAAGATATACTGCTTAAAACTTGGAACTAATCCTATCACCTATATATTATTACCTTTATATTACTATCACCTATATATTTTTTCTTTTTACATTCTTTGGATTTAACTTGCTGTTTTCTAATGCCAAGACAAGGACACAATGTACATTAGCTTTTTCTGCTTTTATAATATATACAATGAAGCCAGAAGTGTTCCTCAAAACATAGCTTTATTTCATGGGTTCTTAAATGCTCACTTTCATTCATTTCACTTTACAAATTCTTATCGTGATGGCCTCTTTAAATCAATACACTACAGTACTGAAAACTATTTTCCGAAACTCCAAAACTTCAAAATTCAAAATGTGACATCTTCTTATGAGAACCAAGACCTGTCATGCAAAGGTACGAGATCCCAATAATGAATGTAACTGTACTGTATACCTAAAATGTACAAATAAACTCAATAAAAAATGTTAACATCTTCTTCTTACTGATTGCTTACTTAATCCCACTGGGGTCAATGACAACAGAGTTCTTTAAATCACCAGAAGCTTCCTGAGCTTTGTCTGCTGGCACAGAATGTTTCAATTTCAGTAAATGCTCCCTATGTGCTTGAATCTGTGAGTGTACTTGCAGTTTGGGCAATGGCAAAGTAACATGCACCAAAATTGGCCCTCTTCCTGCCAAAAACAACTATAAAAGCCAGACAAAATATATAAATGAACTGTTCAGAGGCACTGGAAAGCAACCAATGTGGGCAAGTTTTGAGGAACTGCAACTCCCAAGACCAGGGAATAATGACATCAGGTCTACATTCCATCTAGGATTCTGCCTTAAGACATCTGGAATTCAGGATGCAGAAGTAATTCCTAGCAAACACCAGCATTCCTAACTGGCTGAAACAAAGAATCTAAAGAAACTGGGACTTTTGGGGCAAAAATCTTGGAAAGTGGGGTACTACAGGGGTGTGAGCCAAGAAATATGCACTCAATCTCCTCTAAGTTGCCTGACAAATACTCAGCTCTGCATACACAAGGCAAGGCTCCAGGAAACCCACAGAGAGCAGCAGCTGGGAAGCTAATGACCTACGCAGATATTGCAGCAACTGCACAGTGCTGAGGAACAAAAGCTGGAGTCACGGTGTGGCGGGCTTTGCAAATGGCCATTTTCAATTGAGAACCCAAAAGGAGGAAGGACAAAACCAAACCACATCGACCTTAATAAAATCCCAAACCAAACCTTGATGGGATTAAGTTGATCTTCTTGTTTTTAAACATCTTGATAGACGAAAAAGAGAAAAACATAAAATCAACAACTCTTTTAATAAGAGGCTCCATAATTTTTAATATACACTTAAGCATACAACTGAAAATTGTGAGGATTCTAAAGAAAAACAGGATCAAATAACTGAAAATCTACAAAAAAATGTACAAAAACCCCACATGTAATTCAGGTATTTTATTTTTCAGGCACAGATATTTAAAAATAAACTATGATAAATATGTTCAATAAAACATAGAAAGATGTAGACTACCAGCAGATATAAGAAGCTGTTTTTTAATGGTCAAGTAGCAATTGTAAAAATTATAAACAACTGAAACTGTGAATTTAATAGATAAGCTTACAGCAGATTAGACATTCAGAACAGAGGATTAGAGAACCAGGATGCTTACCAGCAAAGTATCAGACTGAAGCCTAAGATGAAGACCAGGAAAGCATGTACACTCTATTGGACAAGTCCACTGTGTCAAGCTCAGTAACCAAGCTGCTCAGGTATTCTGCATCTTTACTGCCTTTTGTCTATTTGTACAACCAGCTATTTTTTTTCCTCATTGAGTTTATTGATACATTTTAGGTATACAGTACAGTTACATTCATTATTGGGATCTTGTACCTCTACATGACAGGTCTTAGTTCGCATTTTTTCCCCTTGTCCCTGTCCTCCCTTCACCTCCTCCCCCACTCCCCCTTTACAAACTGTACACCAGCTATTAATTAAAGTTTCCCAGAATGGGCACAGATTTGTCAATTTTTCCTTCAAGTTCCATAAATTTCTGTTCTGTAGGTTTTGAAGTTATGCTTAAATATGTAAATATGCACGGATACATAGATATACAAATTTAGAATTACATCTTTCTGTTCAACTGATTCTTTATAAATTTGTTCAGTTGAACTGATCCTTTAATCATTAAGATATATCTTTCTTTAAAATGTTTCTTGCTTAGGACCAGGGATTTAGCTCAGTGGTGCCATCCCCTGCTTTGCAAAGTTTCTTGCTTAGTCTATTTTGTCTGTTTAGAGCAACAAAAGCTTTAATTTAAGTAGGATATGCATAGAATATATTTACTTAGACTTTTCTATTCTCATACTGAAGTTGTATCTCTGGTAGAAAAATATAGTTGGCATTTATTCTTAATGCAATCTTACAATTTTTGTTTTTATAACTGAATATTTAGACAATTTATATTTCATGCAGAGATTGATATATTGGTATTTACTTCTATAATTTTTTATTAACCCAGTCTGTTTTATGTTTTTTCTCCTTTCTTGTCTTTTTATTATTTTATTATTTTTATTATCTCACTTTCCTCTCCATAAGGCTATCATATTTTTTTAATCTTCTTAGTGGTTAACTAGAGTTTAGAATATGCATTCTCAATTTATTACACTTGAATACAAGTTAGTACTTCTGTAAACACCTAGACCTTATAAAATATATACAGCATTTATTTTCCTGTCCTCTGTATTACTGCCACAAATTCTCAGCCTTCTTGTTTCAAAGTCCATGGGACATTATGCTCATCTAGTTAGTACACATCTAACATGACCCCCCCAGGTGCACTCCTACTGGTACTGCTCATTTCTCCATGTATGACACTTTTTACCTGGATTCACTTTCCTTCCACCTAAAAGGCTCTTCTCTGTAGTATTTTTTTAGTGAAGATCTAACTGCTGAGTATGAATTTTCTCGTTTTATTTGTGTGGAATTGTCTTATTTGACAAATTGCTTAAAGGTATTTTTGTCGGGTATAAAATTCTAGTTTGTCCATTACTTTCAGCATTTAAAGACATCCTTCCATTGTCACCTAGTTTTTATGATTTCTACTGTAAAGTCAGCCATCAGCTTACTCTTGTTTCTTTGAAAATAGAATCTTTTTCTCCAACTACTTGAAAATTTTTCCTTTTAACTGTCAGCATTTTAAACATGTTATAGCTAGACAAAATTCATTTTGTACTTTCCCATTTGGGATTAATACTGCTTCTTGAATCTGAGATTTGATTCCTTTCAACAGTTTGGGGAAATTCTCAGTGATCACCTCTTCTAATGCTGCTTCTGCAATATCATGCCACAGTTCTGAGTGCCATTCAGAGATGTGACTCTCACACTCTTTGCTACATTTTCCTGTATCTTTTCCTTCCCTGATTTAGTCTATATCTTCTATGTATTCAGAATCAATTTAAACCCTAACTTCTCAATTTAACATCTTTTAATCTGTGCAAGTAATGGTATAAACAAGCTCTTTTGCCTTCCTGGATTCTTTACTTCCAGACTACTGCAATCATCATAAATGTGGACTGGTTGTTCCCTATACCAAGTACACAGTTAACATATTGCCATCCACAGTCTGGCACCACCAAAGTCTCCCATGATGATCAATGTCCACGACACCCACTTCAGAGTACTGACTTTGAAGACCAGTATCACATGATCTATATCAGACCTGAAGTGTTCCTCAAGTATGGGCTTTCTTGATTTAATCAGTGGAAAAGAGGGATGGAGGTGAAAGCGAAGAGGAGGAGGAACCTCAATATCATCTTCACAGTCTTTCATTTAATCCCCTGGTTTTAATATGCTCTTCTTACCTTCCAGTGTGCCTGTATCACTCAGGCCAGGTATAATCTTTGTTACCATCTCTAGAGAATAAACCTCCAATTTGGGGGGAGAAGGTGTCTATCAGAGTAAAAAGACAGGGTTCAATAGAATAAGCATCTTACAGTACCACCCCGCCTCTACCTTCACCTTCAGAGATACTTGCACCACCAAATTTTCAACATTTTGAGGATTTTGTGGGGAAAACTAAACTGTATTTCAGTTTTTTCCCTTCTTTTTATCTTAGGATTCGGCTAAATCACTTAAAGACCAGTGGTCTTTCTCCTCTCCGTCTTCCCAAACTTTGTTCGTATCATTTCTTCTCCTTTTAAATGGATTCAATTTTTAAATCCTTTTCTATATCATTTTAGCTGTGTTTGGGGAAGAGAAAATTAAATATATGTGATCACTCAATCACCTTTATCTTGAATTACTTTATTCCATAGCACAAAATTAGAAACCTTAAAACTAAAGCTATACCTTCAGCAGTACATATACCAGCATACCTGAACCCAAAAACTAAAGACCAAAGTGATCCAAAATGGAATTTCCCAATATCTTAATAAAGTTTTTAAGCACAGATATAATCATGATCTATTATTTCATTTCAACCAAATGGGTTATGGGGATTTAGCTCAGTGGTGCTGCCACTTGCCTCAACTAAATGGGTTATTTGTGAATAATAAGAAGGTACGGGTTTAAATAAAGCCATGAAGTGCTAACAATATGATTCTTGTAAGATTTTGTTTCCTTTTTTAATTTATAACATATTTCTTTCAGGTTAAAACTTTATGGTTCCACATTTTTTTCTAGTTTTCTCTAAGATAAAGAGCTTGCTATGGTTTGGATGTCTTTTGTTCCCAAAGGTGCATATCCTGGAGGTCTGGTCTTCAGCATGCAGTGCTGAGACAGGGGAACCTCACTCAGTAGGCAGAGCCTCACAGGAGGAGCTACAGTTACTAAGAGTGTTGCCCCTGGAAGAGATTTAAAGGTTCTTTTGGGACTCTAGTTGGTTCACAAAAGAGTGAGATGTTATAAAAGAGAACTTGATTCCTGAACTGCTCTCTGGCCTGCAGTCTCACTATAAGACTGTTCTCACTACAGCCATGGTAATACTATCCACTACAGGAGGCCCTCACCAGAGGATGAACTGACAAGGCACCATCTTAGACTTTCGGCTTCCAAAACTGCAAGCTCAGTAAACCTCTTTATTTATAAACCACCCAGCCTGGTATTTTGTTAAACCAGTAGAAAATAAATGCAATAAAACATAAAAATAATAACATATAAACAAATAACAATATTATATTTATATAAAATACATAATGTATTATATTTGTAGACAATCAAGTATAAATATACATTACAGAACTTCTGCCTATTGTCGTTTGCTACTAGTCAGCCTACATGAAGAAGCCAAGGGCATTATATTGGGTAAAAGTAAAGAATATCATTTGCAATAAGCCAACACAATTCAATGAAACCTAAATAAAAATGAAAATATAGCTGATTCACAATATAAAGATAGCAACATCTCTGTCATGTGCAATAAAACATTTCTTTCTGAAACAAAAAGCTCCACAGGAACATGACACTGGAGAAAACAGAAGAGTGCTTCTGAAGTTCCCTTTATTCATGATACAGACTCACTGTTACTAATTATTATGCCCACAACCCAGCCCCTATAGGATTTCTGTATGTATAAGAAGGTTTTATGAAGGAAATTCTTACAAGTAAAATGTCCCAGATAGGCATTCATAATTACATGCCTTATATTCATGTGTGTTCCTTAATTATCCCAATTTATAAAAAAATAAATAGGTGCTGCAACAATGCATAAGATTCTAATAAGATTACTGACATTTAGAAATTTGAAGAAAGGAGCTAAAGGTGTAGGGAAGGTGTGATGCGTAGGGGAAGAACAAAAAGGGAAAAGAAAAAAATGTGAGAGAATGAAAAGATGAAAATAAAGTGTTTGCAGATGGGGAAGGGAGGAGGGGGTGAAGGGAGGGCAGAGGTAAGGGGAAAAAATGAGAATCAAGACTTGCCATGTAGAGGTACATGATCCCAACAATGAATGCAACTGTACTGTATCCCTAAAATGTACCAATAAACTCAATAAAATTTAAAAAATAAATAAATAAAATAAATAAATAAATAAATAGGTGAACAAAGGTAAACAGATTACTTTGTAGTACCAAAATAATAATCAAATATAAATCAGCTTAAAGTATAATGTGTACTACCTAAAGAATAGTGGTTATTTTTGTTGTTTTTTTTGTTTTTTTTTTTGTTTTTGGTACTGGGGATTGATCTTGGTCCTTGTGCTTGTGAGGTAGACAGCGGAACCACTGAGCTAAATCCCCAGCCCTACCTAAAGAATGAAACAGCCCATTTCTTTTTCTATTTTAAGTCAAAATTCTAAGGGATCATATAAATGAACTGATAAAACATCATCCTTCTCCAAGTTTATACAGGACAAAGAGAAACCAAAATGATCTCCACTGACTATCATACAGTGCTGAAAATTAGTTATCAGTTTTCAAGATGACTTTATGGTTTGGGAAAATTTTGTTTCATGTTGGGAGGGATCAACTCCAGGTCCCAGTGCATGCCAGGCAAGCACTCTATCCCTGAGCTATATCCTTATTCTATGATTTTAACTTAAGCAAACCAATATCACAAAAAGATGTAAAAAAGATTAATATCTAATTCTATGAGCAGCAATGTTGAAATATATATATCTACATCTACCTGTTTACTACACAAAAGGCTACTTCAGAGTTACTTGCCATTTCTGCGAGACACCTTCTGCACAACCATGGGTGGACACAGTGGAGCAGGGGCTGTGTCTGAAGAAGCAGAGCCTGTGTGATGAGCCTTCACCTTGTCAGCCCAGCTGACACCTGCAGGAGCCAGACATGGAGCAACCACTGTGCCAGGTGAACCCCTAGGGAGAAAAAGAAATACAGCTAATAAATTAAATAGGAAATTGAAATGTTAAGTACATTTGAAACATACTAGATTTTTAATTATGTATATCTATATAGAGACTAATACTATGATAGCAATGTAAGGTAATTAGATTCATGAATTTTTCTTGACTTAACTTATTTCATATAATATTATATAATATATGGGACTATAGACAAGTTAATAGGGATAATATATAAGCTTTCTTTGGTGTTTCAATGTCCCCTGGGATCGCTAATTGGTGCACAGTGTCACAGTGTCCCCTTTCTGAGGGTTAAAGCTTTGCCCAGTATTCCTACCTAACATACCTACACATATATGAATATCTTTATGTGAAATATTATGCATTATAATACTGTATTTTCCACAGAACATAACTGACAGAAATACATGACTTTGTAAGCTTTTTTAAGTTCATCTTACCCAAAATTTAAGCTTCTTCGAGCATTTGAAGCTACATTTATTCTATCTGTTGATGGACTTGGAATCACATGACGCCCTGGAGACATCTTCTTTACTTCCCATGCAAGTGATGTTGGTCTGTGAAATCAAGACATAAAACATATTAAATCAACTGAGAAAAAGGAAAAACTAATAATTCCTCTTGGCTATTAATACTGAAAACATAATCAAGTCTCAATTTTTCCCTACAGCACTGCTTACCAGAAAGTTATCATACTACTGCTGAGAAATCACAGGTGGTGCCAGAGCAGAGACTTTACTTGTCTCAAAAGGGTTATGGGGTTACAGAGACTTGAGGTATACTTTAGGATATACAAGCTTCCACACACCCAGCTAAAATATATTAAAAGGCAATGGTATTAATTCAGGCTACTCTGATGCAGCAAAAGTCAAGATACAAAGAAAGGGTGAGAGTTAAGTAGGAAAATATGAAGTATCCCTAGCCTCTATCTCATAATCATCCACAAGACAGGGAACATAATTATTTCACTGCTATTCATTAGGAAATGCAACTTAACTTCTGCACCTCTGTCACCACTGGGCCCACAATAAGTCACTGGACAGGATAAAGTCCCCAAAATGTTCCTTTAAGCAATGTCTTCTCTATTCCCATGCCCTCAGTCAGATTTTGTAACCACGCTGGGTCTTCTGTTGCTAACTGTATTCAGTTTGGTGAGTGAGATTTTTCACTTATTAAAAAAGTGAGCTGGGGATTTAGCTCAGTGGTTCTGGCACCTGCCTTGCAAGCACAAGGACCCGAGTTCAATTCCCAGTACTAAAAAACAAACAAATAAAATGATATTGTTAGAAAAGAAGAAAATTCACACAATAGATTATTCAAGAGCCTAAACCTTTTGCCCATTTATTGCCAAATCATCTTCCAGAAATGTAACACACAAGGCCAGGGATATAACTCAGTGATGCTGTGCCTGCCTGGCAAGTGCAAGGTCCTGAGTTTAATACCTGGTACTGGGGAAAAAAAATGGTAAAGCTAGAAATGTAACATACAATACCCTCACTGGATAAAGAGTATCCATTTCCCTTCAACCTGGCCAAAGTTGCTATCTTCTTTTAAAAATTACTCTGGTAAAATGGTATTTCATTATTTTCATTTTTTAATTGTACATGTTTGTTATAATAACTAATGAATTGAATTTTGTCTTCTGGGATTTACATATTGGTATCTTTAGCCCTTTTCCACTAGGATTTGTATCACTTTCTAATGAACCTGAAATAGTTTACTAGAATGCTATTATAATTATTATGGCTACAAGTCCATTGGCATTGGTGTTGCAATTATTTTGCTTTTAATTTAATTGTTTTTATATAGAAAGGCTTTCTTTCTTGTTAAATTGAGTGAATCAATATTTTTCTTTGTAGTTTCTACCTAGTCCTTACCCATAATACAAATATATAAACACTTATCAATATTAGTACCTTAAATATGAACCTTTTCCACATTTAAATCTCAAACTGAAATGAATATTATACATGACTTGAAGAAAGTAAGACAAATAATGCCATCTACAGGAAATTTAAAGTTACATTCCATATCTTGGTGCTGCCTTGTGAGGCAAAGAGAAGAAATGCTGGGGCTGGGGATTTAGCTCAGTGGTTCCCCACCTGCCTTGCAAGCACAAGGACCCAAGTTTGATCCCTGAGACCAAAAGCACGAACAACAACAAAAAAAGAAATGCTGCTAAATGGTTCAGGCAAAAACAGATGCCTCAGGTATATTTCTGAACCATGGTACCAGGATAGAGAAAGCTATCACTCTGTTAATCCTACAGGTGGACTCTGAATTTTCTCAATACAATTTTCAATGCAACCACCACTAGTTGACTGGAAGTTGAAGTGTCTCTCTCTTTTTTTTAATGTACTGGGGATTGAACTCGGGTCCTTGTGCTTGTGAAGCAGGCACTGGAACCACTGAGCTAAATCCCCTGCTAGCTGACTGGAATTTGAAAGCATGATTTTAAAAAAAAAATGTTTTTTCAAATGCCTTTGGTAGTTACGTTATAGATCCTTTTTTAAGTACAGAAAATTAAAACAGAAAAGAAAAATAAACTTATTTTAAGGATATAAACTATGTCAAATCAAGGACTTCCAAAAGGAAGGAAAAATTAAAATCAGGGCTCATGAGGATTAGACCTGGAACAGACAGACCTTGAGCTCTTTATAATTTCTCTCATCTTATGATTTCTCTCATCTCTCCTTCTCTTTGTAAATCTATTCCATTTTCTTTCAACCTGCTTTCCTCTGCTTATCCTCATAGGGGCAATACAGCTACTAGTCAGACAAATCAGTATACTAATCTCTTAGTTTAATTCAGCCCAGTGAAAGAATTTACCCCCAGATCCAATGGCCTACGGCCAAAGGGTAAGGGTAAAACTTCTTGATAAAAACAAAAATACCTAGAACTGAGCCATCCAAAGGCAGGAAATAAAAAAGTCAAAACTTATCATTATAAAAAACAAAAATATTTTAAAGTTCAATTCATATTTTCTCTGATTTTGATTTCCTGGAGATCTAGCTCTCCTACATTTGTCCCTAGGGAGCCCTTTACCTTCTTGGTCCCCTCTTAGGACTAAGATATTAGACAAAAGATGCCTTTTTAGTGCATGGCTCCACCCACTGAGATTGAAGCAAAGTTCAATTCAAAACAAAGAGGCAGCCTAGGTCTATCTTCTCAGGGTAAGAAGGCATCCCATTCATGACAACACCTTCATAACTTAATCTTTACCTTCTAAAGGCTCTACTTCCTTATACTATCATACTGGTGATTAAATTCCTTTAATTTTTATTTATGCATATTTGTAGTACACAATGATTATTTTCATCATAGGGAGTTTGCACATGTACATAAAATATTTTAATTCTTTTTACTTTCCTTTCCCCTCCCTCCCCCATCTCCCACCTTGGTGATCATATTTCAACATGTGAATTTTGAGAGGACACAATCAGACCACAGCACATACTACATACTTCACAAGGGCAAGAACTATGTCTGTCTTCTTTACCATGGTCTCTGAGCCTCATGTACAACACCCAGATACTATGTACAGACACCAAATGAATATTATTCCAAAAGAGCTTTCATCTCCCATTATTCTCCAAATCAAAAATCATCAGTTTTCCTAACATAATGGGAAAATACACTATACATTTCCCTATTTACTTTTTTTTTACCACTGGTCTGCACTCACATACTGTTCTAATTTACTCCCTTCCTCTGAAAGCCCAAACACTTTGTAAAATCCATCACATTTAAATACTTATGCACCCTCCATGAAATCATCCCTGACCAATCCTCAAAATAGAAGTGTCCTTCTTGAACACCCATAATAGTCTTAGTACTATAAGTTCTATTTTATCATATGCTTAGACTACAAATTCCATGAGAGTAGTAAGTGTGCTATATACAAAAATTAAATTTCTGTCCTGAATAACGTACCTTGCACTGGCAGGTACCTGATAAAATATGTTACTGAACTAAGTGAGAAATGTAGCACTAAACTTAGATTTTTACATGTTTCAAGTCAATCTGAGGTTAAATTCCCTGTCAGTTTCAATGACTGCTATTGAAACTGCTGATTACAAATATAAGTATAGAGTTCAATACCTGCTTTGAGCATCTGTCTTCTCTAGCTTCTCCTGAAGTTGGATCCAGTCAATCAGTGCTTTGAAATCTCTCACATAGTTATCCAGCATCATTAACACCTCCTAATTTAAACAAAAAAGTTAACTTACATTCTGAGAGTAAAAAGGTTCAAGAGAAAACTATTACAATGAAGGACTTGTGTATTAACAAATTTTATATTATAATCATTGAAGAAGCTAATTTACTGATCCAATTTTGTTCTTTGAATTTTTTATTCTATTTGGTAAAATAATAAGTATGTGAATTGAAAGTCTAAAGACCAACAAATGGCATTGGTACAGTAAGTCTCCAACTCACAAATGAGTTCCTTTCCAGAACTGTTCATAAGTTGGATTCGTTCATAAACCGACAAAGTGAGTCCTACACAATACAGCTGTGAAAGTTCACAACCGTGAATGTACTTAAGTCAGAGACTTACTGTACACCTTTTTAAGACCTCCCAATACTTTTAATCTTTTTATTGTGAAATTTATAGAAGAGTTCACAAAACATAAATGTACACATAAATTATTGCAAATAAAAATAAGAATTACCACAAAATACAAAACAAAAACAAGTAACTTATTACAAGGCAAAGACATATGATGTAAACACTACCCATGACAAAGAATGTAACAATACAGCATGAAAGTTCCCTGGTATTCCCTCCAAACCCCAGTCCCATGCACCTCCTCTAGGTTAACCACTGCCCTGACTTCAAACATGTTTTCATGTCTAATTTCCCTGGCCTATTGTCCTCTATGACAATAATGAATATAAATACAAGAAGAAACATCACTATTTGGTTCTTGGTCCTAGAGGAGAAAGTTTTCAGTCTTTCATTAGGAAGTATGATATTAACCATGGTTTCTCACATATATTTTTATCAGGCTGAGCAAGTACTATGTTCCTAACCTGTGTACTTAGATGATTGGTTTTCAGCCTTTGTTGTTACTGCTCATTAAAAATGTATGTATTTTAATGCTATAAATTTTTCCTTAAAAATTACTTAGTTTCTATCCCACACTTAACTGTTCTTGTCATTCAGCTCAAATTTTTCTAATTTCTATTGTAATTTATTCTTTGACAAATATTTCATTCAGAAATATTTTCTCAGTCATCTCTCTTGCTATGATTGTATCATGTGGTTCAGAAGCTTATGGAACTGTTTTGCAAGGAGGATTAGAAAAGTTTGGAAATTCAGACTAAAGAAGCCTTGGAGTACTATGAAACATACTTGATATGTGAGCTCAGAAGAAAAGCATGTTGAGAGGAATACAGACAATAAAGGCCAGGTGGAAGAGCTTTCAATTGAGAACAGAACTCCACTGGCAATTGGACTAGAGTCCATATGTATTACATTCTGGCAAAAAAAAAAAAAGTGTCTATATTTTTCCCATGTCCTGAGACTTTAAGGAGACTGAGATTAAAGGTGGTAGACTAATAAATCTGGCAGAAAAAATTTCATGGCAGCCCAACATTCAGGCTCTAGCATGCATAATGCTGGATTCTTTCAGCCAGATTTACAGTGAGAATCTGTAGCAGACACAAGAGCCAAATGATGTGAAGCTTGTCCAGAAAGAAGTGCTTATAAAGTTGGGACAAAGGAGACTGTGGTTGTTGAAAAGATTAGCATTAAAAATAGACCATGTACTTTGCATCAGCACTGCAGCAATGATGGCTTGAAGGCATCTCAGAAGCTGGCCAGACTCCACCCATCACAGACTCAAGAGTAGAAAAGGATAAGTTCTTTTGAAAGATTTTGCAGCCCCCAGGTGCCCTAATCATTCAGAACTACAAAAGACTAGTTAAGTATTTCCTTGAGGTCAGCCATGCGGGTTCTCTGAGGCCACTGCAGGCATGCTCCAAGAGACCACACTACTGCTCAAGTTGGAAGCAGCCCTTCATGCCATCCGTATGGTGCTGGTTCTTCACGCATGCAGAATGCAAGCGTTATGGGGTCATGGAGGTTTCCACAGAAATTTTAGAAGGCCTAAAAAGGAAGACCAGCTAAAAATGTGTAACAGGGTCAAAGTCCCTGCCAGGAGGCCTTGAAAAGATGACATATGAAGCCAAAAGTAAAGGGGAGATTCCAGGAATTTGGAGCTGCTAGGAATGTGAAATGTCTGGTGAAAAAAACTGCAGGCACCAGTCAGTCAGTCCAAGAGAGTGGGCTATGACTAGCAAGGGCACAGGAACAGAGTTGCTCAAGCTTTTGGAGTTCATATCTCACCACAACATGCCATAGGTTCTGGCCATGGAACTATAGGATTTAATGTCTGCCCTGCTGGATTTCATCTATCCTCCTATTCCTTCCTTTTGGAATGGGAATGCTTATTCTGTGCCATTACATATTAGAAGTACTTAACTTTCTTCGATTTCTCTAAGGGCTCATAGCTAAGAGTTTGCCTTGAGTCTCAGAGAAGACTGGAACTATTTTTCAGCAATGCTGGAACTGTTAAGACTTTGCTAACTTTTAGAGATGGACTAAATGCATTTTGAATGATGAGATGGAAATGAGCCTTTGTGGGGCCGGGGCCAGAGTGTTATGGTTTAGATTTAAAATTTTCCCCAAGCATCTCACGTGTTCAGAGATGGGTCTTTTGAAAGTTGATTAGATCATGGGGCAGTAGATTTATCTAATGGTAAGTTCATAGGTGAATGTGCTGCTAGGAGTTAGGGCCTAGTTAGAGGTAGGTCACTGGGAAC
The DNA here is from genome assembly GCF_012274545.1 of Fukomys damarensis. NCBI lineage: Eukaryota > Metazoa > Chordata > Mammalia > Rodentia > Bathyergidae > Fukomys > Fukomys damarensis. The sequence goes on along the minus strand of NW_022900937.1, from coordinate 25,195,940 downwards.
CTGATTTAGAAGAGTATATTCTCTTCCTTATTTCTCCCTTCTCTTTCTCCGTTTCCTGGCTGCCATGGAGTGAACAACTATCCTTCACTATGCCCTTTACCATGCTGATTCTGCCTTGGAGTCAGCCAACCGTAAGAGAACCCAGTGGAAACTGGGAGCCAAATAAACCTTTCTCCCTTTAAGGTGTGGGTGGTGAGGTATTTTGTGCCACTGATAGGAAAGTGACTAAAACAATGCATAAGTGAGCTTAAAAACAATGCTGTCTATATTAAGCTCCAAAAAATATGATATACTTAGGTGTAAGTCAAGAAAAATATGTACAGGACCTAGATCAAGAAAATAACAAAATAAAGTGTAAATGGGAAGGGGAGGAGGGGGTGAAGGGAGGGCAGGGACAAGGAGGGAAAAAAGAAAATAACAAAATGCCTATGAAAAGACATTAACTAAATAACTTGGCAGCTGGGCATGGTGGCACACACCTATAATAAACAGCATTTAGGAGGCTGAGGCAGAAGGGTTGCCACAGGTTAGAGGGCAGCTTGGACTACATAGTGAGGTCATGGCCAGCCTGAACTACACAGCGAGGCCTTATCTCAAAACAAAAACAAAAACATGAATTGAGAAATATATTCATGGGGAAAAAGACTTAATACCTATCAAGATGTCAGTTCTTGATGTTGATCATAATTCTAAAAGACATAACCCTGAACATCAAAATCTTGAATGCTAAAAGTCCCACAGGTCAAAATCCCTAAATAAAATTGCCAGATCGCTCCAGCACCAGGAGGGCTGCCTGGGCCAGGATCCACCACGGGAAGGATAGCCTCTCCTTCCCCCACCGGGAGCCGCCATCTATCCAGCACCAGGAGTGCTGCCTGGGCCCTGATTCACCAAAGGAAGGATAGCCACACCTTCCACCACCGGGAGCCACCATCACTCCAACACCAGGAAGGTGAACCCCACAATTCCCCTC
>NW_022900937.1:25160924-25194794 GCF_012274545.1 Fukomys damarensis | reverse complement strand
TTGAATATCTTTAAAGAAAGGGCATGGTAAACCTGTAGTAGAAAAGTGTGGAGTTCAACTGTTCAGAAGGTTGGGGAACTCAATCTGGGCCTTGCAGCCCGAGGTCAGTCTGCATCATGGGGTTCAGCCATCAACTAACTGAGAGCAGGGGTCTTGTGTCCTAGCTCTGTCTGAGCCCCCATCCTAAATGGTAAATATACTACATTGAAAAGTTTGTTCACTGCAGACATGTTTTGGACTGCTGCTTGATTTCAATTTATTTCAAATGGTTTAAGGGTGATAGACTAGTGACTACCACAGGTGGTCAGTTGCCAAGTTGTGCTTGATCATATTGTGTTGCTGGTTGGGATAAAGGATTGTGGTTGATTCAATAAGCTGTTTTCTCTGATGTTATGGAAATGAGAATGTCTGTGGGTCATTAGAGACCCAGAAGCTAGGGCGCAACTATATCAGGAAGATTTGGGTGATAACCCAGAGATTAAACCAGGGACAGCCTGACAACAAAAATAAAAAGAGAAAACACTTAAACAAGACATAAAGACAGACTTCCATTTCACCAATAGCAAACAGTAGGACAAATGAGAATGAAAAGGCCGATAGTGAACCACCAGGAAACCCTGAACTCAAAGCACAGGAAGTAACAAAACAGATCAATCAGGCTCTAGAAAAATTCAAAACAGAAATAATTTCCCAGATAACCATAGAGATGGTGAGCAAAATGAAAGTCGTGATTCGAGACTCTAGAACAGAAACTGACAAAAAAATAGATGAGCTCAGCACCACTATAGAAGCCATGAAGGCCCAGCATAAGAAAGAAATGGAAACAATAAACGCCCAACATAGGAGAGAAATGGAATCCATAAAACAGATTCAAACAGATATCCAGGAGATTAAACACTCCACTGAAAGTGTATGCAACAGAATAAAAGAATGTGAAGATAGACTCTGATATAGAAGATAAGATTGCGGTCAGTGACTGTGAAAAGAGAGGTCTCTTAAAAAGAGTAGGGGATCATGAGAAATCAATCCAACAACTCCTAGATGACGCAAAGAAGAATAACATAAGACTGATAGGAATCCATGAAGTAGCAGGAGAAAATACAAATGACTTAAAAAAGCTGTTCACAGAATTAATGACAGAAAACTTCCCAAACAGAGGCGAAGAATTTGACATTCAGATAAGCGAGGCATATAGGACCCCAACTAGCCACAATCAAAAAAAATCTACACCTAGACATATAATAATCAAGATCCCAGAAACCCAACAGAAGAACAAAATACTACAAGCAGTAAGAGAAAAGAAACAAATCAACCAACTAGCCACAATCAAAAAAAATCTACACCTAGACATATAATAATCAAGATCCCAGAAATCCAACAGAAGAACAAAATACTACAAGCAGTAAGAGAAAAGAAACAAATCACATGCAAAGGAAAGCCCATGAGAATCACAGCAGACTTTTCAACCCTAACCCTAAGGTCAAGGAGAGCCTGGAGTGAGGTATTTCAAGTCCTAAAAGAAAACAACCTACAACCAAGACTGATGTATCCTGCAAAACTCTCTTTCAAAATGGACAGAAAAATAAGACAAGGGCAAGGAGAGCCTGGAATGAGATATTTCAAGTACTAAAAGAGAACAACCTCCAACCTAGACTGATGTATACTGCAAAACTCTTTCAAAATGGATGGGGAAATAAGATACTTCCACGACAAAGAACACTTGAGAAACTACATGAATACCAAACCAGCACTACAAGCAATTCTAAACAAGATCCTAGAAAGAGACAATGAAGGTAACAACACCATGAGGCCCAACAGAGCAAATCAAATAGGCAAGGGAAGAAAGTAAAAGAAGGTGAGAAAGTAAAAAGAGTCAACAAAAGGCCAATAACAGGACAATAATAAATCAGTACATATCAGTTATAACCATCAACGTCAATGGCCTCAACTCACCAATCAAGAGAAACAGACTGGTAGAATGGAATAAGAAGCAAAATCCAACAATATGTTGTATACAAGAAATACACCTAGTGCAAAAAGAAGCCTATACACTGAAAGTGAAAGGATGGAAAACAATTCTCCATGTGACAGGAGCCCAGAAAAAAGCAGAGGTAGCAATTTTATTTGCAGAGAAAGCAAATCTCAAACCAAAACTGATTCTAGTATTATTGATGTAGGACGGTACTGTATCATACCTCTGTGAATGTAAAATATCTTGTACCTGCTTTATGATAAATAGTAGTGACCATGCTTTATCAGAGCTATTTTTAATGATGCTACTCTAGAATGTTCTCTCTCCAGATGATGATTAAGATGCTAATAAAAAAAATGGTGCCAGGTACCACAACAGCAACAGAACTTTGCCGTTTTCTGGGTATTATTCTTCTCTTTTTTGTTTTTGTTTTTTATGGAATGTGCTAAAAGTCTATAATTTTGTTCAGATGACTGCAGAACCTGGAAAGGCTTTTGCTGCTGCTATTGATGCATAACATACTGCTATTATTGGTCTTTTTATATAAATATAAATATATATATACATACATATATATAATTAGAATTTTTGGAAACTTTAACTGTGCTGTCAACTTTGGAAAACATTATCCCAATTTATTGTGTTGAGTTGGCATTGTACAGAAATTGACAGCCATATTGGTCTAGAAATGTTACTTTTTTTCCATTTGTACAGGGGTAATGCACTGTATTAAATATGCAAGGTCATATCTACATGGGTTTGATTACAGAAACTAATAAAGTATTCTCTAAATGAAAAAAAAGAATAAGATAAGACTACAAGAGCAAGAAGCAATTTAAATATGTTCAGGGACCATTTTCATCTTCAGAATTAAGGATTATTTTAATCTTACATCATTTCCTTTTTCTCTTACGTTCCTTTTTAGTTTTATTTTCGGATTCCCTATTTTTAATGTTCATACAGAGATTTATTTAACTGAAATACCGAATAGTTTCTCTGGTATGAAAAACTATAATAGTACACAGGATCCTAATAAGATAATTAATAATGTGAAATAAGAAGTAAAGGGCTAAAGGTGTGGGGAAAGTGGGAAGGGTGGGGTAAAGGTAATAAGGGAGAGGAAAAAAATATGAGAAATTGAAAATAAAGTATTTGTAAATGGGGAGGGGAGGAGGGGGTGAAGGAAGGGCAGGGACAAGGGGAAAAAATGAGAATCAAGACCTATCATGTAAAGGTACAGGATTCCAATAATGAATGTAACTGTATTGTATACCTAGATTGTACCAATAAACTCAATAAAAAGAACAAAAAAATACATGGGGCAATAAGGTATTTCCTTGAAAAGACCAGCTCAGAAGATATATGAGCATTAAACCAGCTCTAGAGGAAATACTCAAGAATATTCTCATCAGAAAAACACAAGTTGGACACAGCTAAGAACTAGTAAGGTCAATGGACAAAGAGCAACCAAAAAAATCATGAAAAGCAAAACAAGGATCTACCAACAGATAAATAAGGTAATGATAGTAAATAAACATCACATCTCAATAATATCTCTCACTGTTAACAGACTCAACTCTCCAATCAAAAAATATAGACTGTCAGGCTGGATCAAAAAATAGAATCCAACAATTGCTGCATTCAATAAATTCATCTAATTGAAAAAGATACCACAGACTAAAAATTAAAGGATAAAAAACAACATTTTATGTATCAGGACCCCCAAAACAAGCAGAGGTAGCAATCCTAATTCAGATATGGTAAATTTCAAGTTAAAACTGATTAGAAAAGACAAAGGAGGACACCACATACTAGCTATAGGAGCAATACAACAAGAGATAATATTGACAAATATACACACATGAAATACTGGAGCACCTATCTTCATAAAACATAAACTGCTGAAATTAAAAAGATCAAATAATCTTAGTAAGGGATTTTTAACACCCCATCTTTTACAAAGAGACAGATCAACTAAACAACAACAATAAAAACAAGAAAAAAAAAGTAAAGAAATTTCAGTGCTAAACCACACCCTTGAACATAGGAATTAATGAATATATAAAGAGTATTCCATTCCTCTACAATAGAGCATACATTCTTTTCAGGAGCACATGGTACTTTTTTGAAAATATATCACATACTAATCCACAAAGCCTGCATAAGTAAATATAAAATAACTGAAATCATCCCATATATGTTGCAATGAAAATAGAAATCAATGACAGAATAAATTTTGGAAAAGCAAGAGCTCCTGGAAAATTAACAGCATACTCCCAAACAAGCAATGAGTCACACACGAAATGAAAGAGAACATTTTTTAAATTTCTAAAACTTAATGTCAATGACGGTACAACTCAGTGAAACTTCTAGAACACTATGAAGGCAGTCCTAAGAGGAAAATTCATCACAATTAATGTTCACATTAAGGAAATAGAACCAGCCTAGATAACCTTATGAGAAATCTTATGATACTTGAGAAACAACAAAATTAAGGGGGAAATTATAAAGATGAAAGTAGAAATCAATGAAACTGAGACTGAAAAAAACTGTAAGAAAAAAATCAACAAATTGAAGAGCTGGTTGTTTGAAAGAATAAATAAAATTGGCCCTTAACAAGACTCACCAGGAATAAGAGAAAAAAGATTCACATCAATGCAATTAGAAATGAAAAAGGTGAAATCACAACAGACATTGTCAAAATCCAGAATATAGTAACTACTTTGAAAAATTACAATTTCCAATTTTTCAAGAAGTGGAAAAATTCCTGGATATACACAAACTACCAAAACTAATCCAAGAAGACATAAATACGCTTATCAACCCAATAAAAATCAATGAAACTGACTCAGTAATAATATACCAAATGAAGAAATTCACTGCTAAATTCTACAAAACCTTTAAGGATATTATTATATCATCAATACTCCTCAAGCTCTTCAAAGAAAATGAAAGGGATGGAATATTCCTCAATTCATTTCTGGAAGCCAGTATCACCCTGACCCCAAAACTAGATAAAGGCTTAACTCAAAAGAGAATATAGTCTAATCTCTTTAAAAAAAACATAGATGTGGGCCAGGGATTTAGTTCAGTGGTGCCACTGCCTGCCTTGCAAGCACAAGGTCCCAAGTTCAATACCAAAAAAAAATAAAACAAAAATAAACTTAAAAATAAAAAACATAGTTGTAAAAATCCTTAAGAAGATATTAGCAAATAAAATGCAGTACATTATCAGAAAGATGACATATCATGATCAAGTAGGTGTCATCCCAGAAATGCAAGGATGGTTCAACATATGTAAGTCAATAATGTAATACATCACTTAAACAAGAGCAAGGTAAAAAAAATCACATGGTCATATTAATACATACAGAAAATCCTTCCAACAAAATCCTACACACCTTCATGATAAAAACCCTAAAGAAAACAGGTATAGAAAGAACATATCTGAATATGACAAAGGCTATTTATGACAAACCGATCACTAGCATTACACTAAAAGAGAAAAAACTAAAAATGCTCCCCCTAAAATCAGGAACAAGACAAGGATGTCCACTATCACCTTTTCTATTCAACATAGTACTTGAAACATTAGCCAGAGCAATTAGGCAAGAGAAAGAAATAAAGGAAAGGAAGAACTCAAACTATCATTATTTGTAATACCTAGAAGACTCAAAGAACTCCACCAAAAAAACTCTTAGAATTAGTAATCAACTTCAGTGAAAGAGCAGTATACAAGATCTACATACAAAACTCATTAGCATTTGTATATACCAACAATGAATGGGATGAGAAGGAAATTATGAAAACAATACCATTTACAGTCATTTTAAGAAAAATGAAATATCTAGAAATTAACCTTACCAAGGAAGTGAAAGCCCTCTACAAAGAGAACTACATTACTCTGAAGAAGGAGACTGAAGAAGACATCAGAACATGGAAAGATGCCCCTTGCTCCTGGACAGACAGAACCAATAATGTCAAAATGGCCATATTTCCAAAACTGTTATACAGATTCAATGCAGTCCTAATCAAAATACCAACAACATGCATTACAGAGCTAGACAAAGAACACAATGATAAAACTCATATGGAACTAAGAGAGACCCAGAATAGCAAAAGTTATTTTGGGCAATAAGATCAAAGCAGGCAGGAGAACAATACCTGACTTCAAGCTATACCACAAAGCAATAGTGATAAAAACAGCATGTATCTACCTCCCCAGACATATTCAATTATCTGATCTTTGACAAAGGGTCCAAAATCATAAACTGGAGGAAAGCCTATTCAACAAGTGGTGCTGGGAAAACTGGTTATCTGTTTATAGAAGAATGAAACTGGATCCGTGTCACTTACCATATACTAAATTAAAGTCAAAATGGATCAAAGATCTAAATATTAAGATAGAAACATTAAACCATCTAGAAGACAAAATAGATAAAAACACTTGAAGACCTAGGTGTAAGAAAGGGTTTTCTAAACAGAACCTCAATTACACAAGTACTAGCAGCAAGAATCAACAAATGGGATTATATCAAACTAAAAAGCTTCTGTACAGCAAAAGAATGGATCAGTAGATTGATGAGATAACCCACAGAATGGCAAAAAAGTTTTGTCAGCTACTCCTCAGACAGACTAATATCTAGAATATATAAAGAACTCAATTAAGCCACTTAAAATTAAAGACCCAGTCAAGAGATGGGCAAGAGAAATACTTCAGAGAGGAAGAAATACAAATGGCCATGAAATATATTTTAAAAAGTTCAACATCTCTGGTCATTAGAGAAATGCAAATTAAAACAACCCTAAGATTCTGCTGTATTCCAGAAAGAATGCCAATCATCAGGAAATCAAATAATAAGAAATGGTAGCATGGCTATGGTGAAAAAGGAACCCTCCATTATTGTTGGTGGGAATGCAAACTAGTACAACCATTACAAAAATCAGTATGGAGATTTCTCAAACAATTGAAATTAGAAATCCCATATGACCCAGTTGTCCTCCTTCTAGATATCTTCCCCAAAGAGCTTAAGTCATCATACTACAGCAATACATGCATACCAATGTTTATAATACAATTCATAATAGCTAAATCCTAGAAGCAACCTGTATATCCATCAATAAATGACAGGATAAAGAAAATGTGGTATCTATATATAATGGAATACTACTCAGCTATAAAGAATAGACACATTTGAGACATTTGTAAGAAAATGGATGCACCTGCAAAATATAATGTTGAGTGAAATAAACCAGGCATAATTAAATACACTATAGCATCTCTCATTTGAGTGAGGCAAACTACAAACAAAAAAAATGATAAAGGATAGATATAAAGGGACAAAGGGATAGATCTCTTGCAATAGGGCAGTGGTCCAAGGGAACAAGAGAAAGAGGTGAGGAAGAGGGGAAGGGAAAATGAGAGAAATAAGATGTACTAGGTATAGGAAACTAACAACCCCAATCAATGTAAATGTAAACACTATATTCCATAACATGAGCTAAGTCAAACAATATCAACAAGCAAAGGAAAGAGTAAGAGAATGAAGAAGGAAGGAGAAAGGGGATGGAAGGGGATTTTTAAGATGCTGTAGTATGTACATGTAACCACTCCCCAAGATGATTGCAAACTGCATGAATTACAAACATGTACTAATAAAAAAAATACAAAAATTAGTAAATACTGGGGAAGATCTGGAGAGGAAAAAGGAAGCCCTTCTATACTTTTGGTAGGCACAAAATGTTAGTACCAATTACAAGGATCAGCTCAGGTTCCATAAAAAAACTAAACATAAACATACCATTTCATCTAGCTCTACCACTCCTGAGTACACTCTCAAAAGAAAAAAAGACAGCAATATTACTGTAATACATGCATACCTATGTGAGGAATCCATTGCAGCTAAGATGTGGAAACAACCTAGATGCCTGTCAGCAGAATGGTTAAAAAAAAGTGGTACATATATACAATTGAATATTATTCACCCACAAAGAATGAAATCCTGTCATCTGAAGGAAAACAGATGAACTGAAGACGATCATATTAAGCAAAATAAGTTAGACTTGGGATATTAACTATTATATTTTCTCTTCTATTAGAAACCTAAGCCGGGCGTGGTGGTGCATGCCTATAATCCCAGCACACAGGAGGCTGAGGCAGGACTGCTGTGAGCTCGAGACCAGCCTGGGCTACAAAGTGAGTTGCAGGTCAGTCTCAACTACATAGTGAGACCCTGTCTCAAACCCCGCCACAAAAATAAACCTAAAATATAAAGGAATAAAACAAATGAGTCCTGGTAGGAAATAAGAAGGTAGACTCTTGAAAATGAGGAAAACGGATTGGTGGGGGAGAGGAAAAGAAGAGGAGGGTAAAGGAATTGAAAATGATCAAGATACGTTATCTTCATCTACCAGTTCCCCAAAATACCCATCACTATTCTGTATTAACATGCACAAATAGAAGGAAAAAAGATTAACCATCACAAGATGTATGATGATGATACCACTTTTGAGGGATTTTATTTTAATAATGCATTTTAGAATCTTGCTTCAAACTGACATCTAGCCACTTATATATTACAAAATCCATACTCTGCTTCAAAGTCATTTTGATATATCTTTGTACATTCACAAGTCCTCAAGAAAAACTAATCATGATTTGGTTATCTCACGTAAGGATTTTACCAGTCATCTAAGATGTAATTCATCTTGCCAGATACCTTGAAATATTGGGAAGGACTAGACACTCACGGATATATTCTAAACTAGAGGCCAGAAACTAGCAGTTTATGAGCGGCATATATTCTCTAGGTATGCTTTTTTTTCTGGGCCCCATATAAATTAATTACCATCAAAGGTAATTAAAAGGATAAGTTTAAAAATAATAATTTTGAAATGAATAGTTAAACATCTAAATAGCAATTTAAATTTTATGTAAGAAAAGAGTATAAAAGCACAGGTCACTGAGATCTACCCATTTGCTTAAGAAGGAGAAGCTGATATCAAGTGACTGTAAGTACTGGCGCATTAACCAACACTGTCATCTAAATAAGACAAAAATTTATACACTATTCACTTCACCAACCCATCCCATTCTCGCCATAAGAGAAAGACTACCAATTTCACTCTACCAAAAGATAGCTCTCCAGTAGTCTCAGAAAATAAGCATCATAAATGCCAACCAGCTATAAATACAATAATCTATATAACAATTATGTTCTTTTTCCACAGCTAAGTCTTAAATTCATAGAATGAGTAACAAAGACCTAAATCATATATAGGTACACTTTAGAAATCAGACCCAACACTACCAATTAAAGCATGCCAAATTATTCACAAATGAAATACTGTACCACCTTGCCTAGTCATAGAAGTTATATTCTGCTTTAAAGACTTCTGAACAAAGAAGTATTGTTTATTTTCTTTCAAAGGTAATCCTTGGTGCCAAATCACTAGTAATAAAATCTTCTACAATCAGGAAAAGGACAAATTAAAATTTAGTTGGCTTCCTTCTCTCAATTCTAATATATTTCAAAATGTTTAATTAAATTCATTTGACTTAAACCACCTATATTAGATCACAGAAAGAATTAATTCGGAAAAGTTTATTTTTGAGGTTTTATACTGATTTTCCTTTTATGCTAAAAACAAAAACAACAAAAAAACTCTACAGGGGCAAAAATACAAGCTACCATGTTTCTGATACTAGTTGGCAGAGAGAAAGTATATTTGGGGGCTTATATAGCCTACTTTAAGGAATGTTTAGCTCAACGTTATCAAAAATCATCTGAGTGGTACTATGCATGGTAACCTGAGTCATGTTTTACGAACAAGGGAATACAAACAAGACAAGCAGCTGGAGCAGCCTCACAGTCACTGATGCACATCTTTCTCCCTAAAGCTATGAAGGCCATTTTGTCAAGCAGGATGAAACAGAACAAAAGTGGCTCTGAAAGTAATGTTATAGACATTCAGATAACTACATATAGATGTACAGCTAAAATTACCAATTAGTTTACCAATTGGCTGCAACGGATTCAATTGGTTGGTAATTAATTCTAGTTACTGGCAGACAGAGCAGGATAGTTGGCGCCATCCCTTTGTTCTTCTGACACACAATATGAGGACACAGACCCTTGGGCTCAGAACATCAATATAGCCTCCAACTCAGCTCCAGGAACCACACAGTGGTGGACCCCTAGGCGACAAAGAGGGGATATGCACCACATGAAAAGTTTGTGACAAAAGGAAACCCTCACTGAAAACAAAGAACACTATCAAAATGGACAGGTTTTTAAAGCTGCTATTTTTAAAGAACTTTTTTACCTGTCTTAAAAACTGCTATTGAAATAAATAGTTCAAAAGGAAATCACCTGAGAGCAGAATGAAAAGTAAACCATTTCCAAAACCTTTAACTAATAATATTCTGCATCTCATCTTCAATCCTCAATCACTTAATCACTTATTTCTTCCAGGTATCTCTCCTTAATTTTCAATCTAAGCAACCTGGGGAAAGGATGCATAATATAGTCAACCAAAAACCTATAAATGAAAATCTGAAAAAAGAAACTACAGTATTCTCCCACAACTTAACCCTTTCAGAGCACTCCCTGAGTAAATAAACTGCAACTGCCTGAGAGTGATACACATATTCTATTGTAATTGCCAACTAATTCTTTAATGGTACTAGGGATTGAATTCAGGGCCTTCACATTGAATTACATCACCAGCTCTTTTTAAATTTTTTTTGCCTTTTTCAAAAAACTTTTTTGAGACAAAGTTTCACTAAGCTGCTAAGTTGTTCACATTGGGCTTGAAATGGTGACCCTCCTGTCTTTGCCTCCCAGTCCAGGGTGCTGGAATTACAAGCATTCTCCACCATGGGTGCTAATTTTTATCTCAACTCATTTGTAAGGTGGCTTCCCTATATGTTTTTCTCTTATGGACTTTCTCACTGACCTGGTATACAGATGACTTAAGTGGATTTTCTCAAAGTTTATGTGGTGAAGACTTGGTCCCAGGGTGGCAGTATGGGTAGACGGTAGAAATTTAAGCGGTGAAACAGTGGGAAGTTTTTAGGTCAATTAAGGTAAGCCCTAAGAAGGTTCCTTGGGCTCCCAGGTTCGCTGGCTTTCTGTGTCGAGATATGATTCCTTCCTCACACCTGTGCCACCGCTACTGATACAACACAGCAATGAAGGTCCACAGTAGAGTGAAGCAAAGCTAGGCTCAAATGTATGATCCTCCTGTCTCAGCCTCCCAGAGTGCTGAGATTAAAGCAATATGCCATTACACTTGGCATAGGACTCTATTAAATATTAAAGAAAATAGCAAAAGAGGAAGGTCTGCAGCAAGATCTCACTTCAGTGGTTTCACATCATTCTCTTTCAAAGCAGAAACTAAGACGTCTCTTGCCTAAGAACCTTGAGCAGGATGTTCCTTCGAGGTAACTCTTTTTGAAAAATCCACATCTAAAGACTTGTATAACAGTATCAGCTCAAACTTCTTGATTTGTTCCCAGGTCACCAGTCAATTTCTATTAAATGGTCTTCACCCAAACATCAGAACTTAATTGTTACTCAATAAACTTTATACATTCAACATTTCTTTTTCTTTTTTTTTTTGCCTTGCTTTACTCAATTATTTTATGTATTACAATATACTTAATCTCTTTTAAGAATCACAGAAAGATAAAAAGTGCAACTTCAATTGTGGCAGGAGTCATCTCAAGAAGGGGCTTGAGTCCAAGCTACAACTGAGCAGACTTACAAGGATTTCAGACAGACTATTAGAAGACACAGTCAGAATGTCAGGCAGCAGGGATTAGCCAAACCCTGACAGTGTCAACATAGAGGACTTTATCAGAAGAGCAGGATTCAGATAAGGCTGTCTCTAGGCAGGCCTAAGCCAGAAACACAGTTACATGGGAACCAGGTCTAAAAACCTGATTCTGTGGCACAGTCAAAAACTGTGACCTGATTAACAGAACCACTGTAGGAGGCCTAGTAAAAACAATAGCAAAGACAAAAGCCCAGTCATTTCTGATTGCCCTCATCACCTTGATAAGACTGACTAGTCAAGTGATGGCGAACCCTCTAGAGAAGAGTGCCCAAACTGCTACTCAAAATCCACTTATTTATCACAAAGGGCCAACACTGCAACAGAACCAGAATACTGAGATTTTAGTTTAGAAAAAAATAATCATACATTAATATCCTTTGTCTTAAAAGAAAAACAAATAACACACATGGCACAGGTTTGCCACCAGTGGACTAGTCCATTCCCAAAGCAGCTATACAGGGGAGCGCTATCTAACGTATCCAGGAGTAGGTACATTTCTAACTCTGCACAATGATCATGGAGGAATGAAGAGGCTCTTGTTCATTCATGTTGATAGTAAGGTATAAATGGATAGACACTGAACCAGTGTCTACAATTTATCTTTTTCAGGTCACAACCATCCTTAATTAAATCTGAGAAAAGTTACAGAATCTCTACCCAAAATAATATACATGAACAAAATAATTTTGCAATATCTTCAGATTATTCATATACATGGATCCAGGAACCGCAAATGTGGGTGAGTAAAAAGATCCTATTTCAGCTTTCCCTTAAATTCTAATATCTATTTTCCCCTTATTTGCTTTTCAGAAGCCTTATAGTCTTCAAATTTGTATCGCATCAACAAGGCAAAATACATACATTCTAGAAACAGTTGCCATCACATGCCTAAAATCACATCTCTTAGAAATCTCAAACAATTGTACCCACAACAGCAGGAAATTCATATCAAAACAGATTTCAGGAAACTAAAATAGCAGCTAACTCAGATCCAGTTACCTAATTCCAGTATGAAAATCTTTCAATGTTTAAGATAATGATATCCACGCTACTTTTATGTCTCTAGACTTCACCCAGAAGTCACATCTACAAATGAAAAGGGTAGAAAGGCATAACCAGAGGGCCTCAAAATATAATTATAATTATATAATATAACGATTCAATTCAACAGAAAAAAATAGGGCGGGGCCAGGGATTTAGCTCAGTGGTTCCACCACCTGCCTTGCAAGTGCAAGGACCCAAGTTCGATCCTGGGTACCAAACAAAACAAAACAAACAAACAAACAAAAAAGAAATAGGGTGGTTCTGGGTTCTGTCTCCAGTCACTATTCTTGCACCACACTGATGTGAATAAACATCACTTCCCAATATTCTGTTCCTCTCTCTTCATCTAAAAGCTACAAGTGGCTGCTACTGAAATTATATTCAACAGAATCTTAGGGAAAAATTTATTTAATTCTGTTGTATCCCAGTTCCCAAATAAGAGACATTAAGTCCCTTTTTAATAAATAGTTACTGGTTGGATTCCCAAAGTCTCCTAAATTATAGGAAGTACCAGAATTTGGTTGAGTCCTATGAGGATCTGGCTTTTCTGAACTCTTCTGAAATGAACACCCAGGCTAATTTAGCACTGATTCTAACAAGCCTGGAAAAGTCACCTAAAACTATGTTGTAGGTTTTAAAATCCAAAATGATGAGAAACCATTGTGAATTCAGAAGACTATAGAGACAATATATAGAAGTTTTGCAGCAGGAGGGTAATGGGATCAGAACTGTGCTTCAGAAAGATTAATGTCATCAGCAAGAAGGACCATAAAAGGGAAAAAACTAAAGGAGACATGTGCAAAAGGTCAAGAAAAATAGTCTAGTACAGTAAGAAGGTCTTTGAAAAGCAATGTATAGACACCAGAAAAAATGGATTTGTGAATACGAACACACACACATACACACACACACACACACACACACAATGAATGAATAGGAACTTTGTATTTGACAAAAAATGACTGTGAGAACAGTGGTTTCATGAAAAGAGACAAAGAAATGGAGAATAAATAATTTAAATGTAAAAGAATTAGAGACTAGGTTACCATAATTAGGAAGATAGCCCAGATAAATTAAGCTTGACTAACCACCTATAGTAGTTATGACATGGAAATTGTAGTCTCAAGTGATATCCAAAAGAAAAAAAAATCTAGGTTCTAACAAAGATAATGTATATGAGAACCAAATTATAAGGAACAAAGAGTTGTAATTCTGCCTCTGCCTCCCAGAGTACTGGTAGAGCAATAATCAAAGGAATGAATACACAAGTCACATTTTTATTTATTTAGGTATCATTCTGCCGGTATCCATTACCAAGAATAAATGAGAAGAATGCAAGGAATCCGATTCAGCTGTAATCCAAGCATTTTATCATGGCAGCTTGACCTGGGAAGGTATCATTAAAAAACAAGATAAGTGAAAAGACTGGAAAGATCTAGGAGAAGATGGTGAAAGAAGTAAGTTCACTAGACAATGGTTTCATGAAGGGTGAGACCAAAGGTATCTCCCAGGTTTAAAGATGAGATAAGTGTGTTTGAAGTGACAGTATTTTGATAATGTTGAGGGGGTGAATGGCAATGTATCTTTTATTGTAATAAATTTTTTAACATTCATGATATGTTTTGCTCATACCTAGTTAATGAGTACAAAGGAAGGAAGAAAAGAGAAGTGGCAAATACAGGAAACTCTTCCAAGAAACTTGACTAAGAAGGGAAGAAAAAAAAATAAGGGAGATGAAAGGAGAAGTAAAGAAACTGTGGTTAGTTTTGCTTTTGTTTTTAGAATAGAAGCAATGATGAGAGAAGAGGTAATAAGAAAAACAAAGTGGTGGACAGGGAAGAGAAGAATTTCTATACTGTCATCTTGAAGGCTGTAAGCAATCCCATGGCCTCTACAAAGTAGCTTTTCCATTCTCTATCAGGTACATTTGACCTTCCTCACTCTCTTCAAACCTCCAACCCAACACTTTCTACTGCTAAAAAAAGGGCAAAGAACTCAAATGAATTTTCAAATTTTTACTACCAATTTCTACCTTGACCCTCTTTGTTCTTGTTCCTACAAATGCCAAATAGGAACGATTTTCTCTTAACTTTGGTCAACCCTGACCTCCTACTTTTGTGATTATTCCTTCCATGTTCCTAGACCCATAATCCTCTTTGTCCATCTATGGACACGCTATATTCCAAATATAACATTTTTTTCTTAAAAATAGCACATCACACCTTTCATTTTCTAACGTCTCACTTTGATCTTTACTTAATTTGCTGAATTGAAGTCTCAAATCATTGAAACAAAACATAATTTTGTTTTCTCCATAACTACTCAGTTGAATCCTAAACATGTTAAATGTGGCCAGTGAAATTCCAAACTTTTTAGTCACATTCAATTATCAAAGCATAGTTTTCAACACCATCTGTGGATATAGCCTGCCACATTAGCACCATGGGAACTATGCAGGCTCTACCAGATGCTGGTGGTGGGGAGGGCATGGCTTGTTTTTATAAGCTCCTCTCCTTCCTTCCTCCCTCCTCCATGCTTTCCATCCCACTCTGCTTCTTTTATACACTTTTGTCCTCTATTATAAATGCATCTGTAAGATCAGAGCAATATTCTACTCACAGAGCTTACCAGACACTAGTGATGGGTCTGCCCCAGTCATCAGCCAGTCCTTTTCTAGAGGGCTCAGTGACCCCAACTGCCACTAGACTTGAGTGCTATCAGGCAGAGACAAGGCCATCTATGGTCTTTACCTGATTCCATCTGAAACTGGTGGCTGTAATTCATCACTATGCAGATGGTGATTTCTGCAGGGGTGGCAATTTCTAGGCAGTAAAAGTAATTTCTAGGCAGTGTAAAGGAAAGGCTCCCTCTGCCCAACTCTGTCAGCATTTTGCATCCATTCACCTTGGCCAAGTGTCACCACAGGAAACCCAATGACTGCAACATCCCCATTTATCCCTCTGCTCCTTTACCCACAGAAGCCATGAGACTGTCCAGTTTCCTCTTAATCACTAAGAACTCTTTCAGAGGCTTACTACTCTAGCTTGCTCACAGGCCTCACTGGCGTGGGCTCTACTCCAACAAGCCTAGTGGGCTATAAAATCTCTAAAACACATATGGACACCAATATGTATCCAAGGATACCCCTGCATGTCCAGAAATACACACCTAGTTCCCCACAGGCTGAAACGGGAAAAAGGGAAAGAAAAGTAAAATGTGTTCCCAGTATTCTTCAAATCTCTTAACCACTGCAGACACAACCAGAATCAATAGGCACAGCAAACATCCAGCCAGAAAGGTACGGGTCTCCCCTTCCTCTAGTCATATCCACAAACTTTACAACCATTTCTTTCAAGCTTCACCTCAAACTACTATAGAAGAAAGGATAGTCACCACTTCATTAATTATACACATCTAAAGGGGAAGTTTCCCCCCACCCCACCTATCCTCAAGCTCACTTTGTAAGGGGGCAAAGAAAATGTAGGGGAGCTGGTCAGAGTATGGTTGTGCTAGAAAATCAATTCTTAGCAAGTCATGCAGTGAAGTGGCTAATGTCATAAATGGAAAAAACTGAGGAAGTTTCTCTTTTAATTATAGAAATGGCTCTGATCAGTAATACTGGGCAACAAGATACTCTGCACTATCATGTTACATTCATTATATGAACCACATAATATAGATGTTATATTAAATGCATTTTCCATATGAGACAAAAAAGTGAACTGTGACTAATTAAGGCTAAAACACAAAAATCATAAACAGGAATAAATCTTTCAATGCATAAAAAAATTAGGTTTGAACCAGCCCAAAAATGAGGAAAAATCCCTGAGTTATGTGTCTTATTAAGGTTCTAACCAAATAAGACAACAGAAGATAGTGATTTGACAAGATATGATTACCTCAGAGCAAAACAAAAACAAAAAAAGGCACTAGTTATTATCTGCCCAGCACATACTTGGACCAAACATTAAGCTCTATCTTTCATATTACCACCTGTAAGTCCCAGAGGGAAAGAAGGGTAGGACAGAGAATGAAAATAACTTTTACACATGCATATTTGATTTCTCAGCATAAACTATGAGCATCTTGGCAAACCACTTACACAGAATATTTCTATGATTGTTAAGCTTTCACAGAGCATTGAATAACAAGTAATGTTGGAGCCAGAAGTAAATTCCCTTTCTCATGGCCATGTCCAGCTTCCTCTCAGGGCAGGTGCTACCATCCTGCTCATCAGGACACAGTACTACCCATGCTCTCTCTCCCTTCTCTGAGGAAGCACACATTTTCCAAAAAGTTTTGATTTCTTCAGTCAGATTTGTTATTTTTAATCACAAAATCAAAGTCTCTGGTGATATGATTAAGATTACCTCAAGCTACATGCCCATTTTGGGGGGAAAACTACAACTCAGAATTTGTCCAGTAATGCTTTCTACCACAGAGAAACATAATTCAAGGATACGATTTTACTTAAAAATATCTTTCTTAAAACAAAGTTTTTTCAGGCTGATAGTAAGAATATTAATTGTGACCACCACATTATATATAGATAATTCCAACTATTGTTCATTTTAAAACTTGTTTCTGATGAATCATATTTTCAAGCCAGTCTAAAACTTATTTTAGCTGTTTCCAATTTAAGGAGAAACAGAGCTGCTGCCTCAACATGTAACTTTTCTTTGACCTTTTATGTATTTCAAAGGCTAAATAATGAATTTCAGAGTTTTCAACCATGTTTACCATTAATATAGAAGTTACCTCTTTAATAATTCCATAAAGATGTATCATTGATTTTTTTCAAAATGATTTTATTCAATAAAAATAAATATTATTTGTATTTATGAAAAGCCAGACTTTTTACTGAAGTTTTAGACAGACTATTCTGTGTCTGTTTAAACTATTACAAACAAAAGGCTATCTGAAATTAGAAAACACACCTTACAATGACATCCGAATCCCACCCAGGATTGTTTATGGTTAGCCATCAATTTCACTTTTCACTGACCAGGGTAAATTAAGAGAATGATGAGTATCTTACGGAAAAGGGAGCAATGTCCAATTAAAGACATTAAACATGAAACCAGAGAATGTGAAAATCTCACTAGTGCCACCTACAGTACCAACGGAGAATGCAGATAAAAAAATTTTTAATAACTGCCTTGATATGTGTGTGTGTATGTGTGTGTGTGTGTGTGTGTGTAAAACCCTTGGATTCGTTCTTCAGGACTATGTACCAAAAAAGCTTTCTACCAACTACTTTACAAAGTATGAAAGTGTCACGTAAGTCATACCAAAACCCCCCAAAAAAGCCCTCTTCAAAAATCAAGAAAACCTCAAGCATAGTATTAATTTTAGTGTAAAGCTCGAAGAACAAAGTCTCATAAGAATTAATGAAATGAAAAACATGCAGAATTTAGTAAAACTAATAAATAGTAAGGTAAATGATCAAGTCAGATGTTACTTGAATGGATTCAAAAGCCCAAGGCATCCTTACCTTACATTCCACCACACTCTGATCTGATTCACAAGTCTCATAGATTTCATCAACTGCCCGGCGAAGATTGTCAAAAAGAAATGCCCAATATCGAGCTCTTAGATCAATTTTCCGAGGGTGTCTAGTTTTAGTGGGACTTTTATCAAAGTTTTTATCTCCAACTACAGATGTTATTTTACATTCTACTGCAGTATTCTAGTGAAATAAAATATAAAAAAATATTAAAATATCTCCAAGGATTTGATCTTTGTATAAAGCACTTTTTTTTCCAACATAAATACTTAAAGACACTCTTCTTTTCAGCTTACATGTCACTTGAATTTGCCAAAACAAATTTCTCACTTAAAACAAAAGGGACAGATTTGTGAGGTCAATCTTTATTCCAAACAAGTGTTACCAAAGATTAGTGGTACTTTAATGGTGAAAAAACCTTTAGCAAAAAAGAGCACCAAAGTGACTCCTGGCCTACTGGAATATATTTACAGCACATTTATACAGCTTTCCAAATAATAAATACCAATGTCAACATGTTTAATTGCTTACATTTATTCTTTTCCTTTATGCCACTCAGTGCAGTTATATTCAATTACAGAATCACCTTTCTAAATTTAGTTGTTTTTTTAACCCCATCAATAGCTCATGAGATTTACCAATACACTTCATAGCTTTTATGAAGCTCCCCAGTTTCCTTTTCTTCTTGTGAAGTACATCTCTAACAGTTCTTTCAGTAAGGGTCTGCAGACAGCAGCTATGGTCTGAATATATCTCCCCAAAGTCCACATGTTAGAAATGTAACCCCTCAAGCAATGTGTGGAGAAGTGGGGATTGCTAAGATCCCACATGAGTGGATTAACCCCATGGGCATGGAAGTGAGTTTGTTATGGAGAAATGGTGTATGTATAAAGGATGAACTCAGCCCCTCCCTCTTTCCTCATACATGCAGTATTCTCTCACCATGTGATACCTTCTGCCATGTCAGGATACAGCTAGAAGGTTCTCACCAGGTGTGGCCCCTCCATCTCAGACTTTGCAGGCTCCAGTACCATAAGCAAATAAACTGCTAGTGTTTATAAACTGCCCAGTCTATTGTACTCTATCAGAACAGCACAAAATGTACTAAGAAAATGGAAAACATTTGGTCTTTTTATGTCTAAACATGGACTTTACTTCACTCTTGTGCTTGAATAATCATTTGACAAAGCATAGAATTCTGAGCTAAAAATTATTTTGCCTTATAACTTTAAAGATGCTACTCCATTGTCCTTTTGTTGGTAATAAGACTACCATGAACCTGTCATTCTTCTCTGGTTTTATGCCAGGTAATTTTAAAGATTATTTTCTTAACCTTGACATTCTGAAGATCCTCTAGAGTAAGTCTAGGTGAAATCTATTTTATTTGTCCTCTTCAGTTCTAAAATTTATGTTATAAAGCTCTTGAAAACTCAAAAAATGGGGAAAAATTTCAACACACCCATTCTCAAGTTTGAAAATCTTAGAAGACTGGTATTAGAATTCCTCAATCCTAAATTCTTATTCATATTTTCAATCTCTTTAGTTCTCTGAGCTGTATTCTAAACCCTCCTCTAACAGTGTCTTCTAGTTTAGAAATTCACTAATCTCTTTGCCCAATATATAATTTTTCCATTAACTGCAGGTCTTAATGTTTCACTGATAATATATCATTTCCAAGATTTCTGTTTATTTTTATCTGTAAATGTTCAAAATTAATATTCACCCATTTTATTTAAAAAATTTTCCACTTTGCTTTTAGCTATTCTTTCCTTTAAACCTATTTACTTGAAAAGTCTTTTTAAGAAAAATGTCCTTTTCTCACTATTACCTCAGGAATACATGATTTCATTTGTGGAATGTATAGTCTATATTTATGACATTATTTTCTTCTTGTGTTATGATATTTTATTTTGCACTTGAGTTTGAGTTTCTATCTTTACTTTTTTACTTTCCTCACCTTTATGGTTACCATCATCTGGCCCACTATAATGCTACCTGCAGAAGTCTTTGACTGGGGCCTTACAGCTCTTCACCTTTAAGAATATGACAGATCCAATAATGAATTAGAGTCACTCTTGGATGGCTGCCTGCACTGTCTTCAGATAAAAGCTATTACAGAGTACTAGCCCAGACATCTACTTTTCCAGTTTCCTAGTGCAAAGCCCTGCTCAAGCCTAAGGTTTCACACCCTCAGCCCGAGTTTGCTTCACACAATAGGATATTCAGCCTCCCTTATGTCACTGGAATCAATTTTCTAGATGTTCTGTCCATTTAGTTTGTGTCCCCAGTACCACTTAACTGTTACAGAATGTTTGTTTCCTTTATTATCCAAAGATGAGAAATACACTATTATGTGTTTATGTGAACCAAAAACTTCACATGAGCAAAACAAAGAATTCTAATCAAGATACCACTGTGCATTTACAAAGAATCCCTACTCCCGACACACAGAAGCATCAATGATAATTTTTTTAAATAAAAAGATAAAGGATATTTTTTAAATTTATCATTGATGCCTCTGTGTGTAGAGAGGGGATCTTCTTTGTAAATTTACGATGGCATCTTATGAGTATGAAAATAATACCTACTCCAAAGAATTGTTATAAGAACCAAATAAATTCACATTTGTGAAGTGCTTAGTGTATGTCAGGCAAATGAGTACATATACACATTTGTTATATAAAAGGATACATTAAATTTTTATGTACGGGCCAGACATTTGGCTCAGTGGTTCTGCCACCTGCCTTGCAAGCACAAGGGCCCGAGTTCGATCCCCAGTACCAAAACAAAAAAAAATTTTTTACATAAAAGATTAAAATATATAATATTCAAATTCTAAAAAATTAGATTTTTCAAATTTATAATATGTTCAGGAATTGAACTTAAAAGTAAATAAGCAAACAGGTGCATATGCTCTACCTGCTTAGCAGTTTTATGAGTGCTTTGAATTGTCCTCTTAGATTTTCCACCAGCTTGACATTTAGGTTTTCCTTCAAGACAAGAAAAAAAAATAGATCAATGAATAGATAATATAAAATTAAACTATAAGTAGTGAGCTAAAATAACACCTAAACTATACAAATCATTCAGGCATACTGATACCTAACTTCTATCCAGAGAACACAGAATACTGCAATGTACTCAAAGTCCAACTGAACTACCGAAACAGTTTTTAAAAAAAGCAAATTCCCAAAGTCCCAGAAATTTGTTTGTATCAAGTGGCTTTTTCAGAACAGGAATTAATCAACTTGTTAAAGAGGTCAGATAATTTGACATATTAAAAATAAGGTCAAATTATTGTTATTTCTCGAGCCAGGGATGTATCTCAGCAGCATAGCACCTGCCTGGCAAGCATGAGGTCCTGAGTTCAATCCCCAGTACTAAAACAAAAACAAAAACAAATTATTGTTATTTCTTAACTTATATGCAAATCTAAAATTACTTCATTGAATTCAAATTTTATTCAGTTAAAATTAAGGCTATGTTTTTACCATATAAAACCCAATGTTTTTATTAGTTACTCTGATTTATAAAATACAATTTCATTTGGAAAAGATAAACTTTTGATTTTTGGTATTTTTGTAATCAGACTAATATTTTTCAAACAAGAAAGACCCTAACCACTGTTTGGTACTCATTATTCTTGATATCAATTCAAAACAAGAACCAAGTTCTATAATGTACAACACAATTTTCCTTTCTACACAATAATTTTGGGCAGGTACTTGCTGCTGTGTAAGTGAAATGAGCCATAACACATAAATATGATGAGTTGTACTAGCAACTTATCTGACATAAGCGGGACTCTTTACTATTCTACGAGAGAAGGAGGCAGAGAAATCTGCACCCCACAGCCTTTCATTCATTCTTTTATCATATAAAACAACATATTAGCAGGTACATTGGAAAACAGAATATCCAGCAGAAAAACCAGCCTGAAACAAACAACAGAAGAAAAATAATTCACAGAAGAGAGTAATGCTTGTTTAAAATGGACTATCCTCAGAAACATCAGAGTATGCATTGTAGCTATAATACAAGAACAAGCTATTTAAAAAGAAACATTTTCCTATAATTGCCAAAGTTTTAATATAAGATAGTCTTATCAAAAATAATGAATGTTGTACACACCTATAATCCCAGCACTGTGGGAGGCTAAGGCAAGAGGACTGCAAATTCAAGCCCAGCCTGGACAACCTAATGACTTATTGAGACTTTGTCTCAAATCAAAAAATAAAAAAGAGCTGAGGATGTAGCTCAGTAAGAATGCCTTGGGTTCTATTACAGCATCACACACAAAAAGAGAAGGGGTGAGGGCTGAGGGTGTACCTCAGTGGAAAGTCTTACGTTCAATCCCTACTACTGTCATCATTATTTAAAATATTTCAAAGGTTCTCATTCTATTTGCTCATAATTTATTTTGCAATAACAAGAGAAGCTGTAAAATTATATTAGTCAATTATTTATATGAAAAACCAGATTATGTACAAGTGTATGATTACTATATTTTCTTTTATGTTATTTGAATAAAAGCAACTTTTTAAAGAAAAGCACCTTTGGATCATTTTATAATTAACCTATGAAAATGGGAAAATTAAACTTCATATAATATTTATAATACACAGGAGGTATAAAATATTGTTTTTATTTTTGTAGAAAATACTGATATGTTTTATCAAAGAAAAGAAGCAACAGTAAGCTCCTTACAAAAAAATTACCTAGCAAAGAGCTGAATTTCAAAAAATAAATTTAATTCTCTATTTGGCAGTTTTGTGATTCAAAATAACTGCTATTTAAAAACAGCTCAAAAATAGACAAGGACAATCTGTAATCAGGGACTGCTCTAAACATATTTAAAAATACTATAATGTGTCCATAATTAAACAGGGTGGCACTCATACATGAATTGGATAAGCAGTAGTGTAAAAGAATAGAAGTACACATGGAAATTCAATCTAAAGAAAAGGTGGGATCTCACACAGCTGGAGCAGAGAGACTTTACAGTACATGATGCTGGGGTGACTCATTACCCATTAAGAAAATGGTAGAAGTAGATCTAAACTACACATTACGTAAGAATAAACTATAGACAGTCCAGAAATTTAAAATTATATTAAAGAAAATAAAATTTTTAATAAAATAAAATGTAAAAGACAGTGAAAGTAAAATAAATTTTAAAAAGAACAAAACATGGCTTTTTGGGGGGTTTTGTTTTTGGTTTTTTGTGGTGTGAGAGATTGAACCTAGGACCTTATGCATGAAGCATTCTACTGACAAACTGTACCTCCAGCCCAGAGAAATTCTGTTGTATAAGGATGCTCTCAAAAGATGATAAAAAAGTGTCAAAAGGAATCAAGCACCATCCACTAAACAAATACAGAACAATTTGATCATCAAAATAAATAAACACATTAAATACAACAAAAGCATGAATCCACACAAATTTAAACTTATAAATATATACACATCAGAAAATTTTAAGGTAAAGTCTCATTTGGTATATTCCTCCTCCATCCCCAGAAAGAGTAGATCGCTCTGGCTATAACCATTAAAAGGAGGGGGTCTAAAGGGATGAAAAAAAATCCAATTCACATATGAATAAGAACTGAAGAAAAAAATCCCATTTTATAAATGATCACATTAAACTGTACCTAATCATGGTATTGTAGTGAGTTTAAAAAAAATTTTAAACTTTTAGGGCCGGGGATTTAGCTCAGCAGTTCGGTGGCCTGCCTTGCAAGCGCAAGGACCTGAGTTCAATCCCCAGTACGAAAAAAAAAAAAAAACTTTTATTTTTAATGGGCACATAATCACTGCACATATTTACAAGGTACAGTGTGATTTGATACAAGTACAAAATGCATAATAACATTTCCATCTTCTCAAATATTTATCATTTCTTTCTGATGGGAACCTTCAAACACCTCTCTTCCAGTCTTTTGGGGTTTTTTTCTTCCCACTCCACCCCATATTCTCTTAGTGATAGGTACTGAACCCATGCTAAGCAAGTTTTTTACCACTGTACTCTGTAGTGGTGGCAAACCTACGACACATGGGCTGCAGGGAGCTGTTTATATCACTGAAAGCTCTAAAAGGTTTGCCATTACTGCCCTAGGTTTTTGTAAGACACAATAAATTGTTGTAAACTTTAAGAATTTAATTAAAAACTTATCTCATAACTTTTTTAAATCCCTAATCTGTCAGTCACAATAAACCCAATTTCATTATCAGAAACAGCAAGACTACAAAAAATCAACAATGAAATAATAGAACTGAACCAAGCTTTGGAACACATGGACTTAATAGATGTTTATAGAGTATTCCACCCCCAAAAACCAGAATATACATTCTTTTCGGCTGCACATGGATCATTCTCCAAAATAGACCACATACTGGCTCACAGAACAGGTCTAAATAAATGCAAAAAAATTGAAGTCATCCCCTGTTTATTATCAGATCATAGTGCAATCAAACTAGACATCAATAGTACAAGAAACTATAGAAACTTCACAAGCACATGGAAACTGAACAACACTCTCCTAAACAATCAATGGATTACAGAGGAAATTAAAGAAGAAATTAGACAGTTTTTACAAATAAATGAGAATGCCAATACAACATACAGGAATCTTTGGGACACAATGAAAGCAGTTCTACGTGGAAAATTCATAACATTGAATGCCCACACTAGGAAAACAGAGCGGGCTCAAATAAACAACTTAACGATGAAACTTAGACTCCTAGAAAAACAAGAGCAAGAAAAACCCAAAGCTCGAACAAGAGAGGAAATTATAAAGATCCGAGCAGAAATCAATGCAATTGAAATTAAGAAAACGATACAAAAAATAAATGAAACAAAGAGCTGGTTTTTTGAAAGAATAAATAAAATTGACAAACCCTTAGCTAATCTTATCAAAAAAAGGAAAGAAAAGGCTCAGATCCATGCAATTAGGAATGAAAAAGGCGAAGTCACAACAGATCCGAAAGAAATCCAGAGGATCATGAACACCTACTTTGAGAACCTGTACTCTAATAAAATGGAAAACACAGAAGAAATGGACAGATTTCTAGATACTTATGAATTACCAAAGTTGAACGAAGAAGATAAAAACATTTTAAACACCCCAATCACAATCAGTGAAATTGAAAATGTAATTAAAAACTTACCAACAAAGAAAAGCCCAGGCCCTGATGGATTCACTGCTGAATTTTACAAGACATTTAGAGAAGAACTACTACCATTACTCTTCAAACTTTTCAATGAAATTGAAAGAGAAGCTATACTTCCAAATTCATTCCTGGAAGCAAGTATCACTCTGATTCCCAAACCAGAGAAAGATACAACCAAAAAGGAGAACTACAGACCAATCTCCTTAATGAATATAGATGCAAAAATCCTTAATAAGATACTAGCAAACAGAATACAGAGGATTATTAAGAAGATCATCCATCATGACCAAGTCGGATTTATTCCAGAGATGCAAGGGTGGTTCAACATACGAAAGTCAGTGAATGTAATACATTATATTAACAAAGTCAAGGACAAAAACCATATGATCCTCTCAATAGATGCAGAAAAAGCATTTGATAAAATTCAACACCCATTCATGATAAAAACCCTGCAAAAAATTGGAATAGATGGTCTATACCTCAATTTAATAAAGGCTATTTATGAAAAACCATCAGCCAACATCATATTGAATGGCCAAAAACTGAAAACCTTCATGTTAAAATCAGGAACAAGACAAGGATGCCCACTATCGCCACTTCTCTTCAATATAGTTCTGGAAACATTAGCCACAGCAATTAGACAAGAGAAAGAAATTAAAGCAATAAAGATAGGAAAGGAAGAAGTTAAACTATCATTATTTGCTGATGATATGATACTCTACATTGAAGATCCAAAAAACTCCACCAAAAAACTTCTAGACTTAATTGACAGATTCAGTAAAGTATCTGGATACAAGGTGAATACCCAAAAATCAATAGCCTTTCTATACACAAATAACAGACAGACAGAAAGAGAAATAAGGGAAAAAATTCCTTTTACAATAGCATCCAAAAAAATGAAGTATCTAGGAATCAATCTAACAAAAGAAACAAAAGATCTCTACACTGAAAACTACAGCACTCTGAAAAAAGAAATCGAAGAGGATATAAAAAAATGGAAAGATATCCCCTGCTCCTGGGTAGGAAGAATCAACATAGTGAAAATGGCCATACTACCGAAACTGCTATATACATTCAATGCAATGCCAATTGAAATTCCAACACTATATTTCACAGAACTAGAAAAAAGAATCCAAAAATTCATTTGGAACCACAAGAGACCTAGAATAGCAAAAGCCATTATAGGCAACAGTCACATGGCACCAGGTGTAACAATTCCCAATTTGAAACTATACTACAAAGCCACTGTGATAAAATCAGCATGGTACTGGCAAAGAAATAGGCCTGAGGATCAATGGAACAGACTGGAAGACACAAAAACAAATGCAGATGTACTCAGCTACCTCATCTTCGACAAAGGAGCTCACCATCCTCAGTGGAGGAAAGATAGCCTCTTTAATAAATGGTGTTGGAAAAACTGGATATCAACCTGTCACAGATTAAAATTAGACCCTTATCTTTCGCCATGCACTAAATTAAAATCCAAATGGATTAAAGATCTAAATATTAAAACAGAAACATTAAACTTGCTGGAAAGTAAGTTAGGCAGAACTCTGGAAGACATTGGTATAGGAAAAGACTTTATGAACAAATCCTCAGTAGCACGGGAACTAGCAGAAAGAATCAACAACTGGGATCTCATCTTACTAAAAAGCTTCTGTACTTCAAAAGAAACCATTAGCAGAACTAAGAGACAATCTACAATGTGGGAAAAAATTTTTACCAGCTGTACCTCAGACAAAGGACTATTATCAAGGATATATAAAGAACTCAAAACAATCAGTCCCCCCAAATATAAAGACCCGATCCAAAAATGGGCATCCGAAATGAACAGACATTTCTCATACAAAGAAGTGAAAGCAGCAAGAAAATATATGAAAAAATGTTCCACATCACTGGTCATTCGAGAGATGCAGATGAAAACAACACTGAGATTCCACCTCACCCCACAAAGAATGGCTGCTATCAAGAAATCACACAATAACAAATGTTGGCGGGGTTGTGGGGAGAAAGGAACCCTCCTCCATTGTTGGTGGGAGTGCAGACTAGTGCAACCACTATGGAAATCAATATGGAGATACCTCAAAGAGCTTGGACTGGAGGTTCCATTTGACCCAGCCATCCCTCTGTTGGGTATCTTTCCAAGAGAACTAAAAGAATCATATCACAGAGAAGTATGTGCACCCATGTTTATAGCGGCACAGTTTGTAATAGCTAAATCTTGGAAACAACCTATTTGCCCATCCGTTGGAAACTGGATAAAGAAGTTGTGGTTTTTCTATAAAATGGAATATTACTCAGCCATAAAGAGCGAGAGAATAGATTCATTCATAGGAAAATGGATACATATTGAAGATATACTCCTAAGTGAAATAAATAAGTCCCACATGTGTAAATACCAAATAGTTTCCCTGGTGTGAATATTCTGCAACAATGCATAAGATTCTAATAAGATTACTGACATTTAGAAATGGGAGGAAAGGAGCTAAAGGTGTAGGGAAGGTGTGATACGTAGGGGAAGAACAAAAAGGGAAAAGAAAAAAATGTGAGAGAATGAAAAGATGAAAATAAAGTGTTTGTAGATGGGGAGGGGAGGAGGGGGTGAAGGGAGGGCAGAGGTAAGGGGAAAAAATGAGAATCAAGACTTGCCATGTAAAGGTACATGATCCCAACAATGAATGTAACTGTACTGTATCCCTAAATGTACCAATAAACTCAATTAAAAAAAAAAAGAAAGAAACAGCAAGACTAATAACAATTTGTATACATAAGCAAAAAAATTATTTTATTTACTATATACTAATTTGTCTAAGAGTTCTAAATGTGAACACTGAGTTTTCAATCTATTTAGTATTTCGAACTAAATGTATCTTAATTATATTTTGTTTTTGAGATGGGGTCTTATTACTATGTTGCCCAGGCTGCCCTTGAACTGCTAGGCTGAAAAAGGCCTCCTACCTCCACTTTTGAGTAGCTAGAACTACAGGCATACACCACACCATGCTACCCCCTTCCCAATTTACAACGAAGATTCAATAATTTTTAATACATACCATCATCATCTTTGCTTTCCAGTGGAACACTCCAAGCTATCAGATTTCTTGCTGTCCGACCCTCCTCTGCAACTATTCTCCTTACTTTGTCATGACTATTAGAGCGCTGGAATGAAGCCTATGTACAGAAAAAGAGAATATAGTACTTATTGGATTATTAAGTAATATATTAGTCAACATAAATAATATACTTGACAAATTCATTCTTTTGCACATTTACTCAGAAAGCAAACACTTAAAACTAGTCTGGTATTTGGAAACAGATAGTCAAACAGTAGTCAAACAGATAAAAGAAAATGAATCACAAGTCTTTCTCTTTAGGTCTAAAAAGACTAAATTTTACAACTTTAAAAATAAATTATTTCAAGAAGGACATACTCTAAGGTTTAAAGAAGTGCCTCAAGCAACATAACTATCACTGTCACCCGTATCAGCACTACCCCTTACATATCAACAGGTCCAGGTGAAAAAAGATCAGTTTTATACATCTGCTATACATTTCTTTTATTTATTTTTTCTTTCTTTCTTTTTTTCTTGGTACCCAGAATCAAACTCAGGACCTTGCAATTGCCAGGCAGCAGCAGTGCCACTGAGCTACATCCCTGGCCCCATATGCTATATATTTCCCTTGAAAGCTCTCTGCTTTAGAAAATCCTTTTTCACTCCTTCGTGACAGTGCTAAAGTAAACTTCAACTCAGTTATTAGCTGTATACTTTTTGTTTTTTGTACTGGGGATCAAACTCAGGACCTTGCAATTGCAAAGCAGGAGGCAGAACCACTGAGCTAAATCCCTGGCAGCTGTATACTTTTTAAACTCCAAGTTATTGGGATCCAAATAACACCTGTAACTCAGGTATTTAAATTACAAATTTTAAAATTCAAACTACTTTATGAAATATGTATGATTTATTGCATGCTCTAGTCCCATCCAGCCTGTGAGCCACAGCAGCCTACAAATTCAGCTCCACCAAGACCCTGGGTCAGGGCAAAGTCACTTATTTTATCCTCAGTAAAATAAGGATATTGCTTCCTCCATTAATAATGATCTAGGAAAATAGCTTGTTTTTAATAAGCTAAGTATCCATAAAAAGTAATGCATCCTAAAGCATCTAGGAGAGCACATACACAACTTCTAACCCTACATGGACAGTCAATTTCTTTCTGAAACAAGTTCACCACTAAGCTGGCCCAAAATCGCAGGCCACCACTGGGTGCCTTCATATCCTCTTCTGGTCCTTGCCAGCCTGGCTTGTTGGCATTCCTGTTACTGGGAAATGACTATTTGCAAAGCATTATGCAAGACAGTGAGGAGAATATAAGGAAACATAGTTGGCCTTGAGCAATACAGATTTGAACAACACAGGTCCATTCAACAAATCCTTTTTTTTTTAAATTTGCAAAAATTTGAAAAAACTAGCAAATGAATCTTGCAGCCCAGAAATAATGAAAATTCAAGAAAAAGATATGTCACAAATGCATATAATACAGGTAGAAAATAGTCTATCATATACTACCATAAATACCTAGTTTATAATAAGTTAGTTTATCAAAATTATACACATAAACATAGACTATACATATTTAGTTAAGAAAATGTACATAATTCACTCTACAAAGTGTAAACAAATATAAAGATGCAGCATTAAATCATAACTACATAACCACTCTAGATCATACTGAATTACACATTGCCACTTGCTTTTGATACTGTATTGTGAGCTCAAGTGCTGCTGGCACCCAGGAGAACACCATGTGACTCCGCCCCCTGTGAGCAGTCTACCTCTGAGTAAACTACACACGCCAGTGAAAAGTGCCTCTTGGCTGGTTCATGTGCTTTTCCCATTGTATATAATACAGGTAGCCAAATATATCTATATTTTCCTCTCTAAGACTTCAACATAAACACCTGTACTCACATTTCTTCATGGCCCTGAGTTTAACCTGGACATCTACCTAATTAACTTTTCACTGGAACTCATCACTTTGTGACTACTCTCACAGCTCCCTCCTGAGACTTTTAGATTTTGCAAAGTCTTCAAATGGTCTCTTGTGTACTTATGTCCTACTTTCCAATCACTGTAGCACCATAAAGCCTCTCTATTTACTAAGCATATCTCCCAGTGAGTCAAGTTCTATCTCTAAATTCCACTGCTATCTATTAGTCAGGTTATCTCAGCATTGTTCTAACCAAAAGCATCATTTTT
Organism: Fukomys damarensis; assembly: GCF_012274545.1. NCBI lineage: Eukaryota > Metazoa > Chordata > Mammalia > Rodentia > Bathyergidae > Fukomys > Fukomys damarensis. The sequence goes on along the minus strand of NW_022900937.1, from coordinate 25,164,004 downwards.
CAAGCAAGGCCAAATGAACAAGTTTAAACAGATATCCCACTTTCAGCTCTAATTCAGGTAATTTATGCAAACACAGGCAACTTCTAGGTACAGATATGTGTATTAGCCCATGAAATTCACTGTTCCATACATCACCTTATAACTCAGGAGTCTATAGAGTAATGAGCTTTGAAGAACTAAATGGATCCCCAAGAAACATTATTACAGTAATGCTAGGTATGCAAATTTTAAATCTAATATTCTTCTATAAATACTTCCATAAATTTCACCAAGTTATTTTGTACTCAGCATACAATCTTGAGCTGGTGACATTTTATTTGAGTGTGTGTGTGTGTGTGTGTGTGTGTGTGTGTGTGTGTGTGTACATGTGCGTGTGTGAGTGCATTAGTAAGGATCAAACCCAGGGGTGCACTACCATTAAGCTACATCTCCAGCCCTTTTTATTTTCTATTTTGAGACAGGGTTTCACTTAGTTGCCTAGGCAAGCCTCAAACTTCTGATTCTCCTGCCTCAGCCTCTCTCTGCTGGAATTACAGGGATCTGCCCCACTGCAACTGGCTATTCTTAATTCCACCTGGTTGTATGTAAAAGCACTACTTACCTTACTACAACTGATGGAAAGCTATTTTTTATTTTAAAGCACACATGTTTTGTGTAACATATGCTGAGTGGAACTCCTTTCAGTAAGGTCTCATAAAGTCATCATTTTTAATAATCCAAGTCTTATAAAAATGTCAGCAGCAAATTTAGTAGTTTTAAACACTTTAAATATCAGGATTTGAAATGCAATAAATGAGTCTGAGTTACATCATAACCTTATAAATGACTATTTCAACAATATTTTTATCTAGGTTATTTTCTTACAGGAGACTTCAACAAAAACTTCCACCCAAAGTCATGGTGTGCCACCTAGTGCTGCCTACAAATTTTACAGAGCACTGTTCAATACTGTTCCAACTGAAAGCAATAAACGTCAGCCTTGAGTGAGAATCTCTATGTTCAAATCTTACAATACACACTTAAAGAAAGCAAGTGTGCTGACTATTCACAGTCTACATATTCTGAGACTTGCTCCCTGGCTGACAGAAGAAACTTACGTCTCTTGGATTTAAAAAAAATCTAATTTTTATGCTAACTACTTTTTTCATAATCTTGAAATGGTGATGAGCACTGCTTAATAAATGTTTGTACCTCCAAATATTCTACTCCACACACTTTCTTCAAAATCCATCCATACTATTGCTTATTCATAAAATGAAATTCCCACACCTTTGTAAAAATGGTTTTCAAATTTTTTCTCTTAAATTATTACTAACAAAGCTCTTCATATTTTAGACAATATGAAGACAAGATTATCAGTTGGTGGACACGAGGAATACATTAAAATTCTAAGAACAGTAATGCTGGCATACATTTTTATAAACAATAAAACTTACTGAGAAACTTGTACAATTTCCCAAATATTACAGGATGATGACTAGGAATCCTGTTCAGTAATTTATGGTAACTTTTGTCATTTCTTAAAGATATTTCATATCTTGCTAAAGGTAAAACTGAGACAGGCTGGATATAATATAAACATCTGGTCTGAGGTACTGTGCTTGGGGGCTCTGTTATAGCAGATGAGCCTATACCCTAAGTTATAAATTATGAATTTTATCTCCTAAGCATTCCTTGAACACATAAATCAAAAGCTAGGTGTGATAGTACACACCTGTAATCCCAGCAGTTGGAAGAATGAGGCAGGAGAATTTTACATTTCTGTCCAACCTGGGCTACACAGCAAGACTGCAATTCTAAGAGAAGCAACCATGGCAAAGAAGCCAAGCAGAGTATAGAGACAAAATGTATTCAGAGCTATCTCAGACTTCAGGGTGGGACTCAGAAATAGTTCTACTGCGACAGCAATAATGAACCATAAATATAGTAGCCAATTTTGAACTATCTCAACCTTTAATGGATTAGAATAAACTGCAACTGCCAGTGCCCCTAACCATCAGCAAGAAACAGAGGTGGAATCATCTAGAGAGGAAGACATTATCATTCTAAGCATCAAATTATCTGTCCAGTCATTCACAATACAATACAAATGGCTCCTGACTTGTAATGGTTCCATTTGTAATGTTTTGACTTTATAATGGTATGGAAGTGATACGCATTTGTTAGAAATCCTACTTTGAATTTTGAATTTCAATCTTTTTACAAGCTAGCAGTACGCTGCATGTCCATCTGCCTTTGTCTCTCTCTTCTCTCTCCTTCCTTTCCTCTCTTCTTCTCTCTCTCCTCCCTCTCCCTCTCTCTGTCTCTCTCCATCCTTCCTTCTCCCACAATGGTGGCAGTGGCCATAGGCTACAGCTCCCTCTGGCCACAAGATCAAAAAGGTAAGCCACCAACACTGTATAGAGTCTCTATTGCTAAGCTAGGGTATCTGGAAGATTAAGGATAGTAAATGCATTTCTAACTTATAGTATCGTCAATTTACAATGGGTTTCTTAGGACATAACACCAATGTAAGTCAAGGAGTATCTGAAATGCCCAACATTTAAATAAAAAATTACCAGACATGCCAGGCACAGAGGCATGTGCCCATAGTCCTGGTTGCTTGGGAGGGTAAGGCAGGAGGATCACTTCGGACCAGGAGCTCAAGGACAGCCTGAGTGCCAGCAAGACCCCATCTTGAGAAAATTTTCCGGAATATCAGAAAAGAAGTGAAATGACTGAAAACAAAAAAATTATAGGAAATAGAAATATATCCACACATGACCAAAATAACAGAGATATTAAAGACTTTAAGTCTAATTAATATGACCTAAAATAAAAAAGAACAAAGGAAGGTCCCTGTCATCAACAGAAGAATGAACAAAGAAAATGTGGCACATATACACAATAGAATATTATCCAGTCATAAGGAACAAAATCATGTCATTTGCAGGAAAATGGATGGAACCAGCGACCATGATGTTAAGTAAAACAAGCCAGACTCAGAAAGTCAAATATCTCGTTTTCTCTCATGTGAGGAATCTAGAAAAAAAAGTTTTTAAAGAGGGATAAAATGAAAGTAGAAGGGAAACTATTAGAGA
>NW_022900937.1:25150924-25155924 GCF_012274545.1 Fukomys damarensis | reverse complement strand
ATACCACTTCACACCCACCAAGATATCTGTTGTCAAAAAGACAAAACAACATGTTGGAGAGGATATGGAGAAATTGAAATCCTCACACACTGCAGTGGGAATTTAAAATGGTGTAGTTGGTTTGGTAAACAGTCTAGTAGTTCCTTAAAACATTAAACATATAGTTACCATAGGACTCAGCAATTTTGCTACTAGGTATATATTTGTGAGATATGAAAACACAAGTCCACACAGAAACTTGTATAACAATGTTCATAGCAGCATTTCTCATAACAGAATATAGAAATAACTAAAGTGTTCATCAACTGATGATGGATAAATACAACATGATATGTCCACACAATGGAATGGGATTCAATCACAATCAGGAAGGATGTGCTGCTACATGTGACAGTATGGATGAACCTTGGAAACATGTCAAACAGAAGAATCTAGACACAAGAGACCACATAATATATGACTTCATTACTGTGCAATGTCCTTAATGAGCAAATTACAGAAACAGAAAGTAGATTAGTGGTGGGCTATGGCAGAGGATACGTTGGGAGAAGAAGAAAGATGGGGCCAGGGAAAGGGAATAACTACTAATGGTTATGGAGTTTTATATCAGAATGCTGAAAATGTTCTAAAATTGATTTTGGTAAGAAATGCACAACTATGTGAATACATGAAATACCAACGAAGTCTACATTGTAAATAGATTTTATGGTATATGAAATATAGCTCAGTGTCTTAGTTACTTTTCTCTTGTTGCTGAGACAAAATACCCAACACCTACATGTTAAGGGAGGAAAGGTTTATTTAGCTCACAGTTTGTAGAGGTTTCAGTCTATAATTGGCTGGCTCCAAGGCAGGGAGGATAGCAGATAGGCATGGCAGAGGAGAAATACTTCATGGCAGGTAGAAGGTAGCAAAGCAAGCAAGAGATGACCACAGCTCTTTCTACTCCTTACATTTTATCCAAGCTACTTAGCCTTGGTAGCACTCATACTCTTAATCCTAGTGCCCTTGATCCTAGCACTGCACCATGAATTAATTCCAGCATCACACACTCTAGATCCAACCACTTCTGAAAAAGCCCCACCTATGACTGCATGAGGCTTTAGGGGAACATCTAGACACAAGCCATAACATTCAATAAAGCCACTTAAAAAAAAGCTATTATGCTAATGCAAATTTCAGTTACTCTTTAATGTTACTTACCTTAACTAAGTACTCCCCATACTAATATTTACATGGTTTTTCCATATTTAACCATTTTTTTACTTAAATTTAAAAGAAAATTTATCATACATTTTATATCAGCTAATATAAAAGAAATATGAATATGGCAAAATACTGGCCGTGGTATTCTGATAAATGCAATATAAGAAGCTCTGGGATGCAACAAAACAATGGCCAAGCACCAAAAAAAAAAAAAAAACAAGAAAAAAAAAAAGAAGTTGATTACCAGGAAACAAACACTAGGACTGACTGGGCCTAAGGTGCTGGAACAAGCTGGTGTCTGCAACAAACTTAAGTCGCAATTGTCTCAGTCCTACCCTGCAGTCCCAAGATATCTGCAGACACAAAAGTCCTAGAAATAGAATGTGAAGATTATCCAAGTGCCAGGAAAGGCGTTCTTCTTTTCATCTTCTGAGTCTGGATACACAGACATAAGGGAACAGGAGTAAATGGCAGGTCCTTAGCAGGGAGAAGCTTGCTAAGAGAATTACTTCTAAAATCACAGGCCCATCAAGCAGAAATTGCAGAGCACAGCTATGAACTGTTCACATATTTGCCAATGGATTATTTTAAAATTGAGATTTGCAATCACAGGTTCTCTTCAACTTTTTTGAGTTCAATTTAAGAAAATTTGCATATATGGCTGAGTCAGGTACCTAAACAATGTTGTTATAGGTATACTTAGAAAACTATCAGTAACTTTTCACATTTTTGCTAAATGGAAAGAAAGTGTATTATGGTAAAAAAAAATTGGAAGAATAATATGGACATTTTATAATGCTTTGTTGCTTAGTGAGGTTTTCATTATTTCTATACATACTACCATGAATACATCAAATAAGAGGCATTTATGCAATATGCTCCCCTAGAAAAGCCAAAACTATCCTTCTTTTCCTGTATCAAAAGCAGGCCTAACACAGACAGAATTCTTTGCAAATGATACATAATATCTAAGATTTGCTTCAAAACAGTTTGGCACAGGACAGCTTTTTATGGACAAGATTATCCAGTGTAGGTAACTGATGAAACAGACCCATGCATAGCAATACACCATTCTTTGTAGTTTTGCATGTTTTCAAAACAACATGTAATAAACTTCTTACTTTAAGAAATCATCATTAAGCCAGGTGTGGTGGCTCACATCTGTAATTCCAGTACTCAATCCTTCTACTGAGGCAGGAGGATCACTGTGAGTTTGAGACCAGCAAGGGCTACATAGTGAGTTCCAGGTCAGTCTCAACTACATAGTGAGACCCTGGCTCAAAAAACCAAAAAAAAAAAAAAAAATCATCATTAAGTATTATTTAGTGGAATTTCATAAAATCTTTAGTGTTTAATATCATAGTAAAAACCTTTCCATAAAGCATTTCCATCAAATAACTTTTTTCTTCAAATAATTTTTTAAGGCAGACTTCACAAAACCTATTGATAATCAGTAAAAGCCAAACGTGTTTGTGAAAAAGGTCGCCATCCAGCTGAAAATTACAGAGGTTTTGTTTTGTTTTGTTTTGTTTTTGAGACAGGATCTCCACATGCAACCCAAGCGGGCTTCAAACTCTCAGATATCCTCCTACCTCAGTATTTGAAAGGCTGGGATTTCAGGGGTGTATCACCACTCCAGGCTCAGAATTTTTAAACTATTATTTATTAACTATTTCCAAGCCACTTGCAGTTTTCACTTCTAAAATTTCAGAAATGTCAATTCTACAACAGATATCAGATTGTACCATTAGAAGGAATATGTTAAACTTCCCATCAAATAACACTGCCACTTTCTAAGTGTGTAATGAATTTTCAAAGACCTGAAAGGATTTTTGCTTCTTTGAAAATAGGTTGGATTGTGGTTGAGTATGAAGAAAAAAGAATCTCAAGTCCTTTCATCTTATTTATCTTTGAAAGATTCCTAAAAAGTAGTTGAAGGCATTAATAAGTCTTACTACAAAATTAATCATTTGATTCTTAAATGCCAGTGAAGCACAAAGGAAAAACACTTTTAAAACCTGTTAAAGCCACTATATCCTTGGGATCCCAGCCACTAAAATTATTTATAAACACATTTATATGCTAACAGTGATTATGCTCCATGGTTGACTGTAACAAATAGGTGTTTAACCACAGTGCTATGGCCTCAATGTTTATATCCCTTCAAGATTCATATGTTGAAGTCCTGCCTCCCAAGGTGATGGTATTAGGAGGCAGGAACTTTGTGAGGTAATAAGTAATAAGAGGGTAGGGCCCTCAAGAATGAGATCAGTGCCCCTATACAAGAGACCTTTTCCCCTTTTGCCATATGAGAATACATCTGGAAACTACCATCTGTGGATCAGAAAGCAGTCATCACCAAACTCAGAATCTGCTAGGATCTTCCTCTTTGGACTTAGCAGACTCCAAAACTGTGAGAAACCAAACTCTCTTGTTCACAAGCCACTGGCCTAGGGTATTTTATTATAGCAGGGTAAATGGCCTAAAGCACACAGAGTTTTTAAAATGAAGGTGGGGGGGCAGCATTTGTTGAAGTTGTTCTAAATGTTTACAGACACCTCAGTTATTGCTATCAATTAATTTATGAAATGGAAATTATTCCTACATTACAAAAGAGGAAACTCAGAGTAAGAAAAAGTAACTTGCCAAAAGACAAGTGTGGTGAGATGGTGATTCAAACTCAGATTGGTCCAGGACCAGGGATCTAGCTCAGTGGTTCCGCTGCCTGTCTCTGAAGCTCAAGGACCCCAGTTCGAACCCCGGTACCAAAAAAAAAAAAAAAAAAAAAAAAAAAAAAAACACCTCAGATCAGTCTGCCTTCAAAGCCACCATATCATATCTTGTCCCACAGATAATTTTCCAACTCACATTAAAAACTTGACTCAATTTATGGCGCTCAGTGATAGTATGCTTACATAGCATGCTCCAAGGTTCAATCACCAATACCACATACATACATACACACACACACACCCCTACCTCTTGGATTAATAAAAATATTAATTCTTTGGTGGCTATATAAATCATTTCAATATTTAAACTCTGCCAATACATTTTTGAGTACAACACATACAGTAGTTTACAGAAAAGAACAGAACATCAAGTAAGGCCACAGTAGGTCCTGGTTAGACTACTAAATTCAGTACAGAAAGTTTAATGTCAGATCTAACGGGTGGGTGATACGGAGCAAGCCAAAAATCCCCAGCCTCATCTCGTATTGCTTAGAAGTGATGTAGATAAAATAAATCTGTAAATTATAATGATATAAGGAATCGCTGTCTCTTCAGTGAGACGAAGATGGGGAAGCAGTGTTTTCTGGACAGTTGACAGAAACGAGAAGCTATCCACAGGCACAGGAAGCCGCCAGTCCTGGAGCAGGCGGGCGTTTGACAGCGGCAGGTGCGGCGTGGCTGCGCTTTCTGCCGCTTTCTCACAATCCCGAGCCAGTGCCAGAATCCGGCCCCCCGCGCGGACACGAGAGGGAGATGAGCCCGGGAAGGTGGGAAGAAAGAGCAGGGAAGACGGGAACAGGGCACGGCGGCCTGCTACCCCAGGTGACAGGCCTGGGTGACACCCTGGCCCAACAGCAGCGTCTGCAAATCCGAGAGACCCTACCCGCCCTGCCCGGAGTCCCGAGTCCACGACGGCTACCACCTGTCACTAAGGCAGAGAGAGGGGCTCTCCAGACTCCGGCAGCCCGAACACTCCAGAAGCCGGAGACCCCCGCTCCGGCCTGAGGAGCCCCCGCTCGGCCCGCACCGCGCCCCTGCTCGGCCTCCTCAGCCTCCCAGCTC
>NW_022900937.1:25133396-25150657 GCF_012274545.1 Fukomys damarensis | reverse complement strand
GGACCGCTTCCTACCCTATGTCTGCGCCGGAATTCTCCGGCTCTGCTCCTCCTATGTGCTAGCTTGCACCGCTGCCTGGACTATTCTGTACCCTCTTTCACCTGTCATCGCTGTAGTCCGCTGGATGTCCGCCTCAAATATGCACGTGAGAAAGCCATGACGTGGGTGCTTAAACTTCGTGTGGAAAGCGCCACCCACCGACGTCCTAACACGTTTAGTCTACCTCAAAGACGGCATGACACTTATCAGTTAGTGCGTGATTTTTACATCAGTCCTGAAACAGCTAGGGAAAAGCTGCACAGACTAAATCAGAAACCGAATATTTCCCTCCACTTTCATCCACTTTTTTACTGGCGCGTTCCCTCCTTACCACAGCAGAAGGAAAGGACCCAGGGGAGGCAATGGGAAGGCAGGTGAGCTCTGCACATCTGTGTTTTTATATCTGTCCCCTACCCTGTGGACCCATCACATGTACTTTTCTACGGTTTTAGTCTCTTGTATCATCAGGAATAAGAGTGATAGCCAGAACCAGGGTGGGTATGTTGAGTTTAGCATGGAAGAAACATTTTGAAAGAACGCATGGGGACAGACTGCAGGGTTGGCAGTTGACTTCCGGAACTGATGGAGTGCGTGAGCATGAGCTTTGCAAGAAACTTCCTGTCCCTGCATACATGTCCTTAGCCATAGCTGACAAACTTGGTTTTGTGGTTTCAGCCTGATGTGTAAGATAGATCTTAAAGGAGATATATCAGTAGTTGTTATCAGAGCCGTACCTGCTCTGTCTATATAACAGGGAAATAGGGCTAGCCAGAGAGGTTAAATGGATTGTTTATCCCACATATAAACACAAACTGGGTTTTGAGTGTACAGTAGTGTTTGGTGTTTTATGGTCCAGGCACTTTGGGTAAAACTTAATACAGATACAGATGTCCCTCCTTTAACAGCTTGCATATTTAATAACTGTTTAGAATTCCCACCCTCCACTTGGACATACTACCTTTTTGTGTGCAGTTCTGCATATCTTGTCGTTCTTGGACAGTACATCTTGTTTATACAGTACTGTGATTTTTGCTGATTGTACAGTGCAATACTGTAGTTTTATGCTCTGTTATATATTACAGTACTGTATGTAAGAGTTATGCAAATAAAAGCAAAGTCATCAAATTGGAGTTTCCTTTGACCATTTATTTGTTCTGAATATTGTAATGTGCGTACTATATATAATTCCTCATATAGCAGTCAATTCTTTTAATGACCTGGTCCTGGGAACTGAACTTGATCATTAAGAGAGAAGTGTCTACTACAATTGGAGCTATGGGACCACTCCCCTCCCCTCGCCTGAATTTGGACAACACCCAGGGCCAACCCCACCCCCACTTTTGTTCTAAGGAGACAGAAATAAGCAGACTCTCTGAAAGTTTCTAAAATTCCAGGCCAGGAGGCATGTGTACTAGACCAGCTGTGCATTGAGCCCTTAGGCCATTTTTCTTCTTTCCTTTCCAGTTCCCAGGACCTGGTCTCAAGGAGTTTGGTTTCACCAGAGGATGCCTTGGGTCTGAATGGGCCAGGAGCTGACCCAGGGAGCCCTTTTTAAGGTTCCCACAACTTAAATCTTAATCTTCTTCCCCACAGATTCATCATAGGGAATGCCTCATCCATAATACCTGTTTGCTTGAATGCTTTCAGGCACTCACTGGGATAAATTTGACACCCCCGGTAGACTACCTCCTTACCAGCCTGCACAGTCATTTCCCCCTCCCCAGGAGATAAAGGCAACCTCCTGAGCCCACCCCATACTGAGTCTGGGTCTGTCTAGCTTAATTAAGGCCCCAGACTCAGAAGACTTGGCATTGAAGCCTCCCAGCATTCTATCCCTTTGGGAAGCGGTAGACAATGGTACTGTACTGTCTGAGTTCAGATCCCTTTTTCAGTCTTGCATATTTAGGAGTGCAAAGAGAAATGAGGTAACTTTTCAGAGGACCTTGAAAAGTGTTGACTGATTCCATACCCTGACAAGGGCTTTTGATCTGACCTGGTGAGATGTCCAGTTCATCCTAGTTTGTTGCTACACTGCAATAGAAAGAGGATTATGAGAGCTGAAAGACAGGCCAAAGATAAACTGTGCCTAATGATAAACAGCTAACTATGCATTATTTGGGCCCGAAGAAGGACCTGGGTGATATTACAACACTGGGAATGGAGAAGCCAAAGGAAGGTTATACCTCTAGGCCCTCTTACCAAGTATGCACAAGGGCATGTGCAAGCCTCTAAATTATGATAAGCTACCTGTCATCAGGACTCTGATGAAAAACCTGCTGCTTTCCAACATTAGCTTGAAAAGGCACTCTGTAAATACACTAATTTAAGCCTGGAAACCAGAGAGGACCAAATTATCCTGGGACAGTATTTCATTAGCCAGTCTGCCCAGGATCCTAGGAGGAAACCAAAAATTCCAACAGAGCCCTTAAGTTGGGATAAGTCATTGGTCAAAGTTGCTGACACAGTCTTTAACAGTCATGACAAAGAAAGGACAAATGAGAGTTGAATACAGAGAAAAAGCAGACTAAAGCCATTCTGGCCCTAACAGATTATCTGGGACTGTGCAACCTCCACAACCACCTGACTGAGGGTACAGACAGGATTTAAAAAAAAAAAAGACAAGCCAAAGGTTTACTGCATAAACGGGTCTGGGACCTTCACAGCTCTTATTAGGCTAAGGCCCTGAGGCTCTGGACTTGCCACCATTTATTGATCACACAACATTGCAAGGGGTGTAGAGGCCAATGGGGGGAACAATGGGGACTAAGGCATTGATGAGAGCCAGGATTATAAAAAGGGAGGGAATATGTATTCCTGTGAAAGACAGGTTGTGATTAATGAGTAACCTGTGTTTTCTTAAACTAACCTTTGTTCTGGGAGAATGGCTGCATATGAGTCATAAAGTCTTCAGCTGCAGTGTTATCTTGCTATCAGAGGTGCCACAATGTCACCGACCATTGAGGCCTCAACTGTGATCATTGGCATAGGAGCCCTGGTTCCCCATGCCAGCTAATGGTTCATCTAGCAAGTCACATAGGCCTAAAATAGACTCACAGTTTAATCAATAGCTAATTCATAAGCCAATTCAATAATTTATAGCCTGCTCAGTGTGGTTTAAAGCTGGTCTCCAGCAATGGATAGGCATGTTATAAAGCCCACAGCACCAGGAGAAACAATGTAATCCAAAAGAAGACAGAGGCAAATCTGAGTGCTTCAATTACAAGTGATCAGGGCACTGGGCAAAGGAGTACCTTCAAAAGCCACTGAATTCTTGCTGAGTCTGTCTGAACATGAAGACCCTTGACACTGAAGGAGGAACTATTCTCATTCCCAGAAGAGGATGAAGTCATTCACCACCATAGTAGCTTGGGTGGCCCTGACACAAGGACATCCTCATCACCTCGCAGGAGCCTTGGTAACTGTGAATGTAACAGACAAACAGATTACATTCCTTTTCTATTCTGGGGCTTCTTACTCAATTCCAACCTCTTACTGGGGTGAGTTATCCTCAGTGGTAGACCTTGAAGGTGTTAACCAGTTTTACTTACCCTCCTTTGTACTGCTGATCCGGAGATTTTCTTTTCCAAGCTGCCTTCATGGTAGTACCAAACTAATTGGAAGAGATATACTCTTTCTGCTCAGGGCTTCTCTGTCATTCATTCCTCTGGCAATCCTGTTTCCTAGTTGCCAGAGACCTGACCAGCCTGGCTTCATTGGACCCAGTTTCTCTTCCAAAATAGCACCAAACTCTGGTAAAGACAGAGTCCCTAAAACATAAGATTGATATAATCTGAGCTGCTCATCATGATCTGTCATAAGATTGGGTGTGCATACCCATCATCATTTAAAAGTGGTATATAAAACAGGCTTGAGCAGAAGGACACAGATAAGTTGCATAGGCCAGTAGCACAGACTCTAGAGCTGCATGAGAAATTATCTATCACCATTTGCTGGAAGAAAAGAAATTTAGACCTAGTTTAAAGATGTGTCTGCACAATAGATTGACATCATCAGGAAGTGGATTACTGTGATCCTACTGTTCCATTCAGAAGTGGCTCTGAAAGAAAATGGTGAAAGGCAATCCTCTTGGTGGGAAAACTGTGGATGGTACATCTGGATGTCTCCTTTACTTGGAGGGAAACTGAGCTGAGGTCCAGATCTATTCTGGCTCCTGGGTAGTGGCTAATGATTTTACCTGTTGCTTAGTGACTTGCAAAGAACAATATTGGAATATTGGTAGCAAGTAAATCTAAGGAAAAATTATATGGGTAGAAATCTTAAAAGTGATGAATATTGTAAGGACTTTTGTGCCAGTGGGCCTCCACATAATAATCAGATGAACAAGCAGACTCATTCTGTGGACACTGGTGAGCTTCTTTATTAAGTGATAGCAGTCCTTGTGAAGTGGATCCATATATTACTAGCCATGGCCAGAATGAGGCTATCCATAAGATTGACAACATGGACTTTCTTCTCTGAGACAGAAACCCAACCTGCCAACAGCAGGAAATAACATAGTCACCCTGATACAGCACCTTTCCTCAGGACACTGGAGGCATGTTGGTTATGTTATATTTCTTTCATCCTGAAGGGACAGAGCTTATCTTCATTAGAATAAACACATTTTTGCTTTCAATATCCAAAATGGTTCTGCAGTGTCACCAACCTGTGGATCTGTGGCCCACAATCATCCTATGATTCATTATTTTATGACATACGTGGTTGCTTCTCATCAAGAATCTCTGCTTCTCATCAAGAATCTCATTTGAAAGCACAAGAAAAAAGCTCATGCTCTTGAAATTGACTTATCTTATTACATATGCCATCATCTAAGAACAAGTGACTTGGTAAATTGGTGCAGTGGCAGAAGCCATAATTGGAGCATCACTAGGGAGACATGCCCAGCAAGATCAAATGCAGTCCTCCTACAGTCTAGAGTAGACTTGGAACCAGTGACCAACAGATGGTGCTATTCCTCTACAGCCAAAATACCCAACTTTTGGACATTATTAAACCTAATGACTCATTGACAAAATTTAATTTCTTTTCTCTACAACCTTAGACTCTCCTGGTTCCTGACTTATTTTTTGTTCTTGTCCAGAGAAAAGGTGTTGGGGGCAGGTAGCTTACATGGGACATGATTCCAGTGATCATAAATAGGAAAAGAGAAAAATGAATTGGAGATGAAATGAGTAAAAATGAACAAATGACCACTATGGGTGACTGAAGCTCAACCTCACCATGAACCCTTGGAGAAACAGTGTAGAACAATTGTTAGAATTTTCCTTTTGGATGCTGAGAAGTCAAACATGTGCCTCCCAATCACCATTCATAGGACATTAGCTTCTTGATACTTTTAGGCTGTGTTTTCCTTTGTTAGAGCACCAGAGAAAGTGAACTAGTTACTGTATATTGCAGCTGCACAGGAACTCAGGTAGGCTGAAGAGACATGTACAGCGGCAGCTACCTTGTAGGCTATAGTGCCCAAGAGAAATGTGCTTTTATCATTCAGAAACATAATGATGTCCCTGTTGAATGACAAGTTGGAACTGCCACCTATTTGGGGGGTCTTCATGTCACCAAGCCAACATGCAGAAGAGAGGTTACAATACTGGATGGAGTGGTCAGTTCCAATTAACAAGGGAAAATTGAGTTGAAGTACATGGTGAGGACACAGAAGACCCTAGCAAAAACCTAGGAGATTATTGGAGAACCATTTTGTTTTTCCGTCTTTAACAGAAAATGTGAAAAAGAAGAACTCAATAAAGATAAGATTCAATAAAAGCAAGACCACCAAGAACTCAGATCCTTCATGAACAAAGGTTTGTGTCACTATCAAGATAAAGATCCACAACTAGCCAAAGACTAAGAACTGTGGGAACGTGGAAAAAGTAGTGACAGAGGCAAGTGATGAGTATCAACTTTGTGCTTATGACTGGTTTAAAGAAATGACTGAGAATGGTATGCTTTTATTTTACATTAATATTAACAAATTTGCCCCCTTTCTGTATTATTTTGTACAAAGTATGCCAATGATATTTTACTTAACCAATTAATTTGTATGTCACTGAAACTTGAGAATCCATGGTTTGATGGGGAAGACTATTCCCTAGACCTCTTAGACCTTAAGATTGTAATAGTAACTAATCTCACCCATGTTGAGGACACTACAAGGGCGTATTCATTTGTGTATTGTATAGTCCTATGCTGTTAGAAGCACAGAGGTGTAAAACAGGAGGTAAATATCTTGGATGGCAAAAGGTGTGGACCATTCCACTTATTTGCTTATTTCTTCTTAAATCCATTCTCTGATTTCCCAATGGATTGTTCTCTCAAGGAAGTACATTTCCCAGGATCCCTGGACAAGTGGCTTCCAGGTAAATTTGACCAATAGAAGGCTTTACTAGAACACTGGAGTATTTCCATACTCTGGAAAGAAGCGTCAGGGTATTTCTCTCATTCCCTTCTCTGGCAGTATTTCCATTACTGGATGTGTTACCTCCGTGTCTCCAGGTGTCACTAAACTATCATTTACTTCACAGTCCAGTTGCATTTCCTGCCATGATACTACCTCTTGGGTAACACCAGTTTCAGTAGTCTCTGATGATAAGAACCCTCTGCTGTCCCTCCATTACTAGAAGTAGTAGCAAGTGTACAATATCACTAATCTGTGCTTTGTTTCATTGTCTAATGTTTGATTTCTCAGCTACTTCATCAGCTGTAGAAATAATACTCTGGATTAAAATTCCTCTCCTTTTCAGACCTACACTAGAGTGTTTTCTGATGAACCTAATACCTAAGCTAATGTTTATCCTGTTCCCAGTCTGGTCCATAGGATGTTTATAACCTACGCTAGCAATTTTGGTACACTAAGAAGGACCTGGCTAGTAATGATCATTGCAGGGGTGGATATAAGCAGAATGAAGTATGAGAGGTGAAAGTTATACCTGCTAAAATATGGACTGGGTGTAAGGAATACATGAGCCCACCTGCCCTTAGCCCTTTTAATTTCACAACCGTGACTATCCAATACGGTAGTCATTACAATCTATAAATCAATTGAAATGTGGCTCATCTGAATTAATATTTGTATTAAGTGCAAATTACACACCAGATTTCAAAGACCAAGTACAATAATAATTTTATATTGATTGCACATTAATAATTTGGGTGCATATTATGCTAAGTAAATTTTATACTAATAAAATTAATTTTACCTGTTTCTTTTTACTTTTTAAGGTGGCTACTAGAAAAATTAAAATTATACAGGGCACCAAGGCATGGTGGCACATGCCTATAATCCCAGCACACCCCTAGAATACCAGAACCTGGGAGGCTGAGGCACAAGGGTAGCCACAAGTTCAAGGCCAACTTGGGCTATGTAGTGAGTTCAAGGCCAGCCTAAATTACATAGTGATCCTGTCTGAAAAAAAAAAAGTGCATCATCCACACTCAGAATTACCCTAAACCATTCAGTGGACTAATCCAACACCACACACACACACATATAATCTAGTATCACATACCTATCATCCAGTCATTCCCCAAAACCAAATTACCCTACCATTCAGTGGACTAATCCAACACCACACACACACACATATAATCTAGTATCACATACCTATCATCCAGTCATTCCCCAAAACCCCACCTATAAGCAAATGAGGCTTTGAGAGGACATCTAGATATAAGCTATAACAAAAGGAGTGCCAACTTCATCATAAATCGAAGGGGTGCATATGTGTGTTTGTTCCCGGACACTTCTGTGTTGATACTACACTATTTTAATTACGGTAGCTTTGTGACAAGTCCAACATCCAGTTCTGTTAATCCTCCCATATTATTCTTCTTATTAAAGATTGACTTGGCTATTGTTTGCTCTTATATGAATTTTAGAGTCAGGGTCTAGAACTTTGAAAAGGATTATATTGAACATATAGATCAAATTGGGAAAAATTTACACCTTTACATTATTGATTCTTCTAATCCTTGAACATAGTATATCCTTTGGATATTTATTTATTTTGGTTATTTGAGACAGGGTCTCACTGTATAGTTGAGACTGACCTGGAACTCATTATGTAGCCCAGGCTGGTCTCGAACTCACAACGATCCTCCTGCCTCAGCCTCCTGAGTGCTGGGATTACAGGCATGCACCACCACGCCCGGCTCCTTTGGGTTTTTAAAATGTTTTATTTCATTTCACTTTTAGAATATAACAGGAGAATGTCCTCATAGTATGGTAGGCAAAATCCTTCAGAACACTAAATCTCAAAATTGTTTAAAATTTTCTGTGCAGAGAAGTTGCACATCTTTGTTATACTTCAACTTAGGTATTTGATTTTTTTAAAGACTATTACAAAGAACATTGCTTTAAATTTTACTTTCTAGCTAAAAATATAAATTAAACTGATCAACCTTTTATATATAGTACAACCTTGTATGTAGTATTGCTAAAATTACTTATTTCATTGTAATAAATTATGTATAAATTCCTTTTGATTTCCTGCATACAAAATTATATTATTTGCAAATGCTGAGAGTTGTATTTCTTTCTTTCTAATACTTACTCTTTTAGTTTCCCCTTGTCTTTTTGCACTAGCTAGGACTTTTACTACAATATTGAATAGAAGTGAAAACAGTATCTATGTATTTTTATTAGTCCTAGTGGGGAAGCACTTAATATTTTACCTTTAGATATAATGGTTTTGTAGATATTTTTTCTCAGGTTAAGAAGCAATGGGGAAAAAAAGAAGGCACTGAATGAAATCAACTGCCAACCTGCAATTTAATACCTAGTGAAAAATGCTTTGAAATTAGATTGATATAAAGACATTTCAGGCAAACACAAACAGAAAAAATTAACCTGCAGCAGACCTATTCTAAAGGAAATACTGAATAGAGTTTTTTAGGTATAAGGAAAGATTCTAGCTGGATATGTAGAGATGCAGTTTTAAAAATGAAAAACAATGACAGAATACATATGTGGAAAGTTCTAAATGAATATTGATAATATGAAATAATAAGTGTGTTGTGGGGTTTAATACTGTGTGTAGAAATAATTGAAATATATGAAAACAATAACAGAAAATATAAAATAGGCACTAAATAAAGGGTTTAGGGTCTTTGCATTGCTCAGAAAGTGGTACTGTATGTCCTAATTTATATGAGAAAAATTTTTATAGGTGCAGAGTGTATTGACAATTTCTTGAGTAGCAAAAAAATGCAGAGCTAACAATCTATAGAAAATTCAGAATAATAAAAATAAAATGAATTAAAATAAGGCAAGTAAAAAGAAAAAGTGGAACATAAAAGAGGTTGGACAAGTAGATGGACTTTAAATCTGTCAGTGATTATGTTAACTATAAATGCAATAAATATTCCATTTAAAGGGCAAAGATGTTAAGGCTGAACTCAAAACTCTATGCTGTTTTCATGAAATAAACAAATATAAAATATAATGAGATTTGTAGTAAGTTAATAGCAAAAGATATTCTTGTAGATAGTAATCAAAATGATCATGATATACTATCATCACACCTAGTAGTCTTTTTTTACTATTTACCCTTATACTACACCAGGCACCATTGATGTTGTTATTTTATTTTTGATTGATTGATTGACTGATTGATTGATTTTGGGGGGACAGGGTCTCACCATGTAGTTCAGACTAACTTTGAACTCACTGTGTAGCTTAGGCTGGCCTCAAACTTGCAGTGATCCTCCTGCCTCTTCCTCCCAAATGCTGGGATTACAGACATGGACCATGAGGCCTGACTACAAAGTAGTTTTTAATGACAAAAAAAATCTCTACTAAAGATAGAGAAATGGGAGAGGCAGGGATAGGGAAAGGTTGATAATAAATTATAGTCAGGAACAAGAAGCTTTGTTTGCTATTGTATGGTATCCTGACTATAGATAACAATAATGTATTGTACATTTCAAAGGCTACAAGAAAGAATGTTGAAGATTTTTACCACAAAGAAATGATAAATGTGTAAGGAGATAGATACAGTTAATCTGATTCACTCTGGGAGTCTGAGACAGGAGGACTGAAAGTTTGTACCCAGCCTGGGCAATATAGTAACTTAGTGAAATCCTGTCTCAAAATAAAGCAAAAACAGGGCCAGGGATTTAGCTCAGTTGCACAGCCGTGCCTGCCTGGCAAGGGCAAGGTCCTTCTAAGTTCGATCCTCGGTACAAAAACCAAAACAGAGCCTCAAAATCTATGACCAAAATTAATAAGACTTGAAGAACATTAAATAAGCAAGTATAGTGGAAAATTATGAAACACAAAAAAATATCAGTACAGATATAAAAAAGCCACACTACACAATTAACAAATGTTACTAAGTGACTTATACAGAAAATGTACATAGGAAATTGCAATCAACAGCCTCACAATATAGAATCCGCCCCCCTCCAGTGCATGAGTGGGAATTCTTTCAAAGCAGGTTTGGATAGTAGGAGACCGAGGTCTGGCCTCTCTAGCAGAATAAATAACAGAAAATATCAGTTTCATGCCCCCTGTACGTTCATGTTCTAATTCCACTGTCCTATTAAGTGTGGGCCCATTAGGAGTCTGTTTAACCAGGGCACATGGGTTACCTCTCACTTCGAGTATAATAAGTAAGCTCTTGGAGGCCAGTAATCATATTTTGGAGCAGACTCAAAGGTCTAGCATGTTATACTCCAAAATAGAGTGCGTGTTGCCAGAGGTCAGATGGAGCCAGGTGAAGCAGGACCTATGGTTAGAGGTAGAGACACAACCAGGGAGCTGGAAGACGAAAGTGAATTGCTAGCGAGAACTCCTGAGATAAAATGTGGATATTTCCTGAGGATTTTTAGGAAGATCACAGGCCAGGTCATTTTGGACTGTGTTCCTTTCCTTTTTTGAGTTATTTCATTGATAGTAGAAGCTTCTGCTCTATTTTTGCATAAGTCATATTTGACCACTGTGGCTTAAATGTTTTTGTGGCCTTCAAATTCATTCTGAAACTTAATCCCTGATGCAAGGGGGTACTAGAGGTATGTCCTGTTAGAGGTAACTGGATCCTGAGGCTCTGCCAGGGGATTAGGTGAACTTACAAAAGAGCCTGGCTGGGGGAGTCAGGTGTTTTGCCCTTTCCTTTCTCCCAACATGTAGTGACACAGCATCTTTCCCATTTGGAGGATGTAGCAATCAGGTGCTGACTGGAAGCAAAGAGCAATCCTTACTGGATACCAATGCTGCTGGCACCTTGGAGTTCTAATCCTCCAGGACTATGAAAAGTACATTTATGTTGTGTATCATTCAGTCCTGGATATTTTATTCCAACTTCACCAGTGGACTAGGATGCTACCTTTAAAGGTATATACTAGGTATGATCAAAATGTATGGTGAATGTTTAAAATATTTTAAAAATTTATTGCAGTAAAAGACACACTGCCATTATCCCTCTCACTCTGGACACATTTATCCCATCATTCTTACCACTTCCTGAAGCAGTTCTGAAAGGCCTTTTTAATACCTTTACAAGGTGTGCTAAAAAAAATACAGTGAGTGTTGCTGCTGAGTGCTATTCAACAGAAAGGCAGGCTTGTAAAAAAAACATGACAGTGTGTACTTATCCACCTTATTCACCAGCTATGATACTTGTGACTTCTGAATCTTTCCCAAAGTCAAAATAACTGTGAAAGGTAAATGTTTTGAATTAATTCCAGACTTCAGGGCAGCCATGCCAATGCAACAAATGAAACTCACAAAAGAGAACTTCCAGAACTGCTTCAAAACATGGCAAGAATGATGGAATGGGTTTTTTCAAAGCAAGGAGAAGTATTTTGAGGGGGAAATAGCAATGTGTCTTTTACTGTAATAATTTTTAAATTTTAAATATTCACTAGTTTTTGAGCATGCAATGTATATTGTATACAGGAAAAATTCTGAAAAGTTATATATTATAACTAGTCATAGCAGTTATTCGTGAGAATGGGATTTGTGATTTTTTAAATTTTTGCTTATTTGTGTATACTGATTTTCTTTATATAAGTAAGCAGACACTACTTGTATAATCCCTTTGTTTCTGTGCTACATTGTAGTACAAATCTTTTATTTTTAAACAGAAAACAACCTCAAAAGGCCTGAGTCTGATCCTTAATCAAAAAAGAAAAACAAATCACATCACCATGTGATGGGGTTGTAAATAGAGTGTCTGTGTTTTCTCTTTTGTCATCAGATGATCACGAAAGGCTTGAATGCATGGTGTGACCATAAAGCAATAAGTTTCCTTCCTACAAACATTCCAGAACTTATACATTCGGGAATGTTGTCTTTCAAAGTCAACGTATTCCTATCAGTTTTAGATTTCCTCTCACAAAACTGTCTTCGGAGCTGGACTGGTAATGTCAAAAGTAAATCAATTCATTATAATTCATAGGAAACTTCTGAAGCTAGAGCCTTACTCCTTGTTCTTTTCTTCCTCTCATTACCATGTTTAGCAAAATTCTATCCCCTCCTTTGTGTGTTTTATTTTTACTGCTAATATATTTGACTAAGACTTCGAGAACTAGTATTGAAAATCAGGGGAAAACCTATAGGAAAGGGTTCAATAAAGCCTGAGGTTCAATAAAGGCTGAGGAGTCCAGGGAGGAGGCTGGACAGCTTGAATGTGGGGTCCGAAGGTAAGGTGACCCTACAATTTATCACTCCACTCTGGGTTACTCTGAATATATAAAGATGAATAATCAGGTCAGGTCAACCAGGACATATGGACACCTTGTTATGGGTCTAGGGAGGGAGTCAGTGCTCTGACTAATATCTGCGCTCTTGGGCTGCCTTTAGGGCAAGAGACGTACCCTTGTAAGTGGCCAAGGCCATAAATGTAAATTGCTGGCAATAGTGGACAGCTTCTATTTGAAGAAAGAGTTGGGCAAGCACTACTGTGTATATCCCCAAGCACAGATCCATGTTTAATTTAGGGAAAATTAGTAACATTGAATTTCTTGGAAGTACTTCTAATAAGTTACAGGGATTATATGACTAGTTGCACTCTTTTGTAGAGTGTTTAGAACTACTGTCTAGGAATCATAACATACCCACCAACCTACATATTATCTAGCATTCTCTAAACACAACCATAGCCCTGGAATTCTCACATCTCCATCTCCCCGCATAAGACTGACAAAAGATTAAACAGCCCACAGAGTCTCCTTAAGTTGTCTACACATTCACTGCCCTGACTCTGTTCCTTTGTCTGGTATTTCCCATCTGTGCAAAGCTACAATGCATTGAGTCATTTATTGGGCCAAATCCCTTTCATTCTGGTAGAAAAGGCCTTTAAACACAAGTGTCCACACCATATATTAAGTATTTCTGTGTGTTTTAAACCATTGTTCCCTGTAAAACACACTTTACCAAACTAAAAAATTAATACCTCTACAAATTCCTTCTTTGTATAGTTTTAAAGCTAAGTCAAGTACCAATAGTACATACTTCTAAAGGAATGCCAGTATAGCTGAGTTTGTATAAAAAATTACTGAACTCTTAGCAGGAAAGGTACTAGGAGAAATAGCACCATTCCTGTTCTTGAAGCTTGCAGAGTCTTGTAGTAAAGCCAGCAAGTAATCCAACCAAACTGCAAAGCCGTAGCAGGGAACACACAGAGTACATGGTAGAACAGAGAGACCTAAGCTATTAGCAGCAGAGTCAGGTGACAGGAAGTTCTAGAAGGCCTCTTCCAGGAAATACTTGTGCCAGGTCTTCAAGATTAAATATGATTTTCTAAGGGAAAAGAAAAAATTGGAACCCCTTTTATGAGTCTATACTACAAACAGTATTTAATATATTAATCACACCAAACTTATCAGATAGGCTTTTATTATTCTATTTTACAGAGTTTTAAAGAAAAATTTGCCACTTGTACAGAATTTGTAGGAATGAGCTATGGAGACCAAGGATTCAAGCTTCTGATTCCAAACTTACCTGTGTTCTTTCCACAGCATTATGCTCCTTCCTAGCAAGCAGCAAGAATAATAATAGCTTTCAATGTTGTCTGATGCTATCTATCTAGAGTTCAAGAGCAGAAAAGCTTATGTAAGATGAAACAGTCAGAATCAAGGCTACTTTTGGCACAGGTGATGTCTGGGGAGCAGAAGGGACCTTGGGATGCTGGGTGATAGGTTCACAAGTGTATATCCAGAGCCAGAAATTCACTTAAGACTTGTGTGCTATACAGTATGTTAATTAAATCTCAACAGAAACCAAATTTGTCAGGTGCTTTGATTTCTGGATTCTTGTACTGCTTTTTTGGCCATTTACTTATTTGAGATGCTTGTTTTTCTCTGAATAGAATAGATCACTCACAGGTAATGACAATGGGTCCATCTTGCCTCTCTTGAAGAAGGTGTTCACTGCAGACTGCTTCCAAACAATCCTAACAAAAATTGTCATGGATTTAAGAGGTGAAGAATTGCTTAGAGACTTCAAGGGCCCTCAACTTTTTGAGATTTTCTTTTTGAAGCTCTGATGAAAGCAAAGCCGTATAGCTTCTGCCGAGAAATGTTTATAGGTAAAATCTTTTGCTGAGGATTTGGCATGAAAACACCACTGAATCGTCTGCAGAGACCCATTAGTAGCCCAAAGATCTCTCAAAACATGGTCCCCTGAGTTAAACCAATGCTCCCCCTACAGGTGAAAAAATAGGTCCAGAGAGGGGAAAGTCAATTGGAATGGAATAATGAACCCAGGCTTTTATGCTGTTGTTCAGACTTTTATGCTGTTTACCCATTGCCTCTTTGGATACCATTAGATTCCCTTTGCCCCAAGCCTCCATTATGGAGCCCTGGAGTTTAGAATAGCTTCTATAGTACTCTGTATCTTACTGCTTGTAGTTGATTCACTGTAGAACCTAGTCCAAGTTTACCTCTTACCTAGCAAAGAGCAGCACACTCCTGTTGTTCCAGCTACCAAGGGGACTGAGGCAGGAGGATCACTTGAGCTCATGAGTTCTGGACCAGCCTAGGCAACACTGGGCCCCCTTGTAACCATCAGTTGATATACTAAAGCAACTGGATAAGAAATGCCTAGCAGATTAGGGGAGCATAGTTCTGGGTGTGTCTGTGAATGCAGGCCACAAACTGAGGGGGGAAGACCCTACCTAGATGCAGGTGGCACCAACCAATAGGCTTATAGCATGATGGGTGGGGAAAAGAGGGGGAAAGAAGAAGGAAGTGCAACCTTATTGAAGAGCTTCAGTCGTCTTGGGCAGGTACAGCCTATGTTGCTATTGTCTTTGGACACAGGTCTCCAATTTCCTCAGCCTCCAGTGCAGACATGCACCCACAACCCTCCAGGGAGCTTCCAGACCTTGCACTGGTGCTGCATCCTTGATCCCTCTTGTTCTGTGGCTTCCTGCTTCATGGCCGAGCAGCTCCTGAATCCTCTGGCTCCAGCACCCAGATGGCCATTGTGAACTCGCCCTTCTGATCCTGGAAGCTGCCTAATAATTTGCATAATTCTACATCTATTTTCTATGGATTGTGCTCCTCAAGAGAACCCTAATCAGTATACCCTGTCTCAGAAAACAAAGAAATTTAGTGGGGAACAAGAAGTACAAAGCTAAGTTCCTTATATTAAATAGGGAATTTATCTTTTCTTAAGACTACATCAAAACCCAGAACTAAAGTTAAAATTAAAATGACCCAGTGATGTAGGCTTTTCTTTGTCTTCATTTTCCTTTTTGTTTGTTTTAATTAAGTCAGTTCTGAAACAGTGCCTGTATTTATACTCTGAAATTTAAAATTTGTTCTACACTGATATTTGCAATATTGAATTTATAGGACAATACACTTTGTTCTGAAAAGCTTTTAATGGTCTCCAGTCAAATACAATAAAATTCCAACCAGACTCAGTACATTTGTGCAATTTGTGCCCATTCAGTTTTTCAGTTTGGAAAAGGATTCTTGCTTCCATTCCAGAGTCTGTGAAAAGTGAAAAAGGACCCAAAAAGCCTTTTTCTGTGTGTGAAGAGATCTGATCCCAAGTGAAACAATCAATAAATAAAAAGATTCAAGCTGCAGCCTACAAATTTCTCTGGACTTCTGTGCTGTAGAGGAGGTAGAGAAATTACATAGACATGTAATACATACTTTCTGTCTGTAAAGGTTTCACTAGTCACTTGCTAAGCTATCTTTCCAGGCAACCGTGTGCTGCTTTTCTACCTACATGAATGAAAATTTCATTTATTAAACGCTTTACCATATGTGCCAGCTACTGTTTGAAATGTATTACTTTATTTAATCTTCACAACTCTTTAAGGTGGTCATCTTACTATGCCCATTTTATTTTTTTTTTATTTATTTTTGCGTACTGAGGATCAAACCTGGGGCTTTCACACTGAACTATATCCTCATTCTTTTCTTTTTTTTAATTTTTGAGACAGGTTCTCACTAAGTCACTGAGTTGACCAGGTTGAATTCTAATTTGTGATCCCTCTGCCTCAGCCTTCCAGAATGCTAAGATTACATTCTGCCTGGTCACTATATCCAGTTTATACATGAGCAAATAGGTTTTCAGAGGCAGAGTAATTTTGTCAAGGTCATGTAACTTGTAACTCGAGAAACGGAGCACTAGATACTCTGGTTGACGTTTCCTGGAGTTTTACTTCTTGCGGTGGTAAAATAAGAGATACAGTGAAGATTGGAAAGTGGATACTCTTGGGTTCTTCAAGCCAAGATTTTTCCACATATGGTATTGAATTGTTTTCACCAAAATCTCCAGCCTCTCTCTGAGGAAGTCAGGAGAGATGCACGCAGTTGCCAGAGCTCCTTGAAAGGGGGAAAAAAGCAAAGCAGGCGTCTGGAAGGGTGAAGGTACCCCTGGGTTCCATCTCTGTGCGCCCCGCCCACTTCCCGACTCCAGCTGGCAGCTTTGCTCCGCTCCCTCGCTCAGGCCCGCCCCCAACATCGCGCTGTCCAATCAGAGACCCTGTCTGGTGCCCCGCCCCTCTATTCAAGTATATAAGCTTGGGCCTGGAGCTCCGCGTCCGTAGTTCTGTACCGACCTGGTCAGGTTGACTGTTGGTTCTTGGCCGCGTTTTTTTTCCTCTGAGTAGCGCTTGCGTCCCCGCGTCCTCCCCCGCGTCTCTCGGTGTCCGCAGGGCCTCCAGGGCAGCTCCTGCGTCGCTCCCGGTGTACCGGCCCTCTGTGGCGGCGCGATGCGGCTGGGCCCGGGGCCTATGGCGCTA
>NW_022900937.1:25120863-25132937 GCF_012274545.1 Fukomys damarensis | reverse complement strand
CCGGGCCTGCGGAGTCCAGAGACCAGCAGGGCCCGGGCCGGATCCCCCCCACCCAGGGCAGGGCCACGGGGGGAGCAGGCGTGGGTCACCCCGAGATCCTCAGCCAGAGAGGCCCACTCATCTCAGTCCCCACCATTGTGCCCCGCTGCTGCTAACGCTTGGTCCTCTTGTGTGTCCCTCCCCCAAAGGAAGACGTCGATGAGTACGTTAAACTTGACCACGAAGAGCAGCAGAAAAGATTGCGATCCATCATAAAGAAAATTGACTCGGACTCCGATGGCTTTCTCACTGAAAGTAAGGACAGCCCACAAGACCAGTAAGGGCGAGATGTCTTTGTATGAGACAGAGGAACACGGAAGCAGGGGTATTGGTTGTATGTGTGTTCCACACTTAGAGGTGCGGTGACAGTAAGTTTTATGGAAGGTAGATAGGTGACCAAGTACAACAACTCCATCTCCAGAGGTACATAAACGGAGATGTGCAGGCCTTACCTGGAGACTTTCTCTTTCTTCCTCCCATCACAGCAATATTCATTTTAGAAACAGGCCTCAAAGCCTTCTTAAGACATTGAAGGACTTATTGTTGCTTTGACATACACTTCATTAGAATTTTCAAAATTGTCTTTTTAAACAAAGACCTGCTGCATGTGAATTATGTTTATTACAACAGTATAACAAAATGTGGGGCTGTTAGGGGCATTAGAATCATCTTGTCCACCTCTTTGTAGAAACTGAAGTCTGAAAGAGTAAGTGCCTTTTTAAAATCCATACACAGCAAAGCTAGGACTAGATCTCAGATATATCAGTTTTTAATATCTACTCTTAGTTCAGCTTTCAGTGTCCTCAGTTTACAAAAATAAAAACCCCGAGTGCTTTTCTGTAAGTTTACCAGTCAGAAAGGAAATTCACAGACTAGTAAAACAATATTGTAAATAAATTTCCCTGCAATTTTATCATTGTTAATTCAAGTGCTGAACCATGTCAGCATTCCAAGTTGATCTTAAGAAAAATTTAGGTTATTACTGGGACTGTAAGTTAGCTTTTTGACTATAACTCATTTCAGTGTTGCTCAGTATCCAAGGAATGATGTGTTGGAGAGAGAACTGCAAAACTGGTGAGTGTGGATGTGTTGTCAGTGATGCCTTCAAGAATATTAGTGTTTTGTTCCTTCTTCTTAAAGCAAACAAAACCTCTGAACTCTCATTCAAATTAAGAATAGCTCTGTGTTTAGTTACAAATACAAACCAAGTTGATTTGGATGACTGAGTCGTACTTGTCAGAGCCTAGATGTGTCCAAATATTTAGTAGCAGTAAACTTTTTTAAAACTCAGAAGGAATTTAGCCCAATCTTCATTCTACAAAATAAAAAAATAAATGTTTGAGAAGGCAGACTCTCTCGATATGGCAAGTTGGCAAAGCTGAAAAGTGAAGCATATTTCTGATCCCTGTTTCATTCTATTTTCTGTGCCGCAATAATCTCTTTAAACAGGAAGACAGACTTGTGCTGCCTAAGGAAACCTGCATTCTAGAAGAGGACCTTTAAGATAATTTTGCTAATTTGCATGTTGAGGGCTAGTAATTGTTGTGAAAAGTAGAGGTTGTTAAGCCAGGCACACTGACACCTGCCTATGGTCCCAGCTATTTGGCAGGCTGAGGCAGGAGGATCACTTGAACCCAGGAGTTTGAGACCAGCCTGCTTAAGATTTCATCTCTAAACCAAAAAAATGTAGAGGTTCTTAAGAGGGAGCAAAACTCAGTCAAAAGCATTAGGCTTTGAAGCCAAACATAGGTTTGAATCTGAACTCTTCCACTTAGCTGTGAGGTCTTGTTTCTGAACCTCTGATTCTTCAACTGTGAAATAAGTACAGGCAGGACCTGATATATAGTAGTTGTTCAATACATTGTTGCATAAGTTATTTTTCTGGCTTAATTCAAAATTTGAAAATATTTTTGCATTTCTATTCACCTGACCTCTCCTAAACCAGTAAGAGAACTGCCAATCTTAAGACAGACAGCTGTTGCAATAAGGGTATAGATCGTGGCTGTCATCCATAACTTTGTCAGGATTTCCACCACATGTTTTATGATGTGTTGAAAAGGACTATACACCGGTCATGGTGGCGCACGCTTGTAATCCCAGCACTTGGGAGGCTGAGGCAGGAGGATTGCTGTGAATTCAAGACCAGCCTGGGCTACATAGTGAGTTCCAGGTCAACTACATAGTGAGACCCTGTCTAAAAAAACCCCCCAAAAATAAAAAAATAAAAAGATTATACTATTACTAGTGTTTGTCCAAGTTCAGAAAGTTGGGTACTTTTGCACAGTTTGGGTCATGTCTATTTACCATCTATTATTTCCTTTATATATTTTTACTCAATTCATATGAAAAAAAATTTTTTGGAAACAGGGTCTCACCATGTTTTTCAAGGTGGTGGTCTTGAGCTCACTATGTAGTCCATGGTGATCTCACACTTTCAGCGATCCTCCTGCCTCAGCCTCCTAAGTTCTGGGATTATAGGCATGTACCACAATGCCTGGCACATAAAATTTATTTTAAATGAAAATGTTATCTTCCTTTCATAAATGGAAAGATTTTCAATACATATTAAAATAAATAGGTAGTTATTCAAATACTATACTTCCTGAGAAATCTGTACTTACAAAGGTTATCTGCCCTTTTTTTTAAGATAATATATTTAAAAAGTAAAGTGCTCTTTTGGTCAGTTGGTAATTCAGTGAATATTTAGAGTTAGGCACTTTCTAGGCATTTAATATACCTGTGAAAAAACAGACCCGAACTGTGTTTTTGGTGCTCATATTCTGTTCAGATTACATATAACAATGTTCCTATATTCCGCAGAGCTCTTTCCACCCCTATTACTGTAATACTATTAGACTGGTTCTTGGTATTTCCAAACATTGAAGTTTTTTCCTGCCTCCCTCCCTGTGTTCCTTTCAGATGGTTTAGAAACCATCACTGTAAGTATCAGAACCATTGTCAACATTCGTTGTGTTCTGGGAAACCCTCATAGGTGAGCTCAGCCAGTGGATTCAGATGTCTTTTAAACATTATGCCATGCAAGAAGCAAAACAGCAGTTTGTTGAATATGACAAAAACAACGATGGTACGGTGACCTGGGATGAGTACAACATTCAAATGTACGACCGCGTGATCGACTTTGATGAGAATACAGCTCTGGATGATGCAGAAGAGGAGTCGTTCCGGCAGGTGAGTTCATGTGCCAGTTGTTGCTTGATGACATCTGTTGCTTTTCCTCCCTGACTGAAGGAGCACAGAGGCCCAAGGGCAGCAGGGATTGCTTTGTTCTCCCAGAAGTCAGCTGTGTCACTTGGGCGCTCATCCCGATGGCCTCCTTTCTAGCCAGGTTTTCTCAGCTGTGTCACTTATTTGGCCCCATTTCCAGAGCCTCTTTCTTAAATGTATTTTGAGTATGTATCTCAGTATTTTATTTTTAACATCACTGAACACTTTTAGGTCTTATTTACGAAGAAGGCTATCCTGGTCCATTTCCATTTTAATATAGCTTTATATAAAATAACCACTTATAAAAAATGTTTCATTGTGGTAAAATGCAGATAATAAATTTACCGTTTTAAACATTTTTAAGTGTACAGTTCAGTACTGTTAAGAACATTCACCTTGTTCTGCCACCAATCTCAAACTCTTTTCATCTTGCAAGATTGAATTCTGCTCATTATACCCATTCAACAGTAACTCCCCGTTCCCAGCCCCAACCCTGCCTGGCCAACCACATCCTACTTTCTCTCAGTTTGACTGCTCCAGAGAGCCTTATCCATTGTGGTATTTGCTTCTGTTGCTGGCTTATCACACTCCGTGTGATGTCCTCAAGATCCATCTATGTTAAGGCGCAAGTCAGAATTTCTTGCCTCAGAAGGTCACGTATTCTGTAAAGGCCAAGTACCCTTCTGTTGTGTATGTATATGTCATTTTTGTTTACTCATTCATTAGCGAGCAGATGCTTAAGTAGTTTCAACCTTTCATCTCTCGTGAATTGTGCTACATTGGTCCTGGTGCACACATCTTTGTTTTAGATCCTGATTTCAATTCTTTTGGATACCCCTGAAACAGGGCTGTTGAATCATTTCTATTTTCAATTTTTGGGTGGATCTTAATGCAGTTTTCCATAGTGCAATACTATTTAAAATAACTCCTTTTTGAAGATTCATTATTACTATAAGTTCTATTATATTTTATTTTATAATTTGTTGTAATAATAGGCTTCTTAACCAGGAAGACCAATTTTTTTGTTGTTGTTTTCTTTGAGACAAGGTCTCACTATATAATTGATACTGACCTGAAACTCGCTCTGTAGCCCAAGCTGGTCTTGAACTCACAGCAAGCCTCCTGCCTCAGCCTCCCGAGTGCTGGGATCACAGGCATGTGCCACCATGCCCAGCAGGAAGACAATTTTTATCTAGGAACCAGTAGTAACTTTTTTAGGATATGTGCTGCCAAAACAAGCACACTCGTAGTAACTTTTTAAGACTTTTAGAAAGTCTATTAAACCAAAAGTATATCCATACAAGTAACTATGAGCTTGAGAAATAGCTATATCAAAGGTAATTTTAAAGGATTTTTTTAAAGGTAGTTTATATGTATGTGGAAAAGAATAAAAACAAAACCAAACAACTTATTGCAAACTGTCTATCTCAAGACATCTGCCGAGGTTCTGGGAAAACATTTTTGCTTCTTGTTTCTTGTCTCATTGGAGTATGTACCTTTTCATTTTATTGTGGCCCTATCATTTAGTTGTGCATGCTGTTTATGTTAGGATTATATTGGCCACTTGAACTCTGTAAATCACCACTAACTCCATGTTGTTGTTAGCCTGCTAATGATTGCTCATAGACCACCCGTAGGCCACTGGGACATAGATTAGGGCCAGTTTGCCTGAGCTAGTCTGCCTGGCTTCACAGCCAGGCCTTGGATGAGTTACTCCCTGTTCCTGAGCTTCCTCATCTCTGAAGATGGGAAGGATAATATTATGGAGATTGAGTTATAAATAGTAGCAGTTGGACCAGTAAGTACAGTAGCTCTATTTTTATTTGAAAGGTTATTCTGAAAGAAAGAATATACCATTCACATAAGTCTATGTCAACTTGTAAAAATCTTTAGGCATTTATTAACTATATCAGCTTTAGACTTAGATTAGTTAGGATTTATGAAGAATTTAAGGTTTTAAAGAAGAAAATGTGAATCAGTCTTTCACTGCTGGGTAGTGCTAAAGAGAAAACAAATAATGATAGTGAGTTTGGGCTTCAAATATCTAATAGTTTTTTTCCTTTCCAAGAGGATTAACTTTAACAGCATCACTAGAGTTCTGGGACTCTTCTAAAACTAAACCATGGTATGATATTATAAGTTCCCTGCTAGGGAACAACAGAGATTCCAAATCTTACTAGAATTAAACTCTAATCATCATCATCATCAAAATCATCACTATTGCTATTCCGGAGACTTAATGCTATTCCACCAAGATGTGTGTAGCCAGGCAAGCCGATGCATGCAGATAATCGCAGCTCTTCAGGAGGCTTAAGCAGGAGGATTGTAAGTTCCAGGCCAGCCTCAGCAACTTAGTGGGACCCAGTTTCGGAATTTAAAAAGACTGGGATGACCATCACTGGAGGAGGGCTTGCCTAGCATGCCTGAAACTCTGGGTTCAATTTCAAGTACCATAAAAAAAAGTATATATTTTTGTTTTCTTAGAGAAGATAATGAATGATGGTGTTGACATTAAAAGCTTACTTTGAAGATACTTTACTCATTAATATAAACTATTTATTATTTTAAAATCCAAAAGATGCCCGTTTCTAAACCAGGCATGGTGGTACACACCTGTAATACCAGAATTCCAGGAGCCTGAGGCAGGAGGACTGCAAGTTTGAGCCCAGCCCAGGCAAAGTAGCAATTTAGGCTCTGTCTCAAAATTTTAAAAAGAATTAGAGATGTAGCTCAGTGTGAAGGCTCTGGGTTCAATCCCCAGTACCAAAAGAGAGAGAGAGAGAGAGAGAGAGGGGTCTCTTCTAATGCTACATTCTCCACCTGGTACTCAGTACATATTGTTGATAAGACTACCTTTTAAGAATGAGTCAGGTGTGGTGGTACACACTTATGAACCCAGCACTCAGGAGGATGAGGATCGCTGCAAGTTCAAGGCCAGCGTGGGCTGCACAGTGAGTTTAAGGCCATCTTGAACTACATAGCAAGACCCTGTTTAAAAAAAAAAAAGTTGGATAGATCTAGTAACGAGTACTTTTCAGTGGGAATCCCATTGGTTATTAGACAGCTCAGGAATAAGCCTCTATCTTTATGAAATTCTAGTCATACCTTTCTTAGAACTTGTTACTACATAACCTCCTAAAAATTGACATGTGTTGTAGAGGTGAACTCAGAAACAGTGTGTTATTCTTCACATTAAAAAAGGATGAAGTGGGCTGGGGATTTAGCTCAGTGGTTCCACTGCTTGCTTTGCAAGCACAAGGTACTGAGTTCAATTCCTGGTACCAAAAAAAGATAAGGATGAAGAATGTATCAGTCCCAAAGTTACAACCAACGTTATCATGATGTTTCTGTTTGCAGACAATTATGTTCACAAATAAAAGCATTTGGCACAGTTTTGCTTCTGTTCGGAAACTGTGCATCAGGTAACAAACACGACCATGGCCATCCTCCCCACATAAACACAAACGCAGTCATCTTCCCTAAAATCGTAAAACAAGTTTATAAACCAAGGCATCACTGTAACTGGATGTCTGAAAAAAATAAAATTTTCTGTATGGAAATCTGTTAAAAAAGCTAACACCAAGCTGGGCACCATGCATTACTCTCAGCCCTCAGGAGGCTGAGGCAGGAAGATCATTGGAGCCCAGGTGTTGGAAACCAGCCTGGGCAACAGAGACCCTGTGTTACAAACAAACCAAAATGAACTTGATACCTGAATTTTATCTTATTTTTTAATTATTCCTTATAGAGAATATGGACAACTTATAGTCATGGCCCTTGCAGGCTGTGAAATGTCTAAGAAGTATTTCTCTACAATATGATGAGGAATCATAGGTTAGCACTTTGAAGCAGGATAAAATTTGAGGCCAAATTGGCAGAAGCTCAGTTACTCTAACTTCTAAAGTCAGCTGCTGACTGTGCACAGAGAAGCAACATTTATTTAAAATCTATTCTCAACACATGGCTGGCCAGAATTTGTAAAACCTCTGTTTTTGTGTTACAGGATCACAGATTATATATTTCCTCATGTAAAATCATTCGTCTACCAAAAGGTGGCAGTTTTGTTCCTCACAATTTTGTTATACTGTAAAAATAAATGATTACAGTAGTTCCTTTTTATTGCTGTATGCAGCACTTTTACCCTCTACTACAGTACATGGTTTTTACACAGAGAAACAGCATAGATTTTGTGAAACTTTTGTTACTGTTTTTTTTTTTTTTATTTGCCACCTAGAAAAAAATTTCTTCCTTTGTTTTGCCTTTTTAAATGTAAGATGAGGGGATCTTAAATTGTATTCATATGGTTGTAAAATGTGACTCCGAAAATACTGGGGTTTTTTGGTTTGTTTGTTTGTTTTTTTTCTTTTGGTACCAGGGATTAAACTCAGGACTTGGCACTTGTAAGGCCGGCAGTGGAACCACTGAGCTGATCCCCGGCCCTGCTTTCCTTTTTTTTTTGGTTATTGCTCTTAATTTCAGCTTGTTGAAAGAGACCCCTCTCCCCATAGACAAATAAGGTCAAACTTAGCTCACTCTGCTTGAACTTGGACCTGTCTGCTCCAGACTGAAGTGTTCTTTCATCAGGCATTCTCAGCACTTGGTGTTTCGAGTACGGACTTATTGAGGAATTTGGTGGACAGACTCCACAGAGTACCTCAGATTCTTGTCTGTCTGCTTTTCCCCACGTTAAGCCTGAGCACAAAATTTAAATTATTTTCCCTTGTTATTTGAATTTATGAAATTAATTAAAAAGCAGCTATTTGGAAACAATTTTTTTCTTTTTTGGAATAACTGGATGAATATAACTGGCTTATGGAGTCTAGATGTTTTAAAAGATAAATTATTTGGGAGAAGAGATGAGCTCCCCACTAGGTATCAGTAGCTGTAAAGAACTAGTATTCAGGTACATAACAGTTGCCTAATTGTTATTCCAGAAAACTGAAAAGAACTTTTCTATTTAATAGTGGAACCTATAAATAAGCTGGCAGGGTACAGTGGTTCATGCCTATAATCCCACACTTGGGAGGTTGAAGCAGGAAGATTGAGAGTTTGAGGCCAGCCTGTGCAATTTAGTCTCAAAAAAAGAAAAAATTTAGCCTATTTCAAAAAGAAGAAAGAAAAAATTTCTTGTCCCCAATATCTGCTGAATCATTTACTTCTTGAGTATGCTTTAGAAAAAAGGAAAATGGAGAAAAACAGAATAAAGGACCTATTTATTTAACCCTTACATGGTCTTAAATTTATTGCCTTTGTGGCATACAAAAAAGTATTGCGGTTATTAGAGATAATATGATAGAACAGGGCGGATCCAAATTTGATATATTTTAGCTGCATTTCTGATTTTCATCAAATCAGTCATGGTTTTTCTATCAGTAATAGTAATAAATGACATTTTAGAATACTTACTATTTCAGGTTTACTAACTACATGATGGAGATTCTTGTGCCAAGTGCCTGTTTTTAACCCCGTTTCGTGGTGAGAATCCAGAGAAGTTCAGCAGTTTGCTCAAGTCCCACAGCCAGGGAGTGGCATGGCTGGGGTTTAGGGTCCAGGTCTGTCTGAATGTAGAGTTTATTTCTCTGTTGGCCTCTAAAGTAGTTTATTTGCCTAATCCACCTCTGAGGGATGAGTAAATATAAATAAATAACATATGAGAATGTATTTCAAATTTCATATAGTCTGTATTTTTCAAAGTACTTTGAGTGATGTGGTGCTGATGAGATTTCTAAATATGTTCTTTTTTTTTTTTTAAGCTTCATTTAAAGGACAAGAAGAGATTTGAGAAAGCGAACCAGGATGCAGGTCCTGGCTTAGACCTTGGAGAATTTATTGCTTTTGAGCACCCTGAAGAAGTTGATTATATGATGGTAAGGAAGAAGAATGTTGAGGAAACTACTTGAGTGACTCAAATTTTAAAACCTGTTTACAAGGTCATTAAAATGAATTTTAAAACAGTCAGAGTTTTAAGAGACAGGAAGATCTAAAATGATCCCAAATTCTTCCCATAGAATATTCAAAGGGTGAGAAGCCTTTTTGGGTGGTGGTCAGTTTGCTTATGGGGAGGCAGAGGTAAAGCATTGGGTTTGTTTACATCTTGTTTTTGTTTTTGTTTTAAATCTTGTTCTTTGTTTTAAATCTGCTGAGCAGCAGTCTTCCTCTGGCTGTTTTCTGGGACGTAGCTGTACTACCGTCAGAGCTTTCCTTAGCCTTTCACCATTTTCAGACTTTACTAGAACTTTCATGTAGATGACAACCTCACCTGTGAAAAGTTTGAGGCTGGAAAACTCACATTTGGGTCCCTTTTCATAGGGTGATTGGAGAATTCAGCTGCTAGTGACTTGGTGTTTCTTCTTCCTTTAGCACAGAGAAACAGTGGGCTGGGTGAAACTTGGCTCGGAAGCCCTTGCCTGACGTGTGTGAGCCCTGGGTCCCATCCAGGACCAGGCTGCAACTCCACAAAAGCAGAAGTCCTAGCTCTTTAGAACATCTCTTGAGATCTAGGTTTAACTCAAACGTGGATTGAGTCCCTAATGTATCTTAGCAAGCTTCTTGAAAATAGAAGCCCACAGATTGTGGAGCAAAGAGAGATATAACAAATAGTTTTATGAAAGGACTGGGCGTGTACACTGAGCTCTGTTGTGGCATCAGCCCACAGCTACCTGGCTGGCTTCCCTGGCCGCCTTCAGGGAAGGAAGATGGGGCTTTTTGTGGAATGGTTCCTGGCGAGGATATGCTGCCTTGCATAACAACTCGGCAGAGACATTTTCCTCCATAGCTCAGTGGCACGACACTGCCTTTCGTACCCTTCCCTTGCCATTAAAGCGAAGCCGTTCATTTCCTACTTGGCACAAAATACATGACCTAGTTTAGGAACAGTGTGGGGCATAATTTAAGTGCCAGAATGAAGTTGGGGTGAGCAAGTTGAGTCCTGAGGAGGCAGCTGAGGATGTGGATTTGGAGTTTGGAGGATATGAACAGCCGGCTGATTTGGGGAACAACATCAAGGGCTGTGAAATAGACACACTGTGACATGGTCCTGGAGTGTGAGGTGGCTTGGAGGAACAAGATCTGAGCAGCTCTTTAGGAAAGCTCTGACAGGAGTGTTGATCGACTAAATAAGTGTTAAGAATCAGAGATGATCCTGAAGTTTCCAGCTTGGGTGCAGTGGTGATAAAGATGGTACAGAATGGGGTGTGTAAGGCAAGGGGCTCCCTGGTTGTGCTTCTAACGCTGTGCTGCAGAGGTGGCAGTACTGAGGCGTGCGACCATAACATGGGGTCCCATTCAGAGCTGCCTCATTAATTCCTGTTTGCCTTGATTGCTGTGAATCCTCCTTCACGAAGGGTATGTTTGATGTAGGAAGAGGCAAGGGTGCAAGATCAACTAAGTGATTCTGCCTTAGATTAAAAGTTAAAATTTAATTTGAAAGATACTTTCACTCATGTAGTCCCAGAAATTCTTTTGACCATGGCAGCATTGCTGAAGTAAGTCTTTTGCCTCCCAGGATTACTCAGATGAAAGAATAATCATTTTGATCATTGGCTCTTGACTTGGGTTGGATCCTAGACTCACGTAAGAATTTGATGGAAACTAGTCTGGCCCAGAAAAATTGTGTGCTTACAATTTTATGAGTCTCAGATTCTTCCTGTAAAGCTAATTCTTGGGTCCCTAGGTTAAGACTCCTGACTTCTGTCTGTAAATTCTGTAATATTCCTTTTTTTTGTTTTTGTTTTTGAGACAGGGTCTCACTAGTAGCCAGCCTCTAACAGTGATTCTCCCACCTCAGCCATGTAGCTGAGGGTGGGTTTGGGAGAACAGCAAGCAGGGAAGTTGAGGTTTTATGGGAGGATGGTGCATTTCAGATCTGAAACAAAGGAAGTTCTGTGCAGAGAGAAAGTATGGTTCTTTCCAGGAAATTGGAGGGTTGGAGTTAGAGAAGAAAGCGTGCTGAGATGGCATTGTTGGGAGGAAGGGCACTGTGCAGGGAACACGAGCCTGTGCTCGGTGCTGAGGCTGCTTAGTGCAAGTGGGGTTCTTCGCAGTGTCTGGAGAGAAAGGATGTTGGATATAAAGCTACTTAGTAGCTGGGCGTGGTAGTGCACACCAATAATCCCAGCACTCTGGAGGGTGAGGCAAGATCACTGCGCACCCTCAGCTACATGGTGAGTTTTAAGACCATCCTGAACTGCATAGTGAGACCCTATCTTTTAAAAACCCAAAATAAATAAATAAATAAAAGCTACTCAGTGCTTGGGTTTTATTCTTGCTTCTAAATTCGATTGTTTAAAAGATCATCTTGAAAATGTGATCAGCCAAAGTAATGACTCCTGCGGTTTTATACCATGATTGATTCAGGTGGTGGTGGGATTGAAACTTCATGATTAATTTTTTAAAAATGAACTTGCTTATAGGAATTTGTCATTCAAGAGGCTTTAGAAGAACACGACAAAGATGGCGATGGATTTGTTAGTTTAGAAGAATTTCTTGGCGATTACAGGCGGGATCCAAGTAAGTCACCAGGGGCAGGGTGGAAGGAGAGGGGAGAAATGGAATTAAAGAAGAAATTGGAAAACAGCCTTCCTCGTTGAGAGCTGCGTTCAACAGAGAACATGGAACAAGAGGAGCTGTGCCTGGTTTCTCCTTGTTGTGCCGTTAACTGTGATACGAGTTCAGCAGGGATTTATAGCTTCTCAGGGATGCCGTCTTGCCCATTTTTACTTCCATTTCTAGATGCAGACATTTTCCTTTTCCAACAAATGTAGCATTGTTGTCAGAGCAAAAGAGAAAGTAGAAGTGCTTTTTTTTTTTTT
>NW_022900937.1:25078502-25120618 GCF_012274545.1 Fukomys damarensis | reverse complement strand
CAAAATCCTGTGCCATTTCATGTAGGTCTTGAAAGAGAAATAAAAATGCTATGAACACTATAGAGCAGTGATGGTCTTTCAGCAACACAAACACCCTGCTGTGGCATGCACACGTAGGTTCACCAGCCCTGCTGTCTATAGACTGTGGAAGGTGCCTCACAAGTATATGAAATTAGCGGAATTTTTTTTCTTTAAGCTGCTGTCTTGTTTAAGAATTGTTCCTTAGAAGTACCAAAAAAATGCAGGTTTTTAAATTGGTCGCCACTTTTACTTATTGTGACTGTCACTTTAATATGACACACGGGAGTAGTTTGTAACAGCACATAGGAAACTACATAGCCACGTAACATACATTATAAAATATCAACTCAAGTTTGAGAAAGCTAGATATCAGAACAGGTAGCAGCAGTTAGCAAAAGCACTAGTTTATAATAATGTGCAACAATCTCAAAAGCATAAGTTGTTTAGACTTGGTATCAACTTTTGAAAACTACCGTTATAGTCATACTTAGTATTTCAGGACCTTTCAGTTAAGTATTTCTGTTTCACTGGGTTTCCTTTAGTAAACTTTAAATTCACTTCCTTTATTCTAGAATTATACCAAACTTCTTCATGGATGCATGTGATATTCTTGTATGTATATTTGTGGCTTTTTTTTTTAATTCAGCTGCAAATGAAGATCCTGAGTGGATACTTGTTGAGAAAGACAGATTTGTGAATGATTACGAC
This sequence comes from Fukomys damarensis, assembly GCF_012274545.1. NCBI lineage: Eukaryota > Metazoa > Chordata > Mammalia > Rodentia > Bathyergidae > Fukomys > Fukomys damarensis. The sequence continues at coordinate 25,119,889 of NW_022900937.1, read as the reverse complement.
AAAGATAATGACGGCCGACTTGATCCCCAGGAGCTGTTGTCCTGGGTGGTACCCAATAATCAGGGCATTGCACAAGAGGAGGTGAGTGTCACAGACTGCCTGCCTCTCTTCCTGCCCCAGGTTAGGTGCTATGGATACGAAACAAAGTTGCAAACCTTAAACTGGGGAAAGAAGTAATGATGTTAAAAATTTAAAACTGATGCATTGTAGTGTTTTTGTGTTGTTATTCTGATACTGTGTCTTACTAAATTGCCCAGGTTGGCCTTACTTTGAAGTCCTCCTACCTCAGCCTCCTCAGCCTCTTGATAGCTAGGCTTATTGACATACTGTCCAATTCACTTTTGTGTTTTGAATTAACTCATTGAACTGTTAAATCATCAAAAGAGACAAGCAGATGATGTAACATATTAATCTGAGAATACAGAAAATAGAATAGTAGTTTGTATTACCCATAGGGCCTTAAAGTAGATTAACATAATATTGCTTACCCTTGAAATATACTGGACTGGATTTGAGTGGAGGGTGGGCAGAGCCAGCACAAGTTTAGAAAGGAGGTGATGAGAGAAGCAGTAGAAACAGTTACAGTGTTTGGTATTTGTGGATACTCGACATTAGTGAATACTCTGCACACCTAAATGGTTTTGGCAAATCAGTCACTAACGTGGGAACATGTTGCTGAAAAAACTACATTTGACATCTCTTTGGTTTGCTTTGTTTTTCAGGCTCTTCATCTAATTGATGAAATGGATTTAAATGGTGACAAAAAGCTGTCTGAAGAAGAGATTCTAGAAAACCAGGACTTGTTTCTTACCAGTGAAGCCACGGATTACGGCAGACAGCTGCACGATGACTATTTCTATCATGACGAGCTCTGATCTCAGTGTGTCTGCACAGAGGCTGGGATCCTTTTCTAACCTGTTAACAACTTTACTTTTGTGATGAAATATTGATGTTGTATTTTACACTCTTAAGTCTTACCACAGTTAAAATGATCTTAATGTGGGTTATCATTTTGACCTTTTAGAAAAAAACAACAACAAAAAAAACAAAACCTGATATTTATTCAAAACATAATGAAGAAATAAAGTGTTCCTGTTGTGCCATAGGACCACGAAGTCTTTCCTGAATACTCCATCTGTTTAGTACTATATTGTGGAATATTTGAGTTCCATTTCCATACTTGAAAACATGGAGGACTTTAGACATGCCTGAATAATGTTATTATTTAAGTAGTATGTGACTAAGCTATCAATTCTTTGTTCTAAGTAGATTTAATTTTGGGGAATGACAGAAAGGACAATGTTTTTAGGTGTAGCATTTTGTTTTCAGACCTTTAAAGGAAACTTTAGAAGGACTTAAACCTCACACGTTAATATTGAGAAGTTCTAGTTAATTTTAAAATATTTTCCATAAAGGGTTTCATTGTATGAAATAGAACTTTATATTTTTGCATATGTATAGATAGTAATTATATTTAATGTATAACTATAGCATTCCGGTGAGTGGAATTCAACATTGTCCAGAACTCTTTTCATTTTTGACTGATTAAAAGTGAACTGTCCTATCTTTTTATATGTTTGTTTTCTTTTTTCCCAGATAAACCTTACTTCAGCACAGCTTTCATTGTATTATGTGTTATCTTGCCTTGTCTGTTTCTTTGGGTAGTGAAGGTTCTTAAAACTGTTAAATCATTCTTGCTGCATATTCTTATATTACTTTTTCTGAAATAAAAGAATCATGATATAGTTGAATGTATACCCAACACATTTCATTTGCTCTTGGCAGATTTTGCTGGGTTTTTTCCCCTTTTTTTGGTGAGGCTATGAATTGAACCCAGGGCCACGTGCATGGTAGGCATGTGTTCTAGCACTGAAGTACACCTCCAGCCGTAGAGGTAATCTTTAAAAACATGCAGGTTAAAGCCAGGTGAAGGGTTGCATGCCTATCATCTCAGCTACTTGGGAGGCTGAGGCAAGAAGATTCACTGAATCCTGGAATTCAAGACTTAGTCTGGGCAGCATAGGAAGAGTCCAACTCAAAAAAACATGCAGGTTGGAATCACCAGCAGAACTCATTACTATATTTGAACTCAATTTCAGTTATGCTGAAATTAAAATCATACATGCTAAGCTTTTGTGCACACCTAAATGGTCATTTTTAATTTCCTTCAGATCAGTTTATTCCTTTGATGATGGGGGTGGGTAGTGAAAAGTTAGAAGATAAATTTTTTCCTAGTTTTTCCAGAGGTAGATATCCCCTCCCCCGTTTTTATGGGGTTTTTTTTTTTGTTTTGTTTTGTTTTTGTTTTTTTTGAGCCAGGTCTTACCATATAGTTCAGGCTGATCTTGAACTCACCATGTAGCCCAGGCTGGTGTCAAACTGAGCGATCCTCCTGCTTTGCCTTCTGAATGCTGAAATTACAGGTGTGCACCACACTTGGCTGGTTTTCCTTTTCAGCTTTTTTTTTTTAAAAGCAGTATCTTTGTTCACAACAAAACTGAGAAGTAAATAGGGTTCTCTTATACTGTTCCCACTCCCTACCCCACACCTGCACCAGCAATACACTTGTGACCATCAACAAACTTGTATTGACATCAAGCCCCTAAGGCCCATAGTTTACTCTGGGTTTCACTGGTATGCATTCTATGAGTTTGGATAAGTAGAGGGTAGTGTGAACACATACAGTATCATACAGAATTGTTTCACTGCGTTAAACATCTCGTGCCCTGCCAACATCCCTTTCATTCCCTTTGAACTTTACCATCTATATAGTTTTTACTTACATTTCTTATTGCTTATTGGTTATACAGATCAATGAGCTTCATTTTGGTGAGTTTGAACATGCATGTAACATATTTTTAATCATCTAGTCATCTAGCCCATCATCTCCCTTGCCCCATGTAATTTTTTTAATTTAAATTTTTATTTAATTTTTTTTTTTTTTTGGTACAGGGTATCGAACTTGGGACCTTGCGCTTGCGAGGCAGGCACCACTGAGCTAAATACCCAGCCCTTATTTAAAATGTTTTACTGTGAGAAAATAAAATTTCCAATCTTGGTCATTTTGAAGTCAGTGGCAGTAAATACATCTCTAATATTGCACGGCCACATTTCCAGCCATGTTTGTAACTTCATTTTGCAAAACTACCTGGTAAGTAACATTTTCCCACTCTCTCTTCCCTGTGTCACCTGGCACCAGTTGTCTGCTTTTTATCTGTAATTTAACTCCTTTTCATACCTTACAAATACTGCAATATACCTAGAATTTGCCAGAAATTTTGCATACAGTGTCTTTTTTTGTGATTAGCTTATTCTATTGAGCTTAATATCCTTAAGGGTTACCCATATTGTTACACATGCAAAACTTTCTTCCTTTTTAAGGCTGTTTAATATTCCATTGCATATCCACATTCTGCTCACCTTATCCAAATACCCCATCGATGTGCTTGGGGTTGCTTCTACTTTATCATGAGTGATGGTGCTACAAACATGGATGCACAAATATCTTTACAGTCTCTGCTTTCAGTTCTTTTGGATACGTGCCTAGAAGTGGAATGGCTGAATCTAGTTTTAATTGTTTGAGGAACCACCAGTGTTCCCATACCCACCAGTAGTGCACATGGGACCCAGCTTCTCCACATCATAACCCTTAGTGTTTTCTGGTCATTTGAGTGTTGCCATCCTTAGGGGTGGGAGGTGGGGTCTTGTGGCTTGATTCACATTTCTCTAATGATTCTATCTCGGGTTCTGCCTATACCAAACTACATTGCCTTTGTGATTCTAAATGTGAGGATAAATTTATGCTGTTGTTTCTGTACGGTTTTTGTGTTATCTCCATTAAAGTGAGAAATTTCTATTTAAGCTTCTAAGATGTTTTCCACTTTGGAAAATGATTTAGGAAATCCAGGTAAAGTGAAGATTTTTAAACAAATGTTACTTCATTTAAACAAACTAATTTACTCCATTTCAACATTGAGCTTTTTTGAATAAATATTTAGCTGTATATCCTGGCTAGCATAATTTTTTTTTAACACCCGATACAAGGAAGCCCGCCAGAGCAGATACTAGTCTCTGTTTTCTTTGGAAAAAAGGACTTAATCTAAATACAAAGAAAAATAAGTACTGGAAAATACCTAGAGTTTGATATATCTTTATTTAACATTTTAACCAGATAGTCCATGAACTGTAGAAAAAAAGCCATACGAATTTATAAAATTATTTTAAAGTATTTAGAGATTTTTTTTTTAAATCCTATAGCTTTTAATATTGGCTTTTCATGCCTTAAAAAATGGCACTTTTTTTTCTAACAAACCTACTTTTGTTCTGTGTTCTACAGAAATATTTTTTCTTCTAAGATGAGTTTCCAATTACTATTTTGCTCCATTATTGAACTATTAGTAGCAGATGATAAAAGAGATAGAGAGATTGTCTCATTACAACAACACATGAAAAATATTAACTAAGGTCTTTCTTGTACCAGCTGCGGGTCTATTTGAATTAATGCTTTGTTGTTTCATCTGCAACAAACAATGTCAGCCAAGTGATCCATTTTATGAGTTCCTTGTAATGAAAAACTTGATTAAACTTAATTATGCACTGACTGCCTTCCTGGTGGTCAGGAAGGGAAGCTGCCTAAGCCATTAACAGTTACTTTACCTTGTTGCCACATAGCAATTAGCCTTCAGTTTCTGCTCTCCAGACTTTCCGCTTTATAATCCCAAACAGCCAGGCAAAGTAACAATGACTGGAAGCTTAGAGAAGGAAAGAGATGAAAATGATGTGCATTAATACCATTCTCCTTCCGCTAAACTTAGAGGAGAAACGTGTAATTTATAAAATGTCACGTGGCAAAAAGAAAAACTTTAAAGGCTTAGGTAGGAGTCAGTGTGTTATCTTACATTAAAAAACTGCCAAGTAAGCTCTAGATAGTTACTGAGTGAACTTCTGAGGGAAATGCTAGAGAGACGGCACGGACTGATCATCAGTTGATTTCACTGACTGACTTGTGCACATCTTGTCTGCTCTTGCCTTGTGTCTCTCAACCTGCCATCACCCAAGACCACAGTGTGTAATTACATCTATGTGAACCTTAGAGGCAAGAAGTACTGTAGATGGGCGTTCTCGAGGGCGAGGGGTGGGAATACAGAGGGCTGGCTAATGAGCATCTTGTTCTGTTGTGGGATGATGAGAATGTTCTAAAGTGAGATGGTGGTGATATTGCCCAGCTCTCCCAATATACTACAAACCACTCACCTAGCAACTTCAAATGGGTGAGAATTTATTGCATGGGAATTATACAATAATAAACCCATTTAAAGAAAAAAAAAAGTAACTCGTGAGTTTCTCACCATAAAGCTGCTCTGTGGAAGGCTTCCCTGGTTGGTCAGTGCCCCATAGCACTCCTCAGAGTGGTCTTGGGCCACCTGGGAGCACTGGAAGAACAGTCAGGGGTCTCAGTGCTCCTGAAATCTATGAATACACAAGCACTGATTGTTCTTCATCCTGCATGGTGTTAGAAGCCCCAGTGGGCGAGAGACCTGCTTATAAAATTATCTGAGCCTAAAATCAAATTACATTTTAAATGAAATTTTTTTTACACAATTTTAAAGTGCACCGTATTTTCAGAAATACAGCTGCTGTGTAAATCAAAAGGAAATGATGCTTTGTTTCATTCAGAACTTTTCTACAAGTTGTTACCATTCAGAAAACCAGGGCACAAAGGACAATGTCCCTACCTTCTTCGTTTGTACCTGGCCCATTCCCCGGCTGGCAAACGCCTGTCTTCTGATTTCATCACAACCAAGTATTTACATCCTTTAGTGATGTGTCCTTCATTTCTCCATCCTGTTACAGTCAGTGTGACACTGTGTGTTAGCCAGAGTATCTGGGTACCAAATACCACACTGTGTGCAGAGGCAGGAGACATAGGGAGGAGCTGGCAATGGTGATTTGCCCTGGGCAAGGAACAGCAGACAGGCATTGTGCTCCTGGCCTGAAGGGGGCTGATAGGTATAGGTGAAGCCCCGCCTTCTTTGCCTACACGGGAGCTGTGACCTCAGCACTGTGTCAGTGCTGTGAGCATCTCAGGGGAGTAGGGAATAAACACACTCATCTTTTACCTCCCACTGCACATTTCTGTCACATACTGGCGGAAGGCCACAGGAATCCTATTCTAGACAGATAAGTTAGGTATAAATACAGGCAGTCAGACAGGGCTGAGCCCTCAGAAAGTCAGGACGAGAGGTGAAAACACAGTACAACTGTGCCAGAGACACGCCAGCTGGAGGCCAGGCCTCATGATAATAACAAGAGGACAGAAGGACAGGCCTACATACTTCCCCAAGGGATGAGATCAGTGATAACACCTGGTCTGGAAAGTCTAGCTAGTCACCCACTTCAGTGGGTGACCAAGACCCCTGGGTCCATCACCCTCCTGAGAAGTTCTTTGTTCTTTCCTGTACTCTTGATAACTGACTTGCTTCCTAAGCGACTACACTTGTAACCTTATTGGTTGGTTGATCATAGCTTTAACCCATGTAGTGCACACATAGTTTTTGCTCTATAAAAACTTCCCTGTATAGTGGGGTCCTTGGCTACCCAATCAGGACCCCTCCTGCCTCTCTTATCAATAAATATCTTCCTAATCTTAACTTCCATTGTTCCTACAATTCACTCTTTGATTTTAGAGAATATGAATCAGACATTTAACAGGTTGAGAGTTGTATTTCCCTTATATAATTTGGAGGTACTATTTCATCTCTCACTGCCACTGGTGGAGGGGAGCCTCTAGGCCCAGAACAGGCCCCAGGAGGATGGGGGGAGATAAAAAATGGGTGTGTGGTGCCTGCCTATGATCCCAGCTCTCAGGAGACTGAGGCAGGAGGAACACTGAAAGTGGAGGCTAGCCTGGATTACACAGTGAGTTTAAGGCCAACCTGAATTACACAGTGAGACCCCGTCTTAAACAAACAAACAAAACAAGCAACAACAAATTAATTCGCTTTTTAAAGGGTTTTCTTGGTTTTTGTTTTGTTTTGTTTTTTGAAACAGGGTCTTGCTACGGAATCCAGGCTGGCCTTAAACTCACTGTGTAGACCAAGCTGGCCTGGAACTTGCAGCAATCCTCTTTCCTCCGCCTCGCAAGTGCTGGGATTACAGGCATGCACCCGGCCTTAATTAGTTAATTTAAAACTGCATATGTAGATAAGTTACACTACCTGTGAATTTTGCTTTACGATAGTAAAGCAGATGTTACAATGGTCCTAGAAAGGAAGCACTTGGTGTCTATGACTGAAAATCACTGCTCAGAGGGAAACAGTTTAAATAGACTAGTTTAAAACTTAAAAAGACCGTGACTTACACCCGGAGTTCCAAATAAAAGTGAGGACACTGTAACCACAAAAAATAACATAGTGCTAAGGAATCTGACCGAGATACTCCGAGGTAACCCATTTCCTCGTGGGAAAGACAGATTAGCTCAATTGTTGTTGAGGAACAATTATTTCCTAAATATATCAGTTACCAAAAATAAAACACTGCCTCTGGACTCAATGATGTGTGTGCTTTACGTTTTAGTTGTTTTTGTTTTGTTTTGGCACTGGGGATCAAACTCGGACCTTGCGCTTGAGGGGCAGGTGGTGGAACCACTGAGCTAAATCCCTGGCCCTTATGTTTTAGTATAAAATCAGGTAGACTGACAGTTGGAGAGAATGACAGGTTCTCAGAGTTAAACCCAGTTCTAGTGGATTGAAAAAACAAGAAAGCAGAAAATGCATGCAGTCCTCACCATCATCAAGCCCAGCTTGGGCAGAGCCCTCAGCAGTTCCCTTATTTCTCATCCTTCTCCCCTGTGTTGCTTTTGCTCTCTCCCTTCTTACCCTGCTCTTTGTCTCTTCCCTGACTCACCAGAAAGAAATCATGGAGTTCGGGGTTTTCCTTCCACCCTGAAAGTCCCTGTAGCAGGGCCCATGCTGACCTCTTCACATTCCCTTCAGCTTCTCTCAAACACATAGCAGCACCTGGAAGCCTTCTGAGATTGGCAGTTTGCTTCATTTTCAGTGGGTAGGGATTTAAGGAGCAATTCGCAAACTCAGGCCACTGAGATCATCATCCCAGATGATCAGTTAATCCAAGATGGCTCAGGGGGACCGGGTTAGCAGCTGGTAAAAGCTGGGTCCAGAGCCAGGGACGTAGATCAGCGGCACAGCACCTGCCTGGCAAGCTCAAGGTCCTGAGTCCAGTTCAGGGTTTCCCAGCTGTGGCCCCTGTGCCTTTCTATTGAATGATTCTTTTCAGGGAGAAGCAAAGACTGTCTGCACCTCTGGGTGTTCAGCTGTGTCCCTGGCCTCTGCTCAGTGTCTCCTCTCCTTTGTGACAGAAATGTCAAAGGGAGAAGCAAAGACTTTCTGCACCAATGGGTGTTCAGCTGTGTCCCTGGCCTCTGCTCAGTGTCTCCTCTCCTTTGTGACAGAAATGTCACCACATATTACCTGTATGTCTCTTGCAGGACAAAATCACAGCCTATTCATTTTTTTGGTGCTGGGCATTGAATCCAAGGCCTTGCCCATGCTATACCTGTGTCTAGCACTGAACAGACCTTGTGGCTCTGAGATGCTTCAGATGGCTTGAAGAATCCGGTCTTGGAGGCCGGGCGTGGTGGCACACACCTGCAATCCCAGCACTTGGGAGGCTGAGGCAGGAGGATCTCTGAGTTTGAGGCTAGGCTACATAGTGAGTTTCAGATCAGTGTTAACTACGTAGTGAGACCCTGTCTCAAAAAACCAAAAAAAAAAAAGAATCCAGTCTTGGAAGTCATTGATCTGCTTTCCATGTGACTCCCACAGCAGCTGCAGGAACCCAGTCTGGGGAAGGAACTGGCCAGTGCCAGATGTCCTCTCTCTGTGTCCCAGGTCTGTTTCCTCAGCAGAAGGACAAGGAAAGAATCAGATGAATGGATCTTTACATTTCCTTCCAGTACTGAGACATCTTTGCCTGCTGTGCCTAGCAACTGGCTGGAAATGGAGTGATTTTTATGCTTGATGCACTGATTGAGCAGAATTTTATCTTTCCAATTAATTAGGAAGAAGTAAATTAATTGCTTTATGGTTGTGGTGTTACTGATTCTCCACCTCATCCTCAATGAGCTTGCTGTGCATGCTCTCCACACCCCACCTCCCTGGGGACAAACAGGAAAGGAAGGCTTGACATTGTTTTCATTCCTAAATTACATAACCAGCTCAGTGCGGAATATAATTTAAACAGACAGGAAGAAACTCTGCCTTTTTACGGGAGGAACTTAGAAGTGGGGATGATGGATTTAACAACTCCACTTTGAAAGACAAAACCCATCTGTAGGAATTTCACGATGTGGATATTTTTTACAGAGTGCAATCCTAGTATGAAATGAACTCAAATGAACTCTTTCCCTTTTCCAATGTGACTTCCAGTGCATCTGTGATCATCCAAAAAATTCTCCCCATCCCTCCATCCCTCCAAAAAAAAAAATCTCCCCATCCCTTCATCCCTCCCTTCTTCCCTTGTTTATTGAGCTCTTCCTGGATGAAGCATTATGACTGGGCGGCCACATTGTCTGTCTTTGTTCAGACGGGCAGTCTGGGATACAGGAACGGTGAAGACTGGGCCAGGTCCTAGAATAGCAAACAGGCAAGTCAGGAACAGACCTGCTGGACCCCCTGTAATGAATTCTAGCTCCTCCCCACCATAAGACCCTCCTTACTCTCCCAACCCCAAGCCTGTAGTCCTTGGACTGGGAGGAGCAAGGTGAGGGTCTTCCCTAACCCTCCTAGAATAATAAGAATCCAGGAGCCCAAGGCTCTTGGTTTTCTTCTTTTATGTTTTTTCACACACCTACAACAGCTACTGGAACATAATAGGTACTCCAGAAGCACTTGCAGAATTAGGGAATGAATGAGTGGGTGGCTGAAGCCTCCTGGTTTCCCACTCCTCCTTGGCATCTCTACCAAAGCACTTACTGCCTTCATCTTTGTCTCTCTCATCATCTTCGGCAGCAGCTTGGCATCTCAGAAGGCAGCGGGGCCGTGGAGGACAGCAAGTCGGGCCAGTGAAACCAGACAGGGGGTCAGGCGGGATGGGGGCTCCACAGCACCCCATGAGGAGTGTGGAGTTGATCCTGTGAGCCTAGGAAGAGCATGGATCATTAACAGGTTCAGAAGGAAAAAGGAGTCAGGGCATCAGCTAGAATGTGGACTCATCTAGGGCGAGTAAAGAGCCCTGGGTAGGCCAGCGGCAGCAGGGACAGATGGTGGGGACACTGTGGCAGAAGAATCATCAACAGGACTGATCTGACACAGCAGTAAAAAGCAAGCCCTGCATCAAGCTCAGGAAGGCAATCTACTTTTTATGCCCTATCAGGTAGCAAAAATATGATTCATATGAATTATATTGATTCTTACCATTAATTTCTAAATGGACTTTAATTTTTATTAACAGCCTTTGGGGGCTTATTATTCAATAGAGAAGCAGACCGTTTTTCTCCTGGGAGAGTGTTTAGAATGGAAAAAAACTAAAAGGAAATTCTTTCGTTGCTAGGTAATAAAGAGAGATGAAGCAAGCAGGGCTGAGTGGAGAGCCCTGGAACCCGCTGTTACCCACGTCTCCATCAAACCTCAGTGGGCATTATGGCAGCTTCTCTTAAAGGTTACAACAGGAACTCCACACATTCTCATTAAAGCCCATCCAGGTTCTGATAGGAGCTGATGATGGTTTGAAAACCTTGGCATTTCCAGGTGGCAATAAAGCAACTTTCTAAGCAACAAAAGGGCAATCCTTTGAGCAGGCTGCAGGTGAGATGAATTCCACAGCGGGGAGCTAAGAGCCAGAGATGAAGGCTCCTTTTCTACATCTATCGGCCACCAATTGACAGCTCCCACCCCTGAAACCAAATTGCCTTCTTTCTTGGTCCAAGAAATTTCACAGTTGGCTGTCAGTCTTTGATGCTTAGGTGGTGTCAAACATTTTAAAAGCAACAAAACCCCCCAAACCCTAACACCTCTTGTCCTGATCACAGCCAGTTCCCTCCCCTGCTTCCCACTGGCTGTTCCAGGGTGGGAGATCAGGTGTCTGGACTGGTTGTTATATGAGAGGACTTCTCTTCCCTTAGAAGCCTCATCTCTGGGAATGGCAGTTCTTAGAGTTCCCAGGGTGGAATGTAGCTCAGTGGTCAAGCGCTTGCCTGGATTCTATGAGGCTCTGGGTCCAATCCCAATTACCTCCCCTCAAATCTACAGTGTCCCTTTTTAGGGTCCCTGGGTCAGGTTTTCAGGCCCCTGAAGCACACCCAGGTGTTCTAACTGCACCACTGGGCTCTGTTCTCTGAGAGGAAATGGTTGTCTTCCAGTCAATTCCTTCTTAAAGGTCAAACTCAGCCCCAGAGGAGAGGTTTTCATTCTCCCTGAGATGAAATGCTCAGCAGGGCCAGGCTAGATGAGTCCCACCCCACCTCCACCCGGGACTCCAGAGGGGAGAGGCTGGCACAGGGAAGGAGGCCAGGTGGTCCTGCTGGGGTTAGGGTTGGGCTGTATCCTGCTGGGCCCCTGCAAACACCTGTGTTCTTTGACACGTTACTTTCTTGGGTGTCCCCGTGATCCCTTCATCCAGTGGTTCTCAAAGAGTAGCTCTAAAATGGGGAGGTATGGGAGGTTTGGCCCCACCCGATATTCCGAATCAGAACTCTAGGGGGAGCCCCAAAATCTATGCTTCATCCAGTGCCTGTGCAATTTCCAAGCAGTGAAAATCATGGGTTCCAATGTCCCTTTGAATGGTGTGTGCCTCAAAATGCTTTTCCTTGTAGTTCAGTCTGTCATCTTTGCTCCCCAATTCTGCACCTGTGAAGCCACCTCACCATAAGGCTGTTGAGACCTGCTGCTGTGACAGCTCTGTGACAGGCACGAAGGACAGAGGAGAGCATTTGGAGCCTGGGGAGGAAATCAGAAACCTGCTGGGGCCAGTTTGAATCTTCACACCTTTACAAAGGGTGAGAACTGCAAAAAAGCAAACAATCAACCCAACACCATTTAAAGAGAAAAACCAAGTGCCATTTGAAGGAGCAGCATAGCAAATTGAGGTGATGGCCATAAAACATTTTCACTTCTGACAAATAATCGCTTAGGGCAGGTAATGGTGTGTTAAATATCACAGGGGAGACAGGCCCTGGACGTCCATTCAGTAGAGAGCCCAGATGAGTGGGGAGAGGAGAGAATGTGGGATGCACAGGACCAGGAGGAGGCATCCTGATCTTGAGAGCTGCCTGGCAATGGGAGCATGGGCAGGGTGACAGGAACCCCCTGGCACCAAGGTTCTATGAGTCTGGGTGGCCACATAACAGAGGTCATTTGTGAAGGTGATTCTCATATGAGGTATGAAGATGCACTAGGGTCAATGTTTGTGTATCTTAAAAATTTTAGCACAGGTAACAACCCATGTTGATTTGATTCATAAACCAGATCAAGAAGGAGCCCCGTTAGTGATTGCTGCATGGGGGATCTTGGAGCCACCCCTAGCTGCCCCCCCCATCATCCCTTGGGTCTCTGGGGTGAGTGTCGTGCTCCCGTGCTCCCTCCCAACTTGAGCTTCTCTCTGTTCCCTGGTTCTTCTTGGTGACTCTGCAAGCTTCTGCTCTCATCTTCCCCAGCTCCTCCAGAGCTGTGGTCAGCCTCTGGTGTGACCTCACCAGGAAGGCAGCGTTTGGGGTTGGGGGCCGCAACATGCACAGCCAAGTGCGGGCCCCTCCCCAGGATGGTGCAGCAAAGGTTTTGCATGCTGAGGGCAAGGTTGACCAGGCAGCAGAGTACAGAGGCTGCAGTCCAGGCTGACCAGCAGGATGTGCCGGGCATTAGCCAGAGTCAGTGCAGACAGGACAGAAGGCAGGCGAGTCAGAGGCCAGCGCCAACAAGCAGGGTATGGATAGAGCTGGTGTGGCCCTGCCATCTCTGTTTGTTTGAGATAAGGTCTCGCTATGTAGTTCAGGCTGGCCTTGGACTTGGCAGTGTTCCACCTGCCTCAGCCTCTGAGTGCTGGGGTCACAGGCATATTCCACCTTGAAGGCTGCCCTGAGTCTGCCCTGGTGAGGTCTCAGAAGTGAACTGGGGACTGTCCCAGTGCCAAAGGGGCTAAGTGTGACAGGGCCATGGGCCTGCCATGGAGGGAACCAGCCAGAGCCCTTCCTTCTCTGCCCAACACTTGCTGGCTCTGACAGGTTGATTTTTTTTTCCCAACAGAACCAGTTTTTGTCATAAAATTCTCAGACTACTTGAACTTCTGGATTATAAAGTCTTTTTTTTTCCCCATAGTGTTGATAGCTCTAAACATCTAACAGGCAGAAAATGGTTTCCCTTCGGAAGGGAAACAAAAAGAATAACAGCAAGGAGATTTCATTACAGTGCAGCCGCTCTCTGCTTGGCAAGAGGCACAGCTGTGACCTGGAACTGTTTTTATTTACTGAAAAGGAAAGAAAATTATTCATTCATTCAACAAACATCTATTGAGCATGCACACCAGGGTGAGTATTCAGTTATGCCCCCAGCTTGAGGCACCATCAATGGAGACGGCGATGGGCACAAGAGAGTCACAGTCCAGGGTGTCCCTGCATTGACAACTGGTTTACACAGGCTGCTGCCTGATTTTCCTGGAGAAGGGGGAAAAAACAAACATACCATGAAGCCTTCTACAGAGAGCAGAGCCTGTGTGGGCAACAGTCAGGGAAGGGTGGCGCTGGCCTCCTGGGAGGAGAGGGTGTGGGAGGTGCTGAGGACAGTGGTACACAGGTGGGATGATGGCAGGACCTAGGGAGTCTCTGGACTTTGCCCACCAGGATCAGGAGCCACTGGTGGATTTTAAGCAGGGAAGAGTGGTGACCATGTTGCAGTTAGAAAGACTCCTCTATGAAAGGACACAATGTCTAGGATTTGTATCCAAATCAACTCAGACAAAAACACACAAGGTAATAATTCCCGGATGATTTGTAAATGGGAAAGAGCCCAACTCTCTATCAATGGACTTGTCAAATAAGCTGTGGCAGGTCTATGCAAAAAAAAAAAAAAAAAAAAAAAAAAAGTACCAGACAGCCCTGAAAAAGAATGAGGACTTATCTCTGTATACGATGTATTATTAATGCCTTAGTCACTTTTCTCATTGCTGGGACAAAATACCAGACACCCGTCATTTAAAGGAAACATTTATTTTGGTTCTCTAGGCTGGCTCCAAGGCAGGTAGCATGGAGGAGGAGAGCTGCTCACAGCATGGTGGACAGGAAGCAGGGAGAGAAGAGAGGAGTGGGGGAGGAGATAAACCTGCCAGGCCACGCCCCCAGTGACAACTCTTCCAACCAGGCTCCACCTCCCAACAGCAGGTCAGCTCTCAGCCCCAGGATCCAGTCACCTACCAGAAGCCCCACTATGAGTGCAGGGGGCTCTTGGGGAACATCTAGATATAAACCATGAAGATTAGGTTATAAAAAGGAACATGTATGTAAGATTTACCTAAGGAAGGCAGGGTTGCTGGTACATAACTGTGCAGATGTGAGTATTTATGCTGGAAATGGACAGGCAGTGGAAAGAAACCAGTGGGAAGTGGTTGTGGTGAGGGGCAGGGAAGGAATAAAGTGGAAGGGACAGAAGCAGAAGCTGGACTTCTCTGAATACACCTTCTTTTGTATGTTTGACTTTAGAACCAAAGAAATAACAAAAAAGTAAAAAACAGAATTAAATAAAAAGAGTCCCTAAAAAGAAACAAATGAACATGGATTGCATCTGTTGTCGGTGGGAATATGCAGGCGAACTATTCCAAACACAGTAATTGGACTGCTCATCCCTGGTGGGAAATAACCACAGACAAAAAGAGCCGCAAATACACAAACAAAACATCCCAAACTGCTTCCAACAGTCACTTAGCTGGCTGGAGGATTGGTTGTGGTTCTCTGACTGTTTCATTTACATTGTGGGATAAAGCAAATGATAAATTATGTGAAATTCCAACTCTAGAATTCCTGGTGTCTTTGAAAGAAAGGAGCATCTTGACCTGGGAGAAAGGAGATAGTGGTAAGACAAAAGAGGTTGTGCAAAACCCTGTAGCTCCGAAATTGAATTGAAACTATCCATGTGGATTTATGATGTGTTTTATCTTCAAAGGGTTTCCTACCTTTGACCTCTAAAAGCCCTAGGCACATGACCAGTCCAGTAGCCCTGAGCACCCCAGTACCAGGCTGTTTGAAATACTGTTCCCCAATAAATGGGCCAGTGGTTTACCTCAGTGGTTCTGACACCTGCCTCACAAGCGCAAGGTCCAGAGTTCAATCCCTGGTACCAAAAAAAAAAGAACCAGGGTTCCTTGAAAATACAATGGTTGAGCCCACCCAGGTCTGGGACAAGAAATGGACAAGATGGCCTGGATCATCAACTATCAGGTGGCATAGAAGTCTTCCAAGACTCCTGAGACAGGGCCCAAAGGACTCGGCAATCTGTGGGGAGAGGCTCCCCCTTGGTACGGAGATGGGACACTTTTTTAGTGTCAGTAAATGTGAAACTATGACACATTGAAGCACATTTAATGTTCACCTCCAGGAGTTCACAAATCTACTGAAAAAATCTCATGGGTCACCTTTGGAGTGTTTAAGGTTTTGAAAACAGAAATAATTGAGCATTTATCCTGCCATTCCTTCATAAACTGCACTACTGGGTAAGCAAACATGAGGCAAGGAGAAGTTTCCTTTTACAGAAGTAATTCAACTTATAAGTCAAGAAGTAATGATGAAATTGAGTTAACACCATTTGACAACCCATAATTAATTAATGGATAACAATGCAAGTCAACAATATCTGCTAATATGGCAAATAGAGACAACCAGACATCATAGATTTCCTGTGAAGTATTCTTGCCCAAAAATGTCCAACCTAAATCTAGATTCAAATGACAATTTACAGGAACTATAGGAGACAAAGAAACATTTTTTGGGATTTGACCAGTAATACTTTGTGGGGACATCTACAATATACATTATTTACTCTCTTAAATAAATAAGTTACAACCAGGCATGGAGACCCATACATATAATTCCTGCTCACTGGGAAGCTGAGACAGGAGGACCTCAAGGTTTAAGTCTAGCCTGGACAACTTATTGATGTGATAAGACCCTATCTCAAAATTTTAAAACGTTTAAAAAATAAGAACTGGGGATGTAACTCTGTGCAAAGGGCCTGGGCTCAATCCTCAATACCACAATAAATAAATAAATAAATTGCAATTAAAAGAAAGATATGGTAGAGGGGAGGGGGAAAACAGAATTCAGGGAAAAAAGAGATGTAAAGGAAATTGATAGTTAAAACATTAAAAGAAATACCACCAGTCATAATGTGTGGGGCTTGTTCAGATAAAGATTATAACAATTTAAAAATATAAATAATTTTTTTGTGAAATCTGAAAGGTAACTGGAAATTTGAACATGGCTAGACTTTAATGATACTAAATTTATTATGTTTTGGGGATACCAGGGACCTTGTGCTTGCAAAGCAGGTGGCAGCGCCACTGAGCCAAATCCTGGGTCCTTCTGGTAGCAGGAATTGACTCAGGACCTTGCACTTACAAGGCAGGAGCTGCGCCACTCAGGTAAAGTCCAAGCCCTAAAATTATTCTTAATTGTTTTTAGGTGTGATGTTGTTGATTTTTTTTTTTCAGGAGTTTGGAAGGGAGAAGAATTAGCATCCCTAAAAAATTTCTTCAAATTCATCCTCCTTTGCCAGCCTCCTCCCTGCTTAGAATACACATATCATCTCGACCCAGGGCCAACGCAACCAGAAGCTAAAAAATAATTCGAGGCATAAAACATACCATGAACAGAATGTACCTTTCCATTCCCACTGAGATCTACCATTCCTTAATCAATTTCTAGAATTTTCAACTACATTTTAAAAGAGTGCTAAATTATTGAAAATACCCCTGAAATGCCTTCCAATCGATGTGAATATTCAAAAGTTGCACATGGAAAAGTAATTATCATAGGTGAGATGTTATACAATCCTGCTGGACTACAGCATCAGTGTCCTGATTTTATTTATTCATTTTTTTGGTACCGGAGATTGAACTTGGGTCCTTGTGCTTGCAAGGCAGGCCACTGAACTGCTGAGCTAAATCCCTGGCCCTTAGTATCCTGATTTTAGATAAAAACATGTTCCACTGGAAGTTAGGGGTGGCGGCACAAACCTGTAATCTTAGCTACTCAGGAGGCTAAGGTAGGAGAATCACAAAGTCAAGGCCAGCTTGGGCAACTTACCAAGACACTGTCTGAAAATAAAATTTAAAATGGGGTGGGGCTGTAGATCCATGGTAGAGCACTTGCATAGCATGCATGAGCCCTGGGTTCAATCCCCATTATGAGGACCAGGCAGGGTGGGGGTGTTCCCTGGTATCTTGAAAGTAAGGGAAATCTAACACACAGGTGCCAGGGAGTTCTGCGTTGACGCTATTAACTCAAAGCAACAACAGATGCCACAAGTGATGAGTGATGAGTGGCTCGAGGCTGGCAGAGGGCAGGAGCAGGCACTGGGGCTCTGCCAGGAACCTGGTTCTGTACCAGATCACTGTGATGCTGGGCAGAGCTCGTCTTTGCTAGGCACTGGTTTACCATATGCCGAAGTCCTGGAGGTCCTTCCATAGTGGTTACCATGGAGACTGAACCCCCCCCCAGCCTGGCCCTGAGTCAGTTTAATAACTACCCAGTGGGTTCCCTGCCAGGCGACCAGACCGGGGCCCTGGGAATCATGGGAAGCCTGAGGGACAGGTACTGGAACACATTCTGAGGGAGAGAAGGGGGAATCACAGCAGGGCAATGAGAGCAGGGGTGGGAAGTGCTGAGTGGCAGACAAGGAGAGTCTGGGGCCACAGCAGCCCACACTGTGCCTCGTAAGGAGTAGATACGGTGCCAACTTTGGCCAGTGAGTTTGTGTTCTTAGCAGTTGGCTAGAAGGTGAAGGTCATCTTCAGCCCTCACCGTCCCCTTGGCCGTGGGATGCTGAGGTGGAGTTAGGAACATGTGACATTTATTGGGGTCCCAGCCAGTGAAAGAAAGGGACAAAAGCAGCTCAGACAAAGAAAGGTCAACCTGTTCTAAGGCCACCAAGCTGCAGCCAGACTTCAGTTTCCTCCAGAGGGGGAGTTGTCCGGCACCAAGTCTTGGTGGCTGGACCTTTTACCCCATCCTTGCTTGGTCACCAGTGGTGGCTGCCCTAGGAAGGTGTGAGCTCAGGTGAGGCAGCTCTGGAAGAAATAATGCTGAGGCTGCCAGCTGTCCTCCCTCCTGTAGCTGGGTGTCAGGTCCTCCTCGGAATGGAGACCTGGATCACACTTCTCTGTGTCTACCACACAGTGGGCAAACAAGCTCCTGCTCAACCGTGCACAGCACCTTATGGCGGCAGAGAAACTGCGGAGGTGCAAGTCTATGTCTCCAGATGCTATGGAAACATGGGAAGGCAAAGAAAATTGAACAGAGCTCTGTGTTTGAACCAAAGTTTCTGTTGGGAGAGTCAGATCCTCTGAGCCTCCTGGTTCCTGATTTTCAGGCCGCAGTTTTGAAATGTCCTCATCACAGCTCACCACTTCCGTCCCTCTCCCGTGCTGGCTCTGGGCCTGCTGATGTGCTTCCTGGTAGATTTGAGTGTCAGATCAGCCTTCAGTTCTATTTCAGGCAGAGAATATCATTTCCCTTCTTTCCCTGTTTCTGTATGACTTGGCCATGAAGTCAAATTTGGGGATGGAAGGCACCTCTGAAAAGAAACATGACTTGAGTCCTCCTAGGAGGCAACGTTCAAGCCCCTAGGCCTTCAGTGCCCCACGAGCATGTGTGTCAGTGGATGAATGCAGATGCGTATTTATTGCTAGTAGTGATAGTAGCAATAAAAGACTCACATTTCCCTAGGCTTCCACAAACCATCAAGGCTCACAGAGGCTCAGTATCAGCAATAACCTAAAGTTTCTTGGCTCACTTGCTCATACAAACCCTTGACTCTCTCCTTGTCTATTCCAGTTTCTAGGAAACAAGACATTAAAAAGCAATGCATGAATCTTGGCATGATGGTGGCACAGCTATAACCCCAGCACTCAGGAGGCTGAGGCAGAAGGATCACAAGTTCCAGGTCAGCCTGGGCTACATAGTAAGCTCAAGGTCAACCCGAACTACATCGTAAGACCCTGAATCGAAACAAAATAATGTGTTATGAGCCAAAGCTCTAGCCAGAGCTGGTGAACCTATGGCATGTGTGTTGTTTTTCTTTTAAAACAAAAGTTATTAATGTATGAGTTGTTTTTTTTCTAAAATAAAACCTTAGTATTTGGGTTTAATTGCAGTGTTGTAGTTTGGGTTGTAGTTTGGGCACTATTCTCTGAAAGGTTCACCATCACTGCAAGAACTACTACTAAAAGAAACCCAGGAACCTTGGATAAAGGCTGACTGCAGGGCTGGAAACAAGTACCTTACAAATGAGTCTGAAACCCCTGTGCCAGAGAATAAATAATAACCAAGTAGATAATGGCACCGCATGAGAAGGAAATGGAAGCCACTTGCTAAGGTTTACAGCCTCATGTCCCCCAAGAGCCTCATGCACTCTTAGGCACGGCTTGTGAGAGGTGATCAAGTTATGTGGTTTATAGCTGACTTGTTCTCAGGTGGGGCCTGATTAGAGGAGTCATCACTGGGGCCAGGGATTTAGCTCAGAGGTGCTGTGGCTGCCTCACAAGCACAAGGTCCTGAGTTCAATCTATGGTACCGAGGGAAAAGAAAAAGCAGTCATCACTGGGGGGATAGCCTGGAAGGGTTTATCTCCCTTCCCATCTCCTCTGATCCCTCTGTTTCCTGTCCTCCATGCCATCGAGCAGCTCTCCTTTGCTGGGCTCCTTTGCCATGTCATCCTTCATTGAATTCAAACAACCGTGGACTGAAACGTGAGCCAAAGAAACCTCTCCTCCCTTAAGTTATAAGTGTTGGATATTTTGTCCCAGCAACAAGGCAAGTGACTAAGACACCATCATCCTAAGGGGCTTACATTAGCCAAATCTGGGAGAATTTGTGCATCATAAAAAAAAAAAAAAAGAGTAATAGATTATAATCCATTGAATGAACTAGAAATCCCGGAGTCCTACTAAAATAAATAATATAACTAATATAAATAATATAAACTAATATAAATAAATGAATAAATAGGAAGAAGGGAATCTCCTTGTAAATGTAGATAAGACACTGGAGTGAGAAACTCACCAGTGTCTGCTAAAACAAGTGGGTGAAGGTGTGAAGAGGAACAAGACCTGCGTACTTACACAGCCTCAAAGGATTGTCCTATAAGACACTCACTAATCATAAAGGTAGAACCAGAAACTTCTGGTGAAGCACAGTGGTGGACACCACTTTAGCCAGGTGATCAGAGTTAACATCACCTGTAAGGAGACAAACTAACAGCCCAGGCTTCCTGACCAGGTGCTGAGATGACACGGCCTCGTAGGTGTGGTGCTCCTGCCCACGGCCATCATCTGAACCTAATCTGAGGAAAGGACCAAACCTAAACTCACACTGAGGGACAACCGACAAAATAACCCACCTGCGACCTTCCCAAGGTCATGGCAGTCAGAGGAACCAGCCAACTGTCACAGATTGAAAAAGACCAGAAGGACACATAGCTTTAAATAATGTTACACTTCATGGGAATAACTTCAGACATGGAGTCAATAGCACTGTATTGTCATCCTCCCTCCTCCCCTCCCTTCTTTCCTTCCTGACTTCCTGCCTTGCTTGTGATGCTGGGACCAAACCTAGGGCCTCATGCCTGCTAGACAAGTTCTCTACCGCTGAGGTACACACTCAGCCTGATGTTAAATTTCTTAATTTGGAAAACTGTGCTGTAGTTATGTGAGAAAATACTTTTGTTTTCGGATGTGTACACTTGAATTTAGGGGTAAAAAGTTGCCATGCCTTCAACTTACTCAATATAAAAAAAAAAAACCAATAAACACAGATAAAAAAATAGAAAAACAATATTAAAGCAAGGGGGTAAACCAATCTAATGAATATAGGTAGAGGGAGTAGAAATTCTTTGGACTCTTTAAGTTTAAAATTCTACTAAAATAGCTCGGCATGGTGGCACACACCTGGGTTGCCAGTACTCTGGGAGGCTGAAGGGAGAGGATTTCAAGTTTGAGCCAAGCCTGGGCAATTTAGATACTTAGCAAGAGCTTGTCTCAAAAAATCAGGGCCGAAGATTTAGCTCAGCAGTTTGGTGGCCTGCCTCGCAATCGCATAGGACTCGAGTTCGATTCCCCAGTACCAAAAAAAAAAAACCAGAAAATTAAAAAGGGCTGGGGATGTAGGTCAGCATGAAGGAGCTGGGTCCAACCCCCAGGACTGAAAAAAATTATACAAAAATTAAACTTATGAACTAAGAAAAACATGAAGCCGGGCGTGGTGAAGCACGCCTGTAATCCCAGCACTCAGGAGGCTAAGGCAGGAAGATCACTGTGACTTCAAGACCAGCCTGGTCTACATAGTGAGTTCTAGGTCAGTCTCAACTGCATAGTGAGACCCTGTCTCAAAAAAACAAAAACAACAAAAAAAAACCCAAACAAACAAAGAGCATGAGAACATATGCCTCTAACAAATGACCTGAGGAGGGACTTGGAAGGCCCGTGTCACTCTTGTGTTGTCAGACACTGGGGAGTCACGTTACATACTTTTTCCCAAGCTTGGGGTAACCCTGTGACATACATGGGGTCATTATCCCTGCCTCCCATTTCCTGTGTGAGGAAACTGAGTCAGTTCTTGGAGACTGAAGCTCTCCACCTCCATGTGCAGCACACGCATGCCGGAGCCCCTGCTCAGGGATATGGTGGGTGCCGCTGCCGTCCTCTCAGCTGGCCTGGAGCCCCTTCTCTGCCTCGGAACCCCAGGTTCTCAGTGACAATGAAACACCACCTGGGTTGAAATAGAGCTTGCCTTCCAGGGAGCCGTTTTTCCAACTAAATTAGAATCAACGGATGGGGCCGGGGAACGCTAAAGGGCAGAGTAGAAGCACTTGGGAGACAGCCGCTGATACTGGAGAAATCAGCAGGAAAGAAGTGAGAAGGCAGACCTGGAATTAGCAGAACTCCTGCCATTGCTTTCCCTGTTGGCCAGGCCGTTGTTCTGTTTCCATGCTGGTCCTCAGTTTGCCCATCGAAGAATGAAGCAAGCAGATGGAGCAGAAGTTCTGACTGAGGCTGTGTCTGGAACCTGCGTCTAAAACTATGAAGGCCTTCTGCCCACCCAGCAGCAGATCTAGGTTGGGACCTGGACTCGTGTATTTTTGGAGTTTGTTTACACAAAGATCCGTGTGGGGTTCACCTCTGCCTTCTGGCACAGAGCACTCAGGAGTGGGACTCAGAGGTGCCCCTCACACTCGCCACCTGGGTTCCATGTGCCCTGCTGGCTGCTACATGGCCATCTCGTCTGTCTCTGTGGCCACTCCTGCTTTGTGTTCCTGACCATCTTCTGAAGCCTCACAGTGCTTAGAAACTGAGTCACTCAGGCATGAATGAGTCAACCTGAAAGTTCTTGGCAGCTAAGCAGAGCTGGTGAGTGGAAGAAATCTCATTTTTGTAATTGTCCCAGAGCAAACTGACAGTGCACAGCTGTAGTGCATTCAGGGAACAGAGCCACACCCTTTGCACCACCGAGGAGTCTGGGCAAGGAGGTTTCCTGGCACCAGAGCCGCAGGCCTCTTTCTGAGGGCCCTAGGCTACCCCAGGGCCCAGCCTCCCCACTTCCTCCTCCACAGCCAACTTCCTCTCCTTCTCTCCTTCTTCTGCCTGTACTCCAGGCCTGGCCCTTATCTCCACCCTGAACTCTGGGGAGAGACTGTCTTTAGCAGGGTTGCCACAAGGCAGCTTACTTCTTTGAGCCTCCATTTCCTCCTCTGTCCAGTGGAGCCACAACACCCCCCGTGGTGTTGGGAAGATGGAGTGACACAACAGGAAGTACTCAGCTCAGGAGAGGTGCACTGAGAACCCACAGGCTGTTACTATCACTCTGGAACACACTTCAAGACCCAGCTCCCCTGTGCAGGGACTTGCTGGCCTCTGTCCTTGGTTATTTTGCTGTCTGCCACTCCCATCTGTCCCCAGACAGGAAGCCTGGATAAACACTGGTGGTGCACTGCAGAGGGGCTTTTTCCACTGTGGGGGCAGCACAGTGGACCTGTGCTCTGGCCACTGCAGGGAGCCTACAGCATCTCCTCCAGAAATAGTGGAACCACTCCATTCAGCCAGGAGTGGGGAGCAACCTGGCAGCCGTGGGCAGCATCATAAACACTGCTGGGGTTGCCCTGGTCACAACACTAGTAAGCAGAGTGCTCTCGGAGAAAGGCTGGTATGACCCAGGCAGCGTGTTAGTAAAGGATGCTTCTCTTCTCGAGGCTCCTGCCCGCGCCCCGCCTTGGAAGGCTCCAGGCTCTTGCTTCAGGTTCTTCTTGAGTTTTAAATGATGTTCCCATCTAGCAGTACTGTGTCTGGCCCAGGCTAGCAATGCCCTGGAACATCCAGCAGGTCCTACTTCTGACCCAGGTACCTGCATCCTGGTACAGGGTTCCCAACAGCCTTGGGACTACACAGCCACTGTGTCTGAGGCAGGTCCGTGGGAAATGGGATGCTTGCCTCAACTTCTCTGTCCTAGCTTGAGAAAGCAGTCTGGCAGCTGGCAGAGAAACCCAGTACTCCCTGGGTCTAGCGTACAACCACGGCAGGAAGTGGGGTGGGGATGGGACTTGTCCATGCTGAGGGAGTTTGACATTGAGTAGCAGATACAGATCACCCTAGGTGGTGATGCTCCCCGCACTGGCCAGGGCCACTGCTCTGTTGCTTCTGGGCCCTAAAGGCTGGATGAAATGGCTTCAGGGCTGAGCCTGCCAGCCGGCCAGCTACAGCAATCAATGCTGTAATCACAGCTGGTGCTGCCATTTACTCTCAATCCTTGGACCTACTGCTTCTTGAATTCTGCCAGCAGAGGTGCTCAAAGGCTATGCAAAGCAGCTGGGGTTCCGCCTGGGTGAGATTCTTCCTGACAGCCTGGCCCAGCACAGCTGCTAGATCTCAAGGCAAGTGTGTTTTGAAGCAGCAGGAACAGTGACTAAAAGGCAATGATTTTCACATGGCCATCGTGTCTGGTGAGGGAGGCTTTGGACTGCATGGCTCCCTTTACTGGGGGCTCTTGGATGTCTGGTCCTGCCCCTTCCCTGCTTTGCCACCCTCCCACATACCTGGATCTTCATCTTCCTCTTAGGATGATCACAACACCTTCTCTGGTCTCACTACTCCCAGCTGCTCTCTGTAGGAAGAGATCTTTCTAGAATCTTTCCACCATGGGTTCCCAGAGGTGGAAACCAGGAGCACCTCCCCTCTAGGTCTGGCATGGAGGTAGTAACCAACAGCACTGGTGGACGTGGGCTGAGGAGAAGGTCACACTGGTTTACATCCTTGCTGCCAAAAGCATCCTCAATGGATGCAAATGACACAGTGGATGCAGAAGGGCATGTGTCACACACTCGTCCCAAGAGCACAGTCAGCTCTGATGTCTCCCTGGGCTGTGTAGCTACCTGTCAACTGGGGTGAACATTGCACAAGGTGGAAGCAGGGAAAGGAGGATGAAACAGATGGGTCTGTTAGGGGACAACTGTGGCAGTTGAGAGCGTGGCCTCTGGGGCAGACGGCCCTGGTGCCACATTGGCCTCTACTCATAGCTGTGATACCCTGTGTGAGTTGTGTAAACGCATCCCTAGCTGCCTGTCTGTAAAAGAGGAGCATGGACAGAAGCAGACTGAGTGAGATGGTCCCTGAGAGCAGCCCAGTGATGCCTAAACCAAAGTGATGGCTCTGGGTGCCCAGATCTGGGAGCTACAAAGGTGGGGAGGGGCTCCTTTTTGGCCAAGAACTTCAAGTGTCCCTCCCATTACTCCCTTCCCCAATCACTCTAGCCTAAGACCAGCACGGGCATTGCTTAAGGGCTGCCCTGCTGGACCTGTGTGGTTGGGAAAGGAAGGCCTCTCTATGGGGCACCCTCAGGCCAACCTGGAGGGGTGGGAGGAGGCTTGGCCCAGGACCGGAAGATTTGGGTAGGCCTGAGATGTGGAAGTCAGAGTGGGCCAGAGAGCCTCCTGGGAAAGGAAAGGCAAACTCTGGCTGATGCTTGTGGGAGGTAATGGGAAGGACACCTGCAGGGGTGGAAGGGAGCCCAGCTGGGAAGCTCTGGCGGTGAAAGAAGGCTGTAGAGAGAGGAGTCCCCTGCGGAACCAGAGGGCTCAGCCCATCTGACAGATGGAGAAACTGAGCTCAGGCAGCACCTGTGTGGAGGAGAGGTACAGCTCAGCATGTGGCTGCCGGGGTCCCAGGTGACTGCAGCTGGAAGGCAGCAGAAAGCTATGCAGGGTGCTGTGATGGTAAAGATGTTTATTAGCCTGACCCTAAGGATCCTGGGGTGAGGTGGTCCCAGGATGGCCCTGCTGCTCTGCAACATTTTCCCTCTGGGTGGCTGTTCCAGGCACTGGGTGTATCCCTTTTCTAATCCCGTGTGGGTAACTGGCATGTGAGAGCTTAGCTATTTCTGCAGCGGTTTTCGTTGTCTCTTCAGCCCAGGTGACTGTAAGGCAGGCACCAGGGAGAGCGGTGACTCCTCCTTTCCACCAGGCCCCTCCCCCTGCCTGTTTTGGGACTCCCTGCTGGGGTCTCCTGCAGTGGTCTCCTGCAGAGGGAGCAGACCCTGTCTCTGCCCTACCAAACCAGAGGTTCTCCAAATGTTCTTGACACTGTCTCATTTCTAAAGAGGTGGCAGCTGGAGAGGCTGAGGCTCAGTGAGCTGGAGGACCACTTAGGGTCCCTCAGCCACTAAACAAAAACTCGGTTTCAACCTGGGCTTCCCAGCTGCTGACTCTGTGTCTTTATGGTCCTGTCTCTTGCACCTGAATCCAGTCATTGAGCTTAAAGACTCCAGAGGGTCTTGCAGAGGGGCAGGCAGTGCCCAGGAAGCCCAGGCACCTTGGCTACCTCCCCCACCCCACAACCTTGTGCTCCACAGACCCAGAGCACACTTGTGTCTGCCCTAGACCATCAGCTCTTTAGAGACAGAACCTGGGACACAGGCAGCGGAGTAGGAGAAAATAGATGCTGCAGGCCTGGAGGAGCCACTAAGAGTTTCTCTGGGCCTGGCCTGGAGTGGGCCTGGGCAGATAAGTGATCACCCGAGGATCCCCATCCCTAGTGTTCACATGATAGGTGGGCTGTGAGCACCCTGCATTTACAGCTCTGATTATAAACCAGGCTGGGGCAGGAGCAGGGGCAGGCAAGAGCAGGCAGGGACGTGGCAGGTGGCAGGCGGGGCCACACAGGGGAGCACAGCAGCTCCACTTCCTGTGGGTGCGGGCCCTGGTGCCGGCCTGGGAGGTTGCACAAGTCTTCCTCACAGGCCCCAGGCTGCCTGCCTGCCTGGCCAGTACATAGCCTGCCTCACCCGGCTGGCCCTGCCTCCCCGAGGGCTGGCATCCCGCTCCCTGCCCCGGGGCCTGGCCTGCATCCTCATTGCGAGGGCTGAAGGGGCCGCTTCTGCTTGCCCTCCCATCCCTGGACACAGCTCCTTCCTCATTTGCTGCTGGTTCTAGCCCCAAACAAAACAGGTTGAGCCCTTTCCCTCCCTTTGGCAGTTGTCTCTGTCTTGTGGCTGCCTTCTGAGCACGGCAGACGGCGCCGGCTGGGACAGGAGGGGGCCTGGACATTGCTCTTGGCACCTGGCCACAGTCGGCCCTGCCTGGGCAGGAGTGCAAGCTTTGAGCAGCAGAAGAAAGGATGATGCCTCAGCTGCAGTTCAGAGATGCTTTCTGGGTGAGTGAAGCCACCAGGCTGTCTGGGCTGAAGTGTACCAAGGTAGTGATTGGAGGGGTGATCTCATAAAATAGAGGCTGATTTTTGGTCTTGTCTTGGAGGTGGCCTGGGCCACTGTGCTTTCTGAGCGGGTCACTGGCTGGGGTACTTGGGTGGGGTTATCTGCTCTGTGCTCCATGGGGATCCCCCTCTCCTGCAGCAGGAACTTCCAGGAAAGCCAAGTGCGGGTGAGGCTTGAGAAGGCCATGTTGGCAGGAAATGAAGGACAGGTCAGAGGTCTGAGGACAGACACATAGGTTCAGATCTCAGCCTTATGACTTATAGGCTGGGTAAATCATTTGATGCCTCTGTGCCTCAGTTTCTCTGTCTATGTAATGGGGATAAGGACAAATAAACATCCAGTTTCAGGTGCTGTAAGTGAAGTCCCCAGCACCTTGCTGCATGTCAAATGGTAGCTCTCTTCCCTTACCCAACTCTTCTCATCCTCTGAAGACCTGGGGGGATCCTCAAAGGAAGCAGTCAGAGTGGGCAATGCCTTATTTGCTTTCTTAAATTGAGCACAGGTATAATCATGAAAGGTGTCCATGAAACAGGGCATCTGGCTGGGGGTAGGTAAAGTGGCTTGTCGGGCCATATAGCCTGCAAGTGCAGCCGGTCACTACCCTACACCATTTTCCACTTGGCCTTGGCCTTCCCTTTGCTCCTGGGGACCAGTGGAGACCTCTCTGGTTGGAGAAGGAATGTGGTTATGTACTGGTTCCACCTGCAGTCTCTGAACAAGATTCCCAGCCCTCTGCTCAGCTGCCTCAGCCCTACCTGCCCCAGTGCCCTGTCCCAGGTGCAGCCAGGAAGATGGGGCAAAAGAGCCTGGCCTCTTTGCCTTCTGAGCCGGCTCTGTGTGAGTGGCTTGCTTCCCCTGTGCCACTGTTCATAGGACAGAACCCTCCCCTGGGCCTCAATTTCCCTATGTTGACCCAGTGCAGAGAAGCTGGCCAGGGCCGAGCCAGCTCCACCCAGGCAGACACCAGGCTCTGGCCCCAGCGGTGATGATGTGTAGGGTCTGGTGTGGTATCTCCATGCCTGCCCTTGTTATACTCTGGGCTGCAGCAGCTTTATGGCCCCCGCGTGCCTCCTCATGCCCAGGGCTGGCTGCTGGGCTTGGATGAGGGGACAGCTTCCCTAGGGAGGGCCAGAGCAGGTCACTGTGGGGATACCTGCCACAGAGCCCTGGTCCTAGTATCGTTTTCCTGTACCCAGATAGCCCAGTGCAGGGTAAAAGTGCACATTTACCAAGATCTAAAGATGTGTCATGCTCAAGGCTGTTGTACAGTCACTCATTTAATCCCCTCAGCAACCAGTGAGGTAGATGCTATTGTTATCGTGAGATAAGGAAACCAAGGCACAGAGAATGTAAGGGAGTTACCCAATATCACAGAGCCAGAATCAAGCCTAGCAAGATGACTCCATGCCAGTTACAGCTAGGGTATTTCATTATCCTCTATGGATCTTGGTGTACCACTGAGTCTTGGGCCTTGGGATCCACACTGGATAAATGGGGGGGATTCTGCCCTCTGACCTCCCAGAGGGTGAGGACATCAGGGGAGGTGGAGAGAACAAAATTCTGAAGCTCGCTTCACAGATGAATCTGTCCAGTAGCAAAATCTACCCACTAGGGACCTCTTCCCGCTTTCCCTTACTTCAGCTAAAGCCCTATCCAGAAGCCCTGCAGCCTGCAGAACCCAGCTGGGGCTGACATCCCTACCTAGTGGAAGGAAACCCTGAACCTGAAGTCACCAGGGCTCATGGACATCGCTCATGAGAGAAGCCCTGTGGCTTTGGGTCAGGATAATAACCTATCGTTACCCATGGTCTGAGCAAGCAGAGTCTGACACATGTAGCAATTAGCTGAGGTCCACTTGGAACCTGGATACAGTTGGTGACAGATACAATGGTGGACCTGTGTGGTCAGAAGCAGCCTCGCAGACTGCTAGTACTCAGGTAGTTGAGATGGAGTTAGAGAAGTTAGAAAAAGCACAAACAGTGGCTCAGAAGTGACCAGGTGGTTCAGCTTGGGAAGGGATGCCCCCTGTCTCTAGTTGGGCCTGTGTGCAGAGCTGTCCATGTGGCTGTATGGTGGCTTCTGCAGCCTGCTGTGGGCTGTAGCAGGGCACAGATGCAGGCTGCTGTGGGGAGAAGGCTGAGGTATGCGTGGGCCACAGGAAAGGATAATTTCATTTCTGTTAGGCACACAAGACAAAGAACATAACTGCTCTGCAGGAAGTTTGTGGCTGAGCCTCAGAGTGGGATCTGTCAGGTATAATTGAGCTGAGATCTTAGCCTCCCTTCTAACAGGCCTTTGATCTCCTATAGCCTGTGCTTGCACTGAGTCAAAGGGCAGGAAAGTCAGGGAAGGCCAGGTCCTGCCCTGTCCCTCTGCATCAAACAGGGGGGGTCACGTGAATGTTTAAAGAATAAATGAAAGGACAGTGAACATCCCTAGGGTTTGCCTGCCTTCTTGAACCCATCTCATCCTCCATTTCAGCTTCTCTGGATTCTGCAATGTGTTTTGAGTAAGGTTCTTGTCAGGAAGATTTACCTAGACTCCTGAGCTCCACCCCACAGCCAGTCAGGTGCATAGAAGTCTTGTCCCTAAGGAGACCAGAGTGCTATGCTGCAGGCCCAGATAGGTGTGTGAAGTGTCCCAGGTCCCTGATCCACCCGTCTGGGCCATAGCCTTCACAGAGGAGCACTGGGTGTTGCTTTAAGAAGGGAGGTGTAGTTCTGCACCAGGTATTATACAGATAGACCTACACCATTCCCTTTGGGGATATTTAAAAGGAAGGTAAGGGCTGGAGAGTCCAGCCCCTCAGGTTGGCCCCCAGGGATCAGTGGACAGCAGGCTTGAGTGCTCTTCTCTCTGTCTCTGAGATGCAGATTTACCTGGAAGTTCCTTGCCCAGAGAGCAGGTGAGGGCCCTGCCCCTGGGAGGGGGTTAACTTGCTAGGGACAAGCTGGGTCAGGCCCACCCCTTCCCTCTGTGTCCCTGGGTGTCCCTCTGCTGTGGTGCCTCTTCCTCTTCCTGGTCCTGCAGTTCCCCATTTAGAGGTGACAGAGAAGATCCCTGAGGGCCCCACTTTAGCCTATCTTGGAGTTGCCTGTGCCCTGCTCCAGGACCTTCCCTGTGGGGCTGAGGCTGACGTTTCTTGGATACCTCTTCGGTCCTAGGCTCTTAAAGCTGAATCGATACCTTCTAAAGAAACAAGGAAATTAATACAAGAATCTGAAAAGGACAGTGGGAAAATAGAGACAAAAAGCGGGGGGAACCCAACCCTTATTATCAGTTGTTTCTGGGTGAGAGACTATGTTCTGTGCTTCTGTAAGATTATCCTACACAGGTACAAGCAGACTGTGTGCCTAACTTTGTGCACTTTCCTCTTTTCTCTATTTAAATTTTTATTTTAAATTGTAAAATATACACAACCTAAAATGGATCAATGGGATAATTTCTCTCAGGTGTATTCAGTTGAAAAATTTGTCCCTGGTTAGTTGTACCGAGAGTTATTAGTCAAAAGTCAAAGCACTCACTCGTTGAAAGGAAATTATTCAGTAAAACGGAACTGAAAGCATTTCCAAATCCATTGTGCCACATAATTCCACCAAAAGCAAATCTCACGAATTGTCATGAACGCTTTCTCTGGTCTTGTATTTTGCTTTATGTTTGCTTCAATGAGACACTGAGAGGTGGCCCTCACGGTGGCGCACACCTATGACCCTAGCTGCTTCAGAGGCTGAGGCTGGGAGGTTCATGTGTTTGAAGCTCGGGAAACATACCAAAATCATCTCAAAATGAACAAAAAACCCAGTCGTGACAAGAGGTAGAAATTGGGGTCACTCTGGTTAATCTGACCACCTTGGAAACCAAGGAGAGACTGAATATTACCCCATGTAGCCCGTGAATTGACTGAATCCTTGAGTCAGGCTCTACCGTACAGTGCAAAACAGGCCCCAAAGTTTGGGCAGAACGGTCGCTGGCAAGGTCCGCATCACCGTGGCTGGTTGTGGATTGTACTTAGATTATAAAAAAAACCCATACTCCCCTTTGAGAATTCGACTGGTGGGGCAGGGACAAACTGCTCAGCTGTCCCCATAAGATTTACTATCCTAACTGTTTGTAGATTCAGCAGTGTTCAGTAGCAGGCAACCCTCCTGTTTCTTGGTATGAACGCTGTGAGTGTGGTGGGTGTGGGGTCTTCATCTTCTGCAGCCCCGAGGCTCGTAGTTACCCTGTTCCAGCTTTTGAATTTGGTGGATGTGCTATGATGTATTTATCCAATCCCAGGGAGATCTCTGAACATAGCTTTCCCTAATGATTATTTTCACGGGAAGATTTTTAGGACAGGAGGCATTTTTAGATGAAATAGGAGGGCTCTCTTGTGCTCAGTGTAAACAACTGCTTTGGGCCCCTCCCATGGGCAGTACAGGAGGTAGCAGCCAAGGTCCTGACAATCAGGCCTTTGGGCCACCAGCTGCTGTGATGTCAGGAGGAAGGAAAACATCTCAGAAGCTGTCTATGAGATGCTGTTAGTATAAAAGGCTCAGAGCTGAATCATGGGTCTCTGCAGCCTGCACTGAAGGGGGGACCAGCATAGACCCTAGTGTGGGCTCTTGTCCTCAGGATCCCTGGATGGCCACATAGACCCTCAGTGAAGCGGCTGTTGTCAGAAGAATGAAAATCATATGGACGAGGAAAAAAGCTAGGTGGTTTTGAGTATTTTCATGTAAAAACTTCTTTATACTGTATAGTTTTTGAACCATGTTAAAAGATTTGTTTATTCAAAAAATTAAATCAAGAGGATGAAGAGGACATTTATTTCAAGCTTCATAAAGGTTTTCTTCTCTAAATTCCCACTACTTAAGTCAGCCCTAGAAGAGAAGCAACAGTGTCTGTTTGTTGGGTGCCTATCATATGGCAGGCATTGTGACAGCCACGACATGTGTGTCACCAAACACTCCCTATAAGGAAGGGGTCTCAGGGTTCTCCCATCTCCATAGCAGGAATAAAGGCACAGGCAGGTCAAGGATGAGCTGAGGTCACCCAGACTCCAACCCTGGTCCACCAGGCTCTTGCAGCGGAAGGTGGCCAGCTGGTTTGCTCTGGGCTCGGTCATAGCTTACGTAGGACAAAAGCCTGGTCCCTGCACTGGTTTCTGGAGATTTGGAAGCATTTGATTTCCCCCCTTCTCCCACCACCTTAAGTTTCTGCAAGTAAATATAGATCATACATGTCTGAAAATACTTTAACATAAAACCATTCTCACCAGTAGGGCCGTAATGGCTTTTTTAGGCCATACTTGTGGTTAAACAGCTTCACCTCTTGCACAGGCTCTAGGATGACCCCTGTGTACTGGGCCTGGGTGCTCAGGTTTCCCTGCTGCTCCCCCTGTTCAGAGCTGGGTGACCCCTGACCAGGAGTGGAGGGCCTTGCTTGGGCTGCAGATGGTGAGGGAGGACTAGGGAGGTGGCAAGAGGCCAAGTGGTGGTCCAGGCGGAAAATCTGGTGGGGCAAAGGAGAAGGGGGAACGGACCCAGCAGGTGTGCGGAGTGAGTGGTGGTTGGAGGCCCTGCTGGATTGTGAAAGGTCTTTTTGCACAAAGTGGTGGTGGCAGACTCTTCTGCCTTTTGTACCCTCCCTGGGAGTAACTATTTCCCCCCTCATGTAACCCGGGACCCCTTCCTTCCCTCCCCGCCAGACACCTGTCTCATGCTGCAAACCACATGATGGAGGAAAATGGGGGTGGAAACCAAAACTGCTTTGGCTTCGAGCAGGAGAGAGTGGTACTTGTGCTGCCCACCCCAGGGCTCCTCTCTGTGCTGGTTCCACAAGGTCCCTTAGCTGACCCCTGGCCTCCAGGTTGCTGAGGAAGCAGGCGGTTGTGAAGCCTAGCCTGGCCCCACTCTTACTTGATGGGTGATGTGGGGGAGTTATATCCCTTTCAGAACCTCAGTTTCCTCATTTGGGATGAAGTGGTAAGATCTCACCTCACCTAGGTAAGGGCTTTGAGAAAGAGAAGCATCACTTCCTGCCCACCACAGTGAAATGGACCAAGAATGGTCCCTGTGTGACCTTAAATGTGTGACCAGGCTCAAGAACCACTGACTTTACCCAATTTACCTGAGAGTGAGTAGAGTTTGAGGTTTAGTTTTTGGTGGTGAACATGTGTAACAGAATTGAATCTTTTTTTCTTTTTTCGTTTTTTCTGTGCTGGGGAATGAACTCAAAGTCTTATGCCTGCCAGGCAAGCATTCTACCATCCCCAGTCCCATTTTAACCATTTTAAAAGTGCATTCATTACCTATTTTAAATTCATTCATCACTGTCTGAATTATACACAGTTCCATAACGCTTTCTGGGTCAGTCAGCTTTTCATTGCTGTGACAAAATACCTAAGGAAATCAGTACAAAAGGAAGAATTTATTTTGGTTCATGGTTTCAGAGGTTCTAGTGCATGGTCCATTGGTCCTGTTACTCAGAGCCTATTGTGAGGCAGACCATCATGGTGGGGAGCAGAACTACACATTTCATTGTGACCCAAAGCAGAGAGACAGAGAAAGAGACAGAGACAGAAACGAGGGAGAAAAAGAAAGAAAAAAGAGAGTCAGGCTCTCTGGATTACCTTTCTGGGCATGTTCCTGCCAATGGCCTTCCCCTGTTCTTCCGCCAGGTCCCACCTCCTGAGGTTCCCCCACCTCTCCATAGTGCCATGGTCTGGCAACAAAGACTTCAACACATGGCCTTGGAGTCATATTTAAGAAGCAACCATAGCATTCTCTCCCTATCCTCTGTGCGATTTCTATTCTTTTTGTCCCTATGAATTTGACTTTTCTATGTATCTCATGTAAGTAGATACAATATCTGTCCTTTTGTGTCTGGCTGAGTTGATTTAAAATAGTATCTACAATCTATAGCATCTATCAGAATTTTTATTCCATGACACCTGTCAGAATTTCCTCCTCCTTTATAGAAAAATAATATTCAAACACACACACATACATGGACATCCCTTGGCTGTGCGTTCCTCCATTGATGGAGGGGCTTGGACAATTTCTGCCTTTAGACTAATGAATAATGACTAGTGAATAATGCTACTATGGAAATCAGTGTACTGACATCTGTTTGACTCCCTGCTTTCAGTTCTTTTGGGTGTAGATCTAGAAGTGAATTGCTGGATCATATAGTAATCACGTTTGTTTATTTTTTTCAGTGCTGAGACTCAAACCCAGGGCCTTACACCTGCTAGCCAAGTACTCTACCACCAAGCTCCACCCCAGCCCCACCATAGTCAGCTTTTTGAACAGCTACCAAACTCATTTTCATAGTGGCTGCCTTATTTCACATTCTCATCGGCAATGTAAAAAGGGTTCCAGTATCTCCAGATCTTTGCTAATCTTTCTCTTGCCATCATTGCCATTCTAGTGATCCTGAAGTGGTGTCTCACTGTAGCTTTGATATGCATTTTCCCTAATGATCAACTATGTCTGGCACCTTTCCACATGCTTGTTGGGCATTTGGATATCTTATGTGGAGAATTCTATGGAAGGCCTTTTCCCATTACTTGTTGTTGAGTTACAGGACTTCTTTCTGTATTCTGGATACTTACTCCTTATCAGGTATATGGTTTGGAAATATCTTCTCCCATTCTGTGAATTGTACTTTCATTCTCTCTCTCTTTTTTTTTCCCCCATTAGTCCTTTCATTCTCTTGATGTTGCCTTTTGATATACAAGTTTTCATTTTGCCAGTTCAATTTATCTTGTTTTTGTTTTGTTTTCTGTGTTTTAGTATCATATTCAAGAAGTCACTGCTTTAGTTTTTTTTTTCTTTGAGACAGGGTCTCACTGTATAGTTGAGACTGACCTGGAATTCACTATGTAGCCCAGGCTGGTCTTGAACTCAACAGTGATCCTCCTGCCTCAGCCTTTCAAGTGCTGGGATTACAGGTGTGCGCCACCACGGCAGGCTTGGTTTAGGTCTTATAGTTAGGTCAGTGATCCATTTTGAATTAATTTCTATATACGGTGTAAGGCAAAGTTTCTTTTACATGTGGCTATTCATTTTTCCACCCCATCCATTGATGGGTCTGTTCTTTCCCCCAGTGAATGGTACTGACACCCTTGTAAAAAATCTGACCATTTATGTATTTATTTCTGGGCTCTGTGTTCCATGGTCTAAGTCTGTCTGATGATGTCGCACACAATTTGATTACTATACCTTGTAGTAAGCTTTGGAATGAAGAAGAGCAAATCCTCCAGCTTTGTTCTTCTTTCCCAAAACTGTTTTGGCCATTTGGGGTCCTGAAGAGAGGTGTTCTTGTTCTTATTTTATTGGTGAAGAAATTGAGGCTTGGGCGCTCCTGAAGTGGCCAGGACTGGCCAACAGTCCATGACAAACCCCATCACATCCCCTCTGTGGAGCACTTAAGGACCTGCCCTGCCATGGAGCCCTCTGGGGTGGTTTGCTCCTCCCCATGGCTGCCCCACCTCTGGCTCCTTGAGTGGGTTGGGGCAGCCCTCATCTTACTTCCTAGAGGAGGGTCTGGAGGAAAGACTGACTGCTAGCGTCGCTGCCTTCATGCATGGGTCAGTGAAGGTCTTTAAGGAACTGATGTCTACCCTGCCCTTGGCCTGCCTGGACCTGGGGCTCCTATGGAAGTCAGGATTCTGCCCTGCATTTGAGCACTGCAGCCTCCGAAGCAACAGGGGCTCCCTTCTTGGTTCTTCCTGGACATCTGTCCTATAGTCAGGACCAGCTCCAAACCTATTCCTCCAGGCACAGTGACTCTAGACACAGGTCCGGGAGGTGGGCAAGTGACAGTCCAGCCTAGTGGTCTGTGTAGTGCATGCACAGCAGCACAGGATGCAGGTGCTGTCTTGGCTGTGTCTGTAGTGATCCTCACTGTGGTGTAGAATGAGATAGAAATGGACCCTGCAAGTTGACACAGGAACAGTGTAGCTGATGCCAGAGCCAGGGAAAGCTAGGAGCCAAGACTGAGCCTCAAACAGTGCTGGCAGAATTGCATTGCAGTCCTCAGATGGTTCCTAACCCTAGACAGAAGGAGCTTGCACAAAGGCTCTGTAAGTGCTGGCCTGAGTCCTAACAAGAACATTAAACAGTGAATGGTTCCAGGCACAGGGCTCCCCCAGGCAGCCCAGCTCCCAGCCCAGAAGACAGCTCTTACGCTGTTGGAGCTGTTGTTTCCCACTGGGTGGGCTCTGTTCCCGCTGGCTGTGTTGGGCAGGGCAAATCCTTTCTCAGGCAGTAAAACAGAGGGCACCATCTTCATCTGTTTTCTGGCGTTGGAATCCAGAGTGGCCCCCTTTGATTCTGTTACAATCCCAGTATCCCTGGTGAGTTCCTCAATTCCGTGAGCCTTTGGTTTCTCACCTGCAAATGTCTTCTGTGGTTAGAAGGTTGGGACTTGGAATCAACATTAATGGCCTGGCCAGTCCCAGGCCCCACTAGCCCAGGCTGGGAGCGAGCTCAGACAGAATCCAGACCTACTGAGGCTGGCAGAGGAGGCCACTATGGCCTCCAGAGGCTGCAGGGTCTGTCTTTGCCCTTGGAAGGGGCTGGGTCTGGGGCAGATGTGGGCCCCTGCAGCTTCATCTTGGCTCTGTGAAAAACCCCCAAACCATGCACAGGGTGGGCTCCCAGTGGGGAGCAGAGCACCCTCCTGTCAGGGCCCAGGAGACACGCGCTCACCCTGGTTTATAGATGGGACCATGGAGGCCCAGAGACAGGGAGCATCTGGTCCAGCTGAATGTCAGAGTGAGGATTCAACTGCAGTTCTGCTTTCTCACTTCCCTCCCTGCTGATCTCGGTGGATGTGTACCCATCGTTATGGCCATTTCCAGGGCTCCTTAAATGCCTGGGCCTTTGCCAGGCCCCTCCCATCTTCCCTCACTTGATCCTCAGAGCCCGGGATGGGGTAGCTTGTACTTTTCTGTACCCACAAGCCCCCACCCCGCTGCCTCCCTTGCCCTCAACTTGAACTGGGACCCTTCTCTGCTCCGACATCCTGGCCCTCAGACTCCATCCCTCTCTTTCCCAGCTGTGGCTGCAAGGGCTCTGTTCACCCCTGACCTCTGCCCTGCTGCACATCTCTCCCCACAGCTGTTCCTAGTCTCTACCTTTTCTGCACATCTGGGTTTTATGAAGGGTAGAAAAGGTGGCCCTAGCTGGGCCTTTGAGACCTCACAGCCTGGGCAGGAGTACGGGTCTGGGACCTCAATGTCCTCACAACTGAGGAGGCCGATGCAGAAGAGCAAAGCTTTCCAGGCAGGTAGACCTGGTCCAAGGGCAGATGTGCCCACCCTGTGCATGGTTTGTCACTGCCCTGTGCCCAATATGACTGAGAAAAATTGCCAAGCTGTCCCTTCCCCACTCACGGGACTCTTGAGGATCCTAGAAGCTGCCAGACTCTCTGGCAGGGTCTGGGGCCTGCAGGGTGACCACCAGCCACAGGCCTGTGGCTCACAAGTTTGTTGGAGCCTGACATGGACCCTGACATCTCAGGGGCTGGTGGCTTTGGTTGGCGGGGTTAGGCTATGAGACTGGGGAGCCTCAGCATGCATTTGGTGAGGGGCTGGGCCATTCTAGAAATTCCCCATTCATCTTCTCTTTTCTTTTCCTCTCTCTCTCTCTCTTTCTCTTTTTTTTTTTTTGGTGCAGTGCCTGACCAGCAACAGCACAGTGACAGACATCTGTGACTCTCTCCTCTCCTCTTCCTCTCTCTCTCCTTTTTTTTGGGGGGGCGGGGTTTGAGACAGGGTCAGTTGAGACTGACCTGGAACTCACTATATAGCCCAGGCTGGTCTCAAACTCACAGTGATCCTCCTGCCTCAGCCTCCCGAGTGCTGGGATTACAAGTGTGTGCCACCATGCCTGGCTCTCTCTTTCTTTCTTGATACTGGAGGCTGAACCAAGCCCTTCACACTGAGCTATATCCCACCCTCCCTTTAAATAACCATGCCCAGCTTCAAAGATTCTTTCTAACCTCAAGTTTCCATTAGACCCAGAGTAGCTCATCTAAGTCCATGAATGTGCTGTGTTCTCTACAAAGTAGAGTCTATCTTTGCCCTCTCTCCTCAACCTCTAGCCTGGGCTGTCTCAAAACAGCTGCCAGACACCCATCCATCTGCTCCTACAGGGACCCTCCCAGGCCTTGGGTAGGAGGCCCTCAGATACAAGCGCCCAACTCCTGATACCATCTGGGGCTCAGGGCCTCTCTGTGGAGCTCTGACCTGCTCTTAGACCATAAGCAGCAGCCCAGCAGGTGATGTGGCTGCCCTGCAAACCAGGGTGCCCCCTACTCCTGATGGCTGGCCCTTGCAGATCTGAGGGTAAGCGTCGGCTTTGGGACCTTCTCCCTGTTGTTTCTCCTCCTGGATTCTTCTGGTCCATGCATGCACCCCTCTGGGGTATGGCCCCTCAGCCAATCCGGTGGAAGGAGCCCAGCTATCCCCACTGCCTTAGCAGCCCCCACCCCAGTCTCCTTATCCTCCTTGTCCTACCTCAGAAGAGTGAGGACATGACTGAAAAGCTAATTCAAAGGCACCATGTAGTGCGTCATTGAATCTACAGTAAGCAGTGGAAGGAAACTCAGGAAACACTAGTCACAAAGCCACATCCTCAGGGGCCTCCCTGGGAGCTCTGCAGCACTCAGCTGGTGTTTCTGAGTATGTGGTGCACAGATGCCGGGCCTGGGTCCCCCAGAGGAGGCCAGCCTGAGGGATCCTCCACCTTCTCTTGCTGTCCCCTGACAGTCTCTGTGGTTGGCTTCTACCATCTACAGGAGACAGCAACAGCAGAGGAAGGCGGCAGCTAATGAGTATGAGAGGGAAGCAGGGCGGAAGCAGCCAGCGCCCTGTGCTTTTTGGTGGGGGTGTGTGCGTGCGTGTGCGTGTGGAGGAGCTGGCTGCAATCTCTGGGTGACAGGGAGGACATCTAGTTGCCCTGTTCGGTCTCTGCTTCCTCCATAAAATGTGATTTTGAAAAAAGGTTTTAAGAAGATGAAGAACCCTGAAACATGTCAGACATTGGAAAAATGTGAAGGAACGTGGTGGGGTAGGCAGGAAACTCTTCTCTTCTACCTTCCTGATCTCACCTCATGCCACCCCTGGGTGTCTCTCTGGTAGTTTTCAGGTTTCACCCAGGCCAGCCCAACATGATACCCAAACCCCAGGCCTTTAGCTGAGAGTGCTTGGTTTTCTGTATGCACAGGAAGCCTTGGGTGGGGAGGGGAAGTGGTTGCCCTGTCAGTGCCACAGTGTCCCCTCACCACGTTGTCAGCAGGTCTTGTGTCCCTGTGTGGTAGACAAGGAACAGGCAGCGCCTCTGAGGCAGTGAGAGGCTCAGGTCCCTGGTGCTGCTATGGCTGGTGATGGCGCCCCAAGTGGCAGGTTCCACAGCCCATACATCTGGGCTGGTTCTTCATGTGATTGCTTCCCATCCCTGTGGCCAAACCCAAAGACAACTGAGGCTTCTTCTGGCCCACAGTTTCAGAAGTGGCTGGATCCTTGGTTGTGGGGTGCAGGTGCAGTGGGACAGAGCCAGGGACCTGATACTGTCCCCTGGGTCTCACCCTTATGGTCCACTCCCTTCAGCTAGGACCACTTCTTGTTCCCATCATCCCCCACAATGCTCTAAGTTATGGCCTCATAATGGATGAACCCACTGATGACAGCAGAGCCCTCATGATCCTGTCACCTTTGAACACAATAGACTTCAGGGGACATTTTAGATCTAAACCATAATATTGGTCTTCCAGTGCCCACCGTTCCCTCTCTGCAGCTGCCTACTTCTATTCCCTCCGGTGACACCCAACAATCCATTCCACGCAGCTGCTGTTGGGGTTTCTCTCTCCCAACCAGACTACTTCCCAGACAGCATTAGCAGGTGGCTTTCGGGCTACTCTGAACAACCTCTATGTGGTTCCCAGAGCAACCTCAGTGCTGATCCCTGTGTGTTGTGCCTCCCTTACCCCTCCCTGCAGCAGCTGCAGTGCCCCCACCTGTCTTGCCAGGTGAGATGCACTGTCAGCCTAGGGCTCCCCAAACCTGCAGGCCCACCCCGACCCACCCCTGCCCTGAGGAGTCACTTCCTCTCCCTGTGTCCCTCCACGGTCTAGAGGCCCCGGAGGCACAATCGCTTCATCCTGCTTCTTCCTGGCAGATGGAACTAGGGCCAAAGCCCAGCAGGTCTGTCCCTTCCTCTCAGGTTGTAGGTTTAGAAGCCCTGGAATTGAATCTGAGGGAGCATTTGAAAAGGTTCTGCCCTCTTTAAATGCACCCTTGGGTCGGAACTGTGTCCCAGCATGTCACGGGCTGAGGGAAGATTCTGTCTAACCAGGTATGGCCTCCAGTAGGCGGGGAAGGACACCGGCCATGCTACCTGCTTATCCTGAGCCTGGGCTTCTGCAGGGAAGCAGAGGAATGGAGGTTAAGAGCCAAGATCCAAGTCCTGACTGTGCCCTGCAGGTCCCCAGCAGGTTGGGTGACCTCTCCTGGTCCTGCTGTCCTCTGCTGTGAGTGGTGTTTAAAGCCAGTCCTGGATGAGTTCTGACCCCAGCTCGCTGTTCTCACTTGGCCCATTTCCTCCGGGAAGGAAGTTGTTGCTGAGAAAGGCTGGGGTCAGCCTAGGGTGTGAAACACAACTAGTAGGTCACACTCCTTCCTCAAACCTGTTCTCTCAAACCCAGTTGGACCTTCTGTGACCCTTGTCCCCCGCAGATGCTGTCAGGGAAGGAGAGGTGGCCTCCAACCCATATGCCCATGAGACCAGGAAGGGAAGTGGCTTGCTTGGGGCCGAGTCTCTGTGGCTACCTTGCAGCCACCAAGAGTGATGTGTGCAGGAGAAGAGGAAGTGGCGGTAAATATGAGGATGGCTCCTCCACCCCACAGGAAGGGCACAGGAGGGACCAAGCCTGTGCAAAGTCTGGCAATGGTGCATCCTGGGCCCCCAGGGGAAGAAGCAGTGCCCCCCCCGCAGGCAGGACAGGGCAGCAGACTTTTGTACCCACCTTCCACACTGAGCTCTCTGCAGCGCATCTGGAGCCCCGGGGCAGCTTGTGGGCTGCACATCTTCCTCTTCTGAAGGCACCTGGCACCCTCAGCCTGGGGCAGGTTGCACTGGTACCTGGGGCTGTTTACTGCTGCTCCTCTGTCAGGCAGCTCTCCTCACCCAGCCTGGCACACAGTGAGCCCCTGAGAGTTCCAACAACTGAAGTATATCCCAGAACACAGCTTTACTTGGAGGGGGAAAGAATCTGAGGAATCATTTCCAAAGTCACTTTTACATGCCAGGTGTGGTGGCACATGCCTGTAATTCCAGCACCCAGAAGGTAGAGGCAGGAGGATCAGTGAGCATTCAGGGCCAGCCTGAACTACATAGCCAGATCCTATTAAAAAAAAAAAAAAAGA